>NC_135232.1:1145897046-1146243296 GCF_051348905.1 Ranitomeya variabilis
ATAGTAGGATGGCCCCAGTTCTCCCCATATATAGTATGATGACCATAGTTCTCCCCATATATATATGGCCCCAGTTCTCCCCATATATATAGTAGGATGGCCCCAGTTCTCCCCATATATATAGTATGGTGGCCCCAGTTCTCCCCATATACATAGCATGATGGCCCCAGTTCTCCCCATATATATAGTAGGATGGCCCCAGTTCCCCCCATATATATAGTAGGATGGCCCCAGTTCTCCCCATATATATAGTATGATGACCATAGTTCTCCCCATATATATGGTAGGATGGCCCCAGTTCTCCCCATATATATAGTATGATGGCCCCAGTTCTCCCCATATATCTAGTAGGATGGCCCAAGTTCTCCCCATATATATAGTATGATGGCCCCAGTTCTCCCCATATATATAGTATGATGGCCCCAGTTCTCCCCATATATATAGTAGGATGGCCCCAGTTCTCCCCATATATATAGTATGATGGCCCCAGTTCTCCCCATATATATAGTAGGATGGCCCCAGTTCTCCCCATATATATAGTATGATGGCCCCAGTTCCCCCCATATATATAGTATGATGGCCCCAGTTCTCCCCATATATATAGTATGGTGGCCCCAGTTCTCCCCATATATCTAGTAGGATGGCCCCAGTTCTCCCCATATATATAGTAGGATGGCCCCAGTTCTCCCCATATATATAGTATGATGGCCCCAGTTCTCCCCATATATATAGTATGATGGCCCCAGTTCTCCCCATATATATAGTAGGATGGCCCCAGTTCCCCCCATATATATAGTATGATGGCCCCAGTTCTCCCCATATATATAGTATGGTGGCCCCAGTTCTCCCCATATATATAGTATGATGGCCCCAGTTCTCCCCATATATATAGTATGATGGCCCCAGTTCTCCCCATATATCTAGTAGGATGGCCCCAGTTCTCCCCATATATATAGTATGATGGCCCCAGTTCTCCCCATATATATAGTAGGATGGCCCCAGTTCTCCCCATATATATAGCATGATGGCCCCAGTTCTCCCCATATATATAGTAAGATGGCCCCAGTTCCCCCCATATATATAGTAGGATGGCCCCAGTTCTCCCCATATATATAGTAGGATGGCCCCAGTTCTCCCCATATATATAGCATGATGGCCCCAGTTCTCCCCATATATATAGTAAGATGGCCCCAGTTCCCCCCATATATATAGTAGGATGGCCCCAGTCCCCCCATATATATAGTAGGATGGCCCCAGTTCTCCCCATATATATAGTATGATGGCCCCAGTTCTCCCCATATATATAGTAGGATGGCCCCAGTCCCCCCATATATATAGTAGGATGGCCCCAGTTCTCCCCATATATATAGTAAGATGGCCCCAGTTCCCCCCATATATATTGTAGGATGGCCCCAGTTCTCCCCATATATATAGTAGGATGGCCCCAGTTCTCCCCATATATATATATAGTATGATGGCCCCAGTTCTCCCCATATATATAGTAGGATGGCCCCAGTTCTCCCCATATATATAGCATGATGGCCCCAGTTCTCCCCATATATATAGTAAGATGGCCCCAGTTCCCCCCATATATATAGTAGGATGGCCCCAGTCCCCCCATATATATAGTAGGATGGTCCCAGTTCTCCCCATATATATAGTATGATGGCCCCAGTTCTCCCCATATATATAGTAGGATGGCCCCAGTTCTCCCCATATATATAGCATGATGGCCCCAGTCCCCCCATATATATTGTATGATGGCCCCAGTTCCCCCCATATATATAGTAGGATGGCCCCAGTCCCCCCATATATATAGTAGGATGGTCCCAGTTCTCCCCATATATATAGTATGATGGCCCCAGTTCCCCCATTTTTATAGTAGGATGGCCCCAGTTCCCCCATATATATAGTATTAATTTAACTTCCAAAATCTTGTAGGAAGGGAGAATATTCTAATTACTGCCTATGGATGTAGAATGGGACGTCTTACACTTCTGTATCCCTATACTTCTGCCCATATGGTGTATAAGAACAATAGAAGAAAACATTGGGTTATAAGACGCTCCTCCGGATGTGTTCGGGGGGAGGGGGGGTTGTTTCTTATTATTTGTAACAATTTACTGTATCAGATTCTTTACATACAATTACAAACCCTCCATAGACTTTATTACACATATTTCCATTGATCTCATTGGCTGCAGGGCTTGGTCTAGCACATTCTAGAATGTTGTGACATCACAGGAGCGTCGCCATGGTGACTGCGTATTGTGACATCATGAGGACTATATAAGCAGCCGCTCGGCCAGGATTCCGCTGAGGGTTACAGGAGGAGAGTAATAGTGAGTATGTGCGTGTTACCCCCCGTCCGCTCCTTGTGATCCCCCATTTGCTCGCTGTATACGCTCCTGATTTCTTATCACAAGCTTCCTCCACTTCCCATAAATTTGTAATTATAAAACCTTATAATTGTTAACCCCTTTCTGCCAGCCCACCTCAAAGCCGCGACATGTCAGCTGTTTTGTACAGCTGACATGTGCACGCAATGAGCGCGAGTGGAATCGCGATCCGCCCGCGCCCATTAACTAGTTAAATGCCGTCGTCAAGCGCTGACCGCGCGGCCGGAAGTGCTCGCTCCGCTCCGCTCCGTCACATGATCGGGGGTCAGCGGTGCATTGCCATAACAACCAGAGGTCTCCTTGAGACCTCTATAGTTGTTGATGGCTGATTGCTTTGAGCGCCATCCTGTGGTCGGCGTTCACAGTACACCTGGATTTCTGCTACATAGAGGTGATCTGTGATTGACCTCTATGTAGCAGAGGCGATCGAGTTGTGCCTGCTTCTAGCCTCCTATAGACGCTATTGAAGCATGCCAAAATTTAAAAAAAAGTGTTTAAAAATATAAAAAGATAAAAAATATATAAAAGTTCAAATCACCCCCCTTTCGTCCCAATCAAAATAAAACAATTAAAAAAAAAAAATCAAACCTACACATATTTGTTATCGCCGCGTTCAGAATCGCCTGATCTATCAATAAAAACAAATGATTAACCTGATCGCTAAATGGCGTAGCGAGAAAAAAATAAAACGCCAAAATTATGTTTTTTTGGTCGCCGCGACATTGCATTAAAAGGCGATCAAAAGAACATATCTACACCAAAATGGTATCATTAAAAACACCAGCTCGACACGCAAAAAATAAGCCCTCACCTGACCCCAGATCACGAAAAATGGAGAGGCTACGGGTATCGGAAAATCGCGCAATGTTTTTTTTTTTTAGCAAAATTTGGAATTTTTTTCCACCACTTAGATAAAAAATAACCTAGACATGTTAGGTGTCTATGAACTCGTAATGACCTGGAGAATCATAATGGCAGGTTAGTTTTAGCATTTGGTGAACCTAGCAAAAAAGCCAAACAAAAAACAAGTGTGAGATTGCACTTTTTTGAATTTCATCACACTTGGAATTTTTTTCCCGTTTTCTGTTACACGGCATGGTAAAACCAATGCTATTGTTCAAAAGTGCATCTCATCCTGCAAAAAATAAGCCCTCACATGGCCAAATTGACAGAAAAATAAAAAAGTTATGGCTCTGGGAAGGAGGAGAGCGAAAAACGAAAACAGCTCCGGGGGTGAAGGGGTTAATGAGCTCGTTATGGCAATATGCACTATGGATACAATTGGTATTGAACATTAGGCCTTTTATAAGGAAACCTTTCTCTTTTTATCTAATTCAGGTTTATGCTATTAATGAGACTAACGAGTGAAATTTCAGAAACCAGTCGTGTAAGTGTGAAATAATAAAAGTCATGTAATTCAGAACAGTGATTGTAACGATATCTCTGGACATATATGAAGATGAATTTCTGTTGTCTGACGTCCGTTGTTTTCGCATGGCCAACTGCCCGGCTAATCAGCTCAGCACGGTTATCACCATAGGAAACCGGCATTTTTTTTTATTTAAAGGAAACCTGTCGGCAGTATGTGCTCCGTAAACTGAAGAGCGCATGCTGCAGGGGTTAACACACAGATGTCGGCGCTGCCTCTTATCACGCTCCATGCTGCTGTTTGCTTACAATGATTGTATTATTACCTGTAGCTTATCATTGCTGGGACTAGCTGCTCCTGAGCCCTGGTCTGACACGCCCCTCCTGTGACAGGCAGCTCACTGTCTATGGACGTGGGACATACAGAGCCTGGGGTGGGCAGCTTCCTCAGCTCTGCTGACAGTGGCATTACACAGGTTAACAGCGGCAATCAGTGGGCACGCCAGCTGCTTCCGATAGAGGGGGATGACATCTATAGAATATAGACAACTGCCCGCGGTGGAGTGGGCTCTGCATCTGAGACCCCTCCAAGGACCCTGACACTTCATGATGAAGATAGTTTGCCCCCATTATTTAGCATAAACATGGAAACAATAGCCGCAGCTTCAGAGATTGATAAGATGCAGCTCGTTTATAGATCTATTCCACAGATTTTATACCTGAATAAATGGAGCATAAAGTCCGCTGTGGCTGAGCTGCCGGCAGACGCCGGGGTCACTGACCAGGCTGCGGTGTATGGACGGTGTGAATGGGGCACGGAGCGGCGCTCACACATCGCCTTACTATTAATCCATCTATCTGCTGCGATTAACGGAAACCCCATTGATTGTCCAGTGTAATAGAAGCCTATGACTGTGTGAGGTGGAAGAGGCGGGAATATTTCATGGCCTTTATACTTTTCTCTTTTTACATTTACAGATGCCAATTTCCACCATGACAAGTAAGTATTGACCTTCTCAGAAGTGACAATTCCAGCATTTCTACCTCGCCGTCTCCTCCCAGCGCCCGGCTCCGCTCTGTGCAGTGCGGGGACGGAGCTTTGCACTGCAGGCGCGGTCTATTGATGTAATGGCGCCTGCGGAGCGGAGCCTCAGACGCACAGGAGCAGTAATGATGACGGTGGGTGATGGGGAACAGAGGCAGCGCCCCCCAGGACCCCCGGCCGTGTGTCCGCCACTATGGATGTAACCCCCCTGCACCCCAGTAGTTACAGTATAGCCGAGGCCTGAATGCCGGAGCAGATCCCATAATGGGGTCAGGAAGTCTCTGGGCAGTAACGTTGGGAAGGAAAGGCTCCTCACATGTGTACAGGGGGGCTGCCGTCTATTTCTCACTGGCCCTTATAGTCTATGGGGCCGGGAACATGTCACCGGGGGCGAAGTGTCCACCAAACTCACCCACTCACTGACTACTAGGAACAACGTCCACCAGCTTTTTTATTCCTTTTTTTGCCTGTAAAAGAAATAGATGACATACTGATGGTAAAAATGGACACAAAAGGCGAAAAAAAAAGAAAAAAAAAAGCTGAGAATCCGATGCTGCCCCTTAATGAGAAGGCGTTGGCTTAGTTTTGTGTGGCTGAGAATAAAATGACGTGTGAATACGAGCGAACAATAAGTCGTCCGCTGCCGCTGAGCGATTTATTAGGTCGTTCAGTAAATCTAATTGTAAACTGTTGTTTGTCTTTTAGCTACAGAACCAGCTTCCAGGTAAGAGTCTTTCTTCTCATTGTGCAGTGTGTGGGGCGCATACGCCACCTCGGCTCCATCCTATGGGGGGACATCTCAGAGCTGGAGGTCCCAGCAGACGCACCCCGGAATCACTAACTTATGCCCTATACTGGGGATAGGGGACAACTAAGAGCTGACATCTTTTATCAATAAATGACCAGTGTAACACAGAAGTCCCAGTGTCTCCCTTACCTAACACACACAGTGACATGTTCTCCTTGTGCTATAGGGTGAATCCCCTGATGAGAGCTATTGGAAGATTCAAAAAATACGTTAAAGAGAAGTTCACAAGAACGTAAGTAACAAAATGTAACTCCTTAATAGAAGCAAACCTTATAGATCATGCAGCGATATCAATGTTTCCTGATCTCAGACGGCTGATCCTCTGATTCAGGTAGCTCCGAGCAATCGGGCAGTGACAACCAAAGAGATCCGCTGGAGACCTCTCGTTGTCATGCCAACCCATCGGTGATCCGCCATCACATGACAGGGTCACCGATAGGTTTTGCTTGCCGGAAGCGTGCGCTATATGTCGCTGACAGAGTTTGACAGCGGCATTTAACTAGTTAACAGCCGAGGGTGGATCGTGATTCCACCCACGGCTGTTAGAGGCACATGTCAGTTGTTCAAAAGAGCTGACATGTGCCGGGAAAGATGTGGGCTCAGTGCCGATGCCCACATCAATGGCTTTATTAACAATGCCAAGTTAGACAACAACATACAATTAAAAACAGTTAAAATCATAGTGGAGCGACATGCGAGACAATGCAAGGCAGGTGAGTAAGAAATGTGCAAAGATATTAAATAATCCCAAAAGCCGTCCACATTACAAATACATAGCAGAAAAACTATATATATACAATGGAGAATAAAAGGGCTCACAGGGGAAATCGCCTCCAATGTACAGGAGCGAAATGTAGATGAAAATGTAAATATGTGGAGCCGCGTTACAATTCCCAAGAGAAGAAGTGATGTCAGGGGACGTTAGATTAAAAAATGAAAAACATATTCACATTTTCAGCTAAAAGTCCTGGACTGAGGAGCCAAACTCTCCGAGAGCCAGACCGTATAGAAATGACTAATCAGAAGCTGCCGTCTATAGAATTTCTAGAAATACACATATACACATCACAATGGCATCAATGGCTTTCACCATGTCTGTGAGCACATCACAGAGGAGTAAGGCGAGAATACACCAAATGTAGTCACCTGCATGGATGAGCCATAAACAATGAGCCAAGATCCAAATGTAATGAATGGGACTGCGCTAATGCAATATCTGACTTACTAAACCAACATGCCCCAGGTCTGCCTGCTCTAGCCAACGCGCGTCGCTGCCTCACAGCCGCTTCATCAGGGGAAGTGTCATGGTGGACGTCAAGACCCTATTTATAAGTAGCAAGTGCACCTGCTGGCCAATCAGGAGACGCCGACACAGGTGCGCGGCCGACACAGGTGCGCGGCGGCGTCCACTGAGAGACTTCAGTCACATGCGGTGGATAAGCCCAACGGTCAGTGCGCACGCGCTGAGCGACTCAAGTGCGTTCCATAAAGCAGGAAAAACAGGTTGTGTGTGAGATCCCGGAAGAGCTCAGTCAGTGCATATATGGGAGAGATAACAACTAGTAACAATACATGGGGGGGGGGGGACAGGGGAAGAATGAAGTCCTGAGAAAGCCCGTGAAGGCTAAATCTTCATTACTACCAAATGGCCTAACAGAATTAGGGTCATAAATCCACTGGATTCCATTCTCTAACCTTCCCCTTGCTGATCCTGTCTCCGTATATTAGGTCTTACTCTTTGAAGGCCCACTACCTTTACATCCCTTGTAAGTCCTGCATGATGCTCCAGACAATGGGAGCTGTGGGCTCATACTGTGTATAAGGGAGCTGCGGGCCCATCATACTGTGTATAAGGGAGCTGCGGGCCCATCATACTGTGTATAAGGGAGCTGCGGGCCCATCATACTGTGTATAAGGGAGCTGCGGGCCCATCATACTGTGTATAAGGGAGCTGCGGGCCCATCATACTGTGTATAAGGGAGCTGCGGGCCCATCATGCTGTGTATAAGGGAGCTATGGGCTCATCATACTGTGTATGAGGGAGCTGCGGGCCCATCATACTGTGTATAAGGGAGCTGCGGGTCCATCATACTGTGTATAAGGGAGCTGCGGGCCCATCATGCTGTGTATAAGGGAGCTGCGGGCCCATCATACTGTGTATAAGGGAGCTGCGGGCCCATCATGCTGTGCATAAGGGAGCTGTGGGCTCATACTGTGTATAAGGGAGCTGCGGGCCCATCATACTGTGTATAAGGGAGCTGCGGGCCCATCATACTGTGTATAAGGGAGCTGCGGGCCCATCATACTGTGTATAAGGGAGCTGCGGGCCCATCATACTGTGTATAAGGGAGCTGTGGGCCCATCATACTGTGTATAAGGGAGCTGTGGGCTCATCATACCGTGTATAAGGGAGCTGCGGGCCCATCATACTGTGTATAAGGGAGCTGCGGGCCCATCATACTGTGTATAAGGGAGCTGTGGGCCCATCATACTGTGTTTAAGGGAGCTGCGGGCTCATCATACTGTGTATAAGGGAGCTGCGGGCCCATCATACTGTGTATAAGGGAGCTGCGGGCCCATCATACTGTTTGACGGAAACTGCGGGCCCATCATACTGTTTATAAGGGAGATGTGCACCCACCATACTGTGTATAGGGAACTGTGAAGGCATATTGTGCATATGGGAGCTGTTGGCCCATTACACTGTGTATAGGGGAGCTCTGGGGGGGGCATTATACTTTCTATAGTGGAGCTCTGTCAGCATTATACTGTGTATAGGGGAGCAGTGAGAACATCATACGGTGAATCGGGGAGTTATAGAATCATCATACTGTGTATAGGGGAGCTGTGGGGGCCTTATACCGTGTATAGAGAAGCTTTGAGCTCACCATACTGTGTATAGGGAAGCTGTGGGGGCCTTATACCGTGTATAGAGAAGCTTTGAGCTCACCATACTGTTTATAGGGAAGCTGTGGGGGCCTTATACTGTGTATATGGAAGCTTTGAGCTCACCATACTGTGTATAGGGAAGCTGTGGGGGCCTTATACCGTGTATAGAGAAGCTTTGAGCTCACCATACTGTGTATAGGGAAGCTGTGGGGGCCTTATACTGTGTATATGGAAGCTTTGAGCTCACCATACTGTGTATAAGGGAGCAGTACATGAGGGAACTTAGGGGACATTATTAAATGTAAAGTGGGCACTTAGCATTACTGTATTGTTATAGGGGCACTCATAGTATTGCGACCATCAAAGTTGCATATCGTCACAATATGGCGGTAAAATCAATGTTCGTTTGTGTATATAGATTTATTTTCAATAACAGCGTGATCATATTCTGAGGTTCCACTATAAGCTGTAATCAGGGTTAGCTAGTTAGGGGCCCACTCAGATGTTTCGCCCCCAAGTTGAAACCCTAGCTACGCCTCTGAATGGAGGGGATGCGGCAATAAGCCAGCACTGCGGACCCTCCACTCTCAGGATCTGCAGCAGTTCTGGTAGTCGGACCCCCACCAGGTACAAAGTGGAAATGTCCCCAGATTTGGTCTTAGACTCGGTATAAAATTATAATCATGATTATTAATATTACTCCGTTATATGGTGGTTATAATCCCGAGATCTCAACCTGCGCATGCGCTGTCTCCAGAGGACATTTCCAAGGTACTCCGCAATGAAAAGGATGGGAAGAGTGAGCCCACCACACCCTCGCACCACCTCAGACCCCCTCCTCCCAGCCCGGAGCCCACCACACCCTCGCACCACCTCACACCCCCACTGCCCAGCCCGGAGCCCGCCACAGCCTGGCACCGCCTCACGCCCCCTCCGCCCAGCCCGGAGCTCACCACAGCCTCGCACCGCGTCACACCCCCTCCGTCCAGCCTGAAGCCCGCCACAGCCTCGCACCGCCTCACGCTCCCTCCGCCCAGCCCGGAGCTCACCACAGCCTCGCACCGCCTCACACCCCCTCCGTCCAGCCCGGAGCCCGCCACAGCCTCGCACCGCCTCACGCCCCCTCCGCCCAGCCCGGAGCTCACCACAGCCTCGCACCGCCTCACACCCCCTCCGCCCAGCCCGGAGCCCGCCACAGCCTCGCACCGCTTCACACCCCCTCCTCCCAGCCCGGCACAGCCTCGGACCGCCTCACACCCCCTCTGCCCAGCCCGGAGCCTGCCACAGCCTCGCACCACCTCACACCCTCTCCGCCCAGCCCGGAGCCCACCACACCCTCGCACCACCTCACACCCCCATTGCCCAGCCCGGAGCCTGCCACAGCCTCGCACCGCCTCACACCCCCTCCTCCCAGCCCGGAGCCCACCACACCCTCGCACCACCTCACACCCCCACTGCCCAGCCCGGAGCCCACCACAGCCTCGCACCGCCTCACACCCCCTCTGCCCAGCCCGGAGCCCACCACACCCTCGCACCACCTCACACCCCCACTGCCCAGCCCGGAGCCCACCACAGCCTCGCACCGCCTCACACCCCCTCCGCCCAGCCCGGAGCACACCGCAGCCTCGCACTGCCTCACACCCCCTCCTCCCAGCCCGGAGCCCGCCACAGCCTCGCACCACCTCACACCCCCTCCTCCCAGCCCGGAGCCCACCACAGCCTCGCACCGCCTCACACCTCCTCCGCCCAGCCCGGAGCTCACCACAGCCTCGCACCGCCTCACACCTCCTCCGCCCAGCCCGGAGCCCACCACAGCCTCGCACCGCCTCACACCTCCTCCAAGCCCGGAGCCCGCCACAGCCTCGCACCGCCTCACACCACCTCCTCCCAGCCCGGAGCACACCGCATCGCTCCACTCCTGCCACCGCCTCCAGCTTCCGGCAGCAGTGACTCTGCCTCCTGGCGCCCCAATCCACCGCCGTGGTCCCCCCACTTAGCTGTGTCAGAGGATATAGTATTATATGTAAATGAGGAGGTAAGTGCCCCGTGGGCGGGACGATGTTGGTCGGGGGCATATATTCTCTGCACTGTTCCCTGCCTTGTGCCGCCTAGTGTGCCGATATTATCAAGTGAATAAAAACCTTAGACTCCTGCTGCTGACGATCAGTTTATTCAGCAGCACAGCTGATGGATACAAAATCATCAGGTCGGTGACAGTCGGAGAAAAAGCCGACTCTACAGCACGTTGCACTTGTAACAAAAAATGCCACTGACCCCCCACAAGAAAAGGTGCAGAATAACAGCGCAAGAAAGATGCACCGTGTGGAGGAGTTTCTAGGGAAGCAGTCATGTCCTCAAGCGCTATGACAAGCAGCCTGTAGACATGGGGTAAATGTGCAGGGGAAGGGTTCGCTCACACGAGCCTATAACACGGCCCAGTGCTACATGATAACACATCTCACAGCACTCGGAGCAGTGTTATTCTATGGGGCAGCTCAGAGCTGAGATTATTTTCTCATGCAAATTAGCAATTGTATCATAGTCACCTATACAAGTCTATGGGTGTGGGCGAAACATTGGACTGCACTCAGATGTCATCTGAGTGCAGTGTGATTACTGTGTATGCCGGCAATAGAGGAGCCTCCGGCTTTCAGTCATAGAGGAGTGTCCGGCACAGCTTCAGTCACCACTAAGTACACAGTGAGGGCAGCTGTAACCGCACACCGACACTGACTGACAGCCGGCTCTGCACTGATGCACTTCTGAGCGACCTGTCAGTCTGTGTCGGGTTGCGGTTACAGTCACCACTCTCAGTGCTGTGAGCCGTGACTAATTCCTCAGGACACGCCTGCATGACTGAAAGCCGGAGGCTCCCAGAAGAAAAACAGTTCATTTTCTCCCAGGTGACGCACTTTCAGTACAGCGGCCAGCGCCTTCATAACGCTATTAACCTGCAGATTAACCCAATATCTACAGATAATAGCGCTATAAGACCTGACAGGTTCACTTTAAACTGTTTTTTTTTGGGGGGTGGTGAGTTCAAGACACAGATGGGAGTAGAAGTGGCTCATAAGTGGAGAAGGAAGCAGATTTCTCTGATACGATATATTACAAAGCTTCTTACATTTTGTCGTAATATTGAGTTTGTGACCATTTAACATAAATGGATGTTTCTTTCTTGTACAATAGTGAGAATGTCAAACTTGATACAAAGAAGAAAAGGCGACTGACAAAGAGCAGGAAGGAGATTATGTAAGTGGCGAGAATGACTGATGTAATCTCAGCAAACCTTGTAGATCCCATAATGATCCCGACGTGTCCTTATCTGCGATGTGCGATTCCTTGTACTCAGGGACAGATGGTAGAAACCTGTCTGCACATCATCCACCGTATCTCTACTGCACAGAGAGGCGACATTTACAGGGGGTCGCTCAGTTATCAGAATTTAGGGGGAAAAGACGGCAAAGCGTTTTATGGGAAACAAACATTAGGAATTGTTATTGGACTGGTGAGAAGAAAAGAAATGGATCGCCCCCATAGGGACGTGGGGTACTCGGTACCCGGGGGATGTCACGGTGGCTGACCCGGTCCGTGGCCCTAGGGATGTCCGTGTAAAAGGGGGAAAGGTCTTTAAAGGGATAATGTTCGTGACGCCACCTGTGGTATTCGGTCAGAGTGACCGACGCTGCTGTAAGGGGTCCGCTGGGGTGATGTTATGGCAGCTAGATGGTATACCTTCCCACAGGTGAAGTGTATCCCCAGGGCTCCCAGTGTGTGGATGGTGAGAGGCGCGGTGAAGGACGAGGACACAAGGTTGCAGTCTCTTTACCTTTACTGAAGGCTTCAGTGTCCACAGTCCAGAGCACCAGGTCACAGGGCAGGCAGAGTCCGGCCGGTCTGGAGGCAAATCCAGAGTCCCCTTATCCAGGTGGAAATCAGTAGCCTTCCTCTAGCGCCTGGGTGTTGTAGTACCTCCCTGCTGAGCTTCTCATAAGGTCCTCACAACTGTGGTAGATGTTCTAGATGTTATGTCTCTCTCTGTCCCCAGATGGATAGGACAGACCCATATGACCGGTGGCCTGAGGCTTTTTACAGGGACTCTAGCACGCCCCGGCCCCCACAAGTTGCCACTGTGCCTCCTGGGTATAGGTCGGGCAGGTAACGTGGAATTATCTGTCCTGCCGGTCTCTGGAGCAAGGCATAGAGACTGTTGCTCCCTCAGTGTTCCGGCTACCGGATCCTGCGCCTCAGAAGGAGGCAGCCTGTGCAGGGCTGAACTCCTTCTGGTTTCCTCTCCTTTTGCTATGACTTCGTTTCTCACCCTCTACAATACAATTCGCTGTTCTTGTCTCTTTCTTAGGATGCTGCCGCACGTGGGGCAGGCACAGCTCCGCGGCCTTCTGTCTAGGCCTCTGACAGGATCCCACCCCTGTCAGGGACCAACTCTGTCAGCAACTGCTCGATATTCCTCCTTCCTCTCTGTCTGCCTGACGGGAACTGCCTGACTTCCTCTCCAGGCCACCAGTTTTACCTAATTGTGAAGAGTGCCCTAATAAATAGGAGCATGGCTCCCCTGGCGGACTGGAGTGTGAAGTGTGTTGTCTGGTTTGTGTTACCTGGTAAAGAGATCTCCTTTATTGCCTCCAAACGTAACATCACTCCCCCTAGAGGAGAACGATATTACTGCAATGACCAGGACCCTGGGGCGCCGCAGAAACATGAGCCAATATCTTAATATGGCGTCTGTAGAAATATGTCAGATATTATATATGTTAAACATATAGAGAAAGTCATCCCCCAAGAACACTGTTTGGAGACTCCTGGCGACCACACGTGAAGAGAAGGGGTAGAAAGCAGAGGGATAGTGGCGGATGGAGGAAGCAGGAGCCCCCAGGGGTCACATCTGCATTATACACGGACTGTGAGTGGGAAGGTCACGTTATCCCAATGATGGCGGCCTGTGGTCAGCTCAGGAGGACAGAGCGGCTCAGAAGCTGCCCCAGGGAGATAGTTGCTGGGTTTCACAGCCATCATCTGCCTATAACAGCCCAGCAGGAGTGAGCTCCACCTGCGGCTGTTCACCTATTTAACCCCTTACCAACATGGGGCTGTTCTGTTTTGCGTATTCATCTCCCCCTACTTCTAAGAGCCATCATTCTTTATTTTTCCATCCATAGCGATATCAGGGCTTGTTTATTTGCAGAACAAGTTGTATATTTCATAAACACTATTCAATTTATCACGTGATGTATTAGAAGTGAAATTCCAAGTTCTCCAAAATTGCAGGAAAAAAAGTAAATTCTGTAATGGTTTTTGGGGATTCTTCCTTAGAATGTTCATTGTAGAGTAATAATGACCTGACGATACGATTCTCCAGGTCAGTACGATTATGGAGACAACAAACCAGCAGAAATACATTTTACAAATTCAAAAAAAAAAAATAATTCTGCTTGTGTCGACAAATCCTCAAATGTCTATGTAGACCGAAACATAAAGGGATGTGGCTCTTGGAAGGAGTAAAAAATGAAGGATCCAAAATGGGAAATGAAAGCCATAGATAAGTCTGGGATCGACCTCTATGAATGATGTAGAACCGCCACGCGGTGTATTTATGCCGCCAGCCTTCTGTCCTCCACAGTGAGCGCCCCCTAGTGACAGCTCTGAGGACACAACATTGTATCATGGAGACCGAGGGGAATGTGATCACTGCTGCTCCTCACATTGCTGATGTTTATACATTTACATATGAGATGATGATTTATGTTCCATGTACAACAGAAAAGAAATGCAAGAAAGATGGGAGAAGGAGGAGAAAGAGCGAATCAGGATGGAGAAAACCTTGTAAGTGCTTTTTTTCCAGGTAGAAATGATATAAAACCTGTCTGCACACACTGTCCATCTGTCTGCGCTGATACTTGTCAGGGTGTGAAAGTCATTTCTCAGTTTAGGATGTTTATAGGACACATAAATTAGATGAATTCTATGTATTTTACTGTTTAAAATGGCACCTGGAAGAAGAGACCATGATCAGCATTTTCTATGGCTCCTTCAGAAAGACACAAGGTGTAATAAGAAGCATGTATACTCTCTACAGCATACCCCCTGTCTAGGACGCTTGGTTTGGGAGCGGTCTCAGGAGGTCGGCACATGTCCATTCCGTATCCTCCTAGATATGGCTGAGTACAATAGTGGAGCCGTCAGCTCCCTGCACCACCACACGGCCTGTGCTCCCCGCGCTGTGTAATCCTATGGCTGCATATACATTAGATGGCAGTATACTCGGGACTACAGAACAGGACAAGGACGGGGGATTCTGGGGACAAGTCAGCTGAGCAGCAGCACTCAATGTCAGGCAGCAGCTGCAAAGGCAACAAGATTTTACGGTGTATAAAAAAAGATAAAATCCTGCGATCCCATACTGTTACCCCTTTATAAATCACTTGTGAGGCCACATCTGGAATATGGGATCCAGTTTTGGGCTCCATATGTTAAAAAGGATTTTCAGAAGATAGAGTCAGTTCAAAGGCAGAAACTAGATTATTACCAGGAATGGAGACCTCTCATATGATGAAAGGTTAGAAAAGTTGGGCTTGTTTAGCTTAGAAAAAAGATGTCTCCGAGGAGATCTCATTCATAAATACACTGCTCAAAAAAATAAAGGGATCACTAAAATCCCACATCCTAGATAGCACGGAATGAAATAATTCAGTTGTAAATCTTTATTCATTACATATAAAACATAAAAATGATCAATGTAAATCCAAATTAATATCCCACGGAGGTCTGGATTTGGAATGATACTCAAAATCCAAGTGAAAAATCAAATTACAGGCGGATCCAACTTCAGTGGAAATGCACCAAGACAAGGAAATGATGCTCAGTAGTGTGTGTGGCCTCCAAGTGCCTGTATGACCTCCCTACAATGCCAGGATAAGGCGGCGGATGGTCTACTTGGACCTGCCTGTGCTGCATCAATAGTAAAAAGATATAATGTTAAAAATAATTAAAAAATAAATAAATAAAAAATCGTGCTATTCTCGCCCTCCGGCGTCCACCGATGCGAGCGATGCGGCCGCCAGCTTCCGTTCCCAGTGATGCATTGTGAAATTACCCAGATGACTAGTTTACCTTTACCTTTGCGGATAACGAGGAGATGAAGCCGTGTTAGTTTGCCACTATCGGCGTATATGTCGGCTCTTGTGGGTAATATACCTGTGTCCCAATATGACCCTTCTGTAATGTGACTGACCGGTGCCCCGTTCCCCTATATTTGGGATTATTGGGGCCAGTGTTTGAGCAGGGGCGTCATTGGCGCTTTCTAGGTTAGGTGGGATATGTAAGAGGGTCAGTTTGGGACCCCACATTGTCCGAGGTTACACTAGTAGTTCCCATTAGGGTCACTTCCCGGCCACTGGAGCATTTTTGGGTTGAGTTGTGTGTCGCTGTTCAGTATTGCTCTATTTAATGCATGTCTAATAAAGTCTGATTTTATTGTATCTTTTCCCTGTGAATATTGATCCTAATCCGCACTGATGATCTATGTTTCCTGTCCTGTAGGGAGGAGACCACCCAAGATGAGACGGGGAAGACCACCACCCTGATCATGTAAGAGATTACTGAGCCAACCGTCTAGATGACATAATGATGTAGACGAGTCCTCACTCCTGGATAGATCGGACTGCACAGACAGCGGCCATTTATTGTTATACACCCGATTAGTAAGAGGTTTGGGAAGAGGTTTTCTCCTGGAGCTTCTGCCTTCTGATTGGACGGGGCCATGTTTGGAGAGGTTTCCTTCTGGATCCTGTTCAAAGAAATGACCCGTAATTTATTTCTGTCCACCAGGTGTTTGTCTAAACCGAAAAAAAGCCTCCTCATATTAACAAAGTGGATTTTTATAGAAATGAACTGGAATTGCTTTCCAAAAGTTCCTGAAATAATTTTTTAGGTGAATTTTGGAGAGGATTTGCTTAAAAAAAAAAACTTTAAATATGTTACGTGCACATACTCTTGGTGATGTAACCAATTTTTACCATTATAATAATAATAATCTTTATTTATATAGCGCCAACCTATTCCGCAGCGCTTTACAGTGTAACCATTTCAAACACAACAGTCATAAGTAAGAACGTTAACAATACAATCAGTGAGGCACAATAGCATTAGGCTCTGTGCACACGTTGGGTGTTTGCTGTGTTTTTTTTCCACAGGCAAAACCTGCTCACTTGACAATAAAGAAGCAACTTTCATAAAGCAGATTTTGCAAAAAAAAGGGGGTAAAAGAAAAAAGAAAGGAGCATATATGCCTTAAAATAATGGATTTTATTTAAACATGAAAAACATACATAAAATAATTAAAAAGCATGTGAGGCCAGAGGTAGGGATCCATGTAAATAAACCAGGTGGAATACACCCAGTAACAGAGCGTTCTATAAAGATGGGCCCTATATGTAACACAGAAATCCTTTAGGTGGACTTGTCCTAATATAAACAGGTAAAGAGCGCGTGCAGTCCTAAATAGATGACGGACGTGTAGAGTAGTGCTGTAGGAACAATCCCCGCCGCCCCGACGCACGTTTGGCGAGAACTTCTTCAGCAGTTTTATGAACGGTGCGAACTGCAGGACCAGCGACTTCCATCCATACGGACGGTGACCAGTGACAGGACAGGCTATAAACAGTGCCAGGAGATCCCATCATATTTCATGAGTCTTCTGGGCTTATTTGCAGAGTAAGCGAGTGTACGCAATATCATGGTATCTGGAAATGGAGGATGTTTTCCCTAACACTCATGTTTCGGTAATATGCTGCCTCTAGCTTTAAGATTTACACTTCCAGTATTCTCAGTGTTCTCGTATCATTCATGGGAGTCAATATGGACTCGGGAACAGTTTTCTTTGTCTTCTGTTCTTTGCTGCATTTGGGCATTTAAAACATAATTACCCAGTGACAATGTTTTACCCCAAGCCCCAATTCTGTATTATGACAGTAAATATACAGACCAGTCCTACAGGAGATTCCTTTTTCGCCCCTTTTAGCGTTTTTTATTCTCCTTCAGCCACTTTGTGTATCCAGCCCAACAGAGCCGAGCCGACCATCCTATTCCTCCAATGTTTGACTTTCCAGTAGCACATGGCTTCTCCTTGATGCTTCAGTGTCAGGTCCTGATGTGACCCCTGGAGGATCTAGGATCGGAAGGTCACAATGTGTATTAGATGGCAGGTCCTCTTTAGGATGTGTTTGTCCTCTACTTTGAGTGAATTTACTTTTATTCTGTGCTGAAAAAGGGTTCTTAACCCTATCTTCTGGCTGTGAACTTAGAGCTTGAGTGCTCAGCTGCAGCATCTTGTGAACACTCCCTCCCACTATGTAAACCCACTGGTAGCTTCTCTGCTTGCTGGTTATAGATCTTCTATACTGACCTCTTTGACAGTCAGTCTCTGAATAAGCTGAGGTGTTAGCTCTAGTTGCAGCAGTGAAGTTTCCTGTTGGAGAAGCTAAGGAGTGTTACTTGTTGTGTCTTTTCCCACTGTTAGTTGTACCTTCCTCGTGTTGTCTTATTGTAGTAGTGGGACTACTATCTCCCTGGCCTGCGCACTAGACAGGGTGTTCTCACACAGGGGGGAAGGACCCGACTAGGGACTGTAGGGAGTTCAGGTATCAGACTCCGGTTTATGTTAGGAGGTGAACCCTCTCCCTTCTACCTATTGCCCGGGTTTCCTTGCATTTCTTCCCTGGTGTTGCGCCGCATGCTGGGCATCCTCTCGGCCCCAGTGTGACATTAAGGCCAGATCACTGTGCATACTCAGCCAACCAGTCTATGGAAAAATAGAGCCTAAACTGCGCATGCTCGACTGATAGCATTGGAGCCATGGGATGGCAACATGAGGGGGAGTTTACCAAAAGGGGAAACGTAAAAGTCAGATGCATTGGCATGCACAAATAAATATGGACTTAACTGTCTAAATACCTATAACGATTTTGGGAGCACCTCTGTAAGTGAACGGTTATTGAAAATTAGCTAATTTGCATTGCATGTAGTTCCTAATGATAATTGTAAAGGCATTTTGTTAGTTTGTTTATGTAAAACCACACACCATTAAGCCATCACATGCAGGAATGGTTTCAGCATTAAATTACATCCTTGTAATCTTGTAATTCTAGGAAATGATGTAGTAAATAATTTATTCATTATTAGCCAGGATGGCTAGATGTTAAGAAATACAAATAATGCTCATCTATTACATAAAGGGATTGTTTTGTCACTTCACAAGATATTGATTACCTATGCTTAGTGGAGAGCATCAATATCAGATTAGTGGGGTCCAGCACCTGGCAACCCCTGATCAGCTGTGTATGATCTCTGGCTGAATAGAAACACATTGAATAGAATCCCAATCAATGAATAGCGGTCATGACCAGACAATGCAAATCCGGATGTAGAACAGCTTATAACAGCTAATTTATGGGGATAGGTCGTAAGGATAGCTCATCAATATCTTGTGATTGGAATGCACTTTAACATTATTTGTTATATCTCCACTCAATACAGCTATGAAACCTCGGTTTAACATCGACAGCAACCACCGCTGCCAATACCACCTGGCAGCCACCATCACCACCTCTGCCAATACCACCTGGCAGCCGCCACCACCATCTCTGCCAATACCACCTGGCAGCCGCCACCACCATCTCTGCCAATACCACCTGGCAGCCGCCACCACCATCTCTGCCAATACCACCTGGCAGCCACCACCACCATCTCTGTCAATACCAACTGGCAGCCGCCACCACCACCTCTGCCAATACCACCTGGCAGCCGCCACCACCAACGCTGACAATACCACCTGGCAGCCACCAACACCACCTCTGCCAATGCCACCTGGCAGCCGCTACCACCACCTCTGCCAATGCCACCTGGCAGCTGCCACCACAACCTCTGCCAATACCACCTGGCAGCCGCCACCACCAACTCTGCCAATACCACCTGGCAGCCGCCACCACCACCTCTGCCAATGCCACCTGGCAGCCGCTACCACCACCTCTGCCAATGCCACCTGGCAGCCGCCACCACCACCTCTGCCAATGGCACCCGGCAGCCACCACCACCACCTCTGCCAATGCCACCCGGCAGCCACCACCACCACCTCTGCCAATGCCACACGGCAGCCGCCACCACCACCTCTGCCAATGCCACCCGGCAGCCGCCACCACCACCTCTGCCAATGCCACCTGGCAGCCGCCACCACCACCTCTGCCAATACCACCTGGCAGCCGCCACCACCAACGCTGACAATACCACCTGGCAGATGCCACCACCACCTCTGCCAATGCCACCCGGCAGCCGCCACCACCACCTCTGCCAATGCCACCTGGCAGCCGCCACCACCACCTCTGCCAATACCACCTGGCAGCCGCCACCACCACCTCTGCCAATGCCACCCGGCAGCCGCCACCACCACCTCTGCCAATGCCACCCGGCAGCCGCCACCACCACCTCTGCCAATGCCACCCGGCAGCCGCCACCACCACCTCTGCCAATGCCACCCGGCAGCCGCCACCACCACCTCTGCCAATGCCACCCGGCAGCCGCCACCACCACCTCTGCCAATGCCACCCGGCAGCCGCCACCATCACCTCTGCCAATGCCACCCGGCAGCCGCCACCACCACCTCTGCCAATACCACCTGGCAGCCGCCACCACCACCTCTGCCAATACCACCTGGCAGCCGCCACCACCAACGCTGACAATACCACCTGGCAGCCGCCACCACCACCTCTGCCAATGCCACCTGGCAGCCGCCACCACCACCTCTGCCAATGCCACCCGGCAGCCGCCACCACCACCTCTGCCAATGCCACCCGGCAGCCACCACCACCTCTGCCAATGCCACCCGGCAGCCGCCACCACCACCTCTGCCAATGCCACCCGGCAGCCACCACCACCACCTCTGCCAATGCCACCCGGCAGCCGCCACCACCACCTCTGCCAATGCAACCCGGCAGCCGCCACCACCACCTCTGCCAATGCCACCCGGCAGCCGCCACCACCACCTCTGCCAATGCCACACGGCAGCCGCCACCACCACCTCTGCCAATGCCACCCGGCAGCCGCCACCACCACCTCTGCCAATGCCACCTGGCAGCCGCCACCACCACCTCTGCCAATACCACCTGGCAGCCGCCACCACCAACGCTGACAATACCACCTGGCAGACGCCACCACCACCTCTGCCAATGCCACCCGGCAGCCGCCACCACCACCTCTGCCAATGCCACCTGGCAGCCGCCACCACCACCTCTGCCAATACCACCTGGCAGCCGCCACCACCACCTCTGCCAATGCCACCCGGCAGCCGCCACCACCACCTCTGCCAATGCCACCCGGCAGCCGCCACCACCACCTCTGCCAATGCCACCCGGCAGCCGCCACCACCACCTCTGCCAATGCCACCCGGCAGCCGCCACCACCACCTCTGCCAATGCCACCCGGCAGCCGCCACCACCACCTCTGCCAATGCCACCCGGCAGCCGCCACCATCACCTCTGCCAATGCCACCCGGCAGCCGCCACCACCACCTCTGCCAATACCACCTGGCAGCCGCCACCACCACCTCTGCCAATACCACCTGGCAGCCGCCACCACCAACGCTGACAATACCACCTGGCAGCCGCCACCACCACCTCTGCCAATGCCACCTGGCAGCCGCCACCACCACCTCTGCCAATGCCACCCGGCAGCCGCCACCACCACCTCTGCCAATGCCACCCGGCAGCCACCACCACCTCTGCCAATGCCACCCGGCAGCCGCCACCACCACCTCTGCCAATGCCACCCGGCAGCCACCACCACCACCTCTGCCAATGCCACCCGGCAGCCGCCACCACCACCTCTGCCAATGCAACCCGGCAGCCGCCACCACCACCTCTGCCAATGCCACCCGGCAGCCGCCACCATCACCTCTGCCAATGCCACCCGGCAGCCGCCACCATCACCTCTGCCAATGCCACCCGGCAGCCGCCACCACCACCTCTGCCAATGCCACCCGGCAGCCGCCACCACCACCTCTGCCAATGCCACCCGGCAGCCGCCACCACCACCTCTGCCAATGCCACCCAGCAGCCGCCACCACCACCTCTGCCAATGCCACCCGGCAGCCGCCACCACCACCTCTGCCAATGTCACCCAGCAGCCACCACCACCTCTGCCAATGCCACCCGGCAGCCGCCACCACCACCTCTGCCAATGCCACCCGGCAGCCGTCACCACCACCTCTGCCAATGCCACCCGGCAGCCGCCACCACAACCTCTGCCAATGCCACCCGGCAGCCGCCACCACCACCTCTGCCAATGCCACCCGGCAGCCGCCACCACCACCTCTGCCAATGCCACCCGGCAGCCGCCACCACCACCTCTGCCAATGCCACCCGGCAGCCACCACCACCACCTCTGCCAATGCCACCCAGCAGCCGCCACCACCACCTCTGTCAATGCCACCCAGCAGCCGCCACCACCACCTCTGCCAATGCCACCCGGCAGCCGCCACCACCACCTCTGCCAATGCCACCCGGCAGCCACCACCACCACCTCTGCCAATGCCACCCGGCAGCCACCACCACCACCTCTGCCAATGCCACCCGGCAGCCGCCACCACCACCTCTGCCAATGCCACCCGGCAGCCGCCACCACCACCTCTGCCAATGCCACCTGGCAGCCGCCACCACCACCTCTGCCAATGCCACCTGGCAGCCACTGTTACTCTGCCTAATACTTACCTGTCCGGCCAGCGCGCTCCCGATGCTCCTCCTCGCTCCTCTCCGTCCGGCTTCTCTGGCGTTCGTCCCTTCAGCAGTCTGCGCATGCGGAGATGCGCTCCTTTCACCGCTGGGGCTTCTGGGAGTTTCTGACTCGGTGGCTCCGCCCCAATATGGCGGCACCCGTCGGTTACTTCTTCCTGCGTCTGCCCAGGTAAGACACCTTTGTGTCTATTGTTGTCGCTGGCTTCTTGCTGGCATCTCTTTAGGTTTCTCTGGCTCCCTGTCTTTGCTTCTTATGCTGTGACTCAGTCTTGGTTCCATATTCATTGTCTCTGCCATTCCTTTCAGCCCGTGTTCCCTGCCGTTCCTGTGTCTCTGCCGTCCCTGCCAGTCCTGTGTCTCTGCCGTCCCTGCCAGTTCTGTGTCTCTGCCGTCCCTGCCAGTCCTTTGTCTCTGTCATCCCTGCTAGTCCTGTGTCTCTGCCGTCACCTGCCAGTCCTGTGTCTCTGCCGTCACCTGCAAGTCCTGTGTCTCTGCCGTCACCTGCCGGTCCTGTGTCTCTGCTGTCCCTGCGGGTCCTGTGTCTCCACCGTCCCTGCCAGTCCTGTATCTCTGCCGTTCCTGCCAGTCCTTGGTCTTTGTCGTTCCTGCTAGTCCTGCGTCTTCATCATACCGGTCAGTACTCTGTCCTTGCAGTTCCTGCCCGTCCGGTAGCTTTGCTGTTCCTGTCTACCCTGTGTTCTCTGCCGTCCCTGCCTGTCCTGAGTCTCTGCTGTTCTTGTCATCTCATCTTCTGTGGTCTTACCCTTAGTCGCCCCTTTGGCTCTGGCAGTTGCGGTTTCATCCTCATTGGGCCTGTTCCTAACACTCCCTGTACAGGGGGTGCCTCCATCTGGTCTGCTCGTCCTTGGGGACTCTGAAGCCCTGACCCAGAGGGTCCACTTATGGGGTTCTTTTCTTCCTAACCGTGATAGTACACAAAGGCAATGGATCCCGCCGGAGCTTCGCCTGCCAAGAAAGAACTTGTTTTCTTGCGAGAGAATCAGACCCGGATGATGTCCTTTATGAAATCTATAGACTCTCGTCTCTCCGCTCTTCAGTCCTCTGATCCGGGGAATGCCTCCCAGCTGGCCAGTTTACAGCAAGAACTGGTACAGCAGCGGGATACCCAGTCCCATATCCTGGGTTATATGGCATCTGTCGACAGCCGACTTTACAGTCAGTTGCGTCTGTTCCTACTCCAGCTGCTGTTCCTCATCCCCATCCCTGTTTGGCCAAGCCTCCTCATTTTAATGGAGATCCCAAACTATGTCGGGGCTTTCTAAAACAATGGTGTCTTCATTTTGAGCAATTCCCACAGCAATACCCTACTGATCGGGCCAAGGTGGCCTTTATTGTTTCGCACTTGGAAGGTTAACCCTTGGCATGGGTTAATCCTCTTTGGGAGCGGGATGATCCCGTGGTTATTCAGTTAACTCCATTTTTGGAGACGTTTCGTCGAGTATTCAATGAACCGGGTCGCCTGGCCTCTACCACTGAATCTTTGTTCAATTTACAGCAGGGGTCTTTAACCGTTGGGCAATAGGCTATCCAGTTCCGGACCTTATCTTCTGACTTGGGTTGGAATAATGAAGCGTTAGTAGGGGCTTTCTGGCAGGGGCTATCCGGCCGTTTCAAGGATGAATTAGCTGGCCGAGATACTCCAACTATTTTGGAGGATTTAATTGCTCTGGCCACCCGTATTGACCTTCGCTTTCAGGAGCGAGCCCGTGAGAGATTTTCTCGTCCTTCTGCATCTTCTCGTAGACCTCCCAGCCCACGTCTCAGAGTCTCTGCTTCTCTATCTGCTCCCGAGCTGATGGAAGTTGATTGTTTAAAACTTTCTGAACAACGTCGCAAGGAGACACGCGCCCAGGGTCTCTGTTTTTACTGTTGAAGCTCTTCTCATCTTCTCCGAGCCTGTCCAGATCGTCCGGAAAACTCCGCCTAGGACAGGTAAGAGAGGCCTCCGTAGGTGCATGTGAAACCTCTCCACCTCTCACTTTGTCTGTCTTGTTGCATGTTCATGATAAACGTTTTTCCCTTGAGGCCTATGTGGACTCGGGTGCTGCAGGAAATTTTATTAGGTTAGAGGAGGTTATTAAATTTTCTGTCCCTGTTAGGTCTCTAGAGAATCCTCTCTTCCTCGCTTCCGTTGACGGAAAACCTCTGCAAGAGCCCGTAACTCAAGTTACACAGTTGGTAGAGCTTCAGATAGGGGCTCTTCATAGAGAAAAAATTTTGTTTTTTGTCTTAGCCAATATCTCCCATCCTATTCTTCTTGGTCTTCCGTGGTTGCGGGTCCACGAACCCTTCTTAGATTGACGTAAGGGCAATATTCTTCATTGGAGAGATTCCTGTCGGACTCATCTGCTGCCGGTGTGTCCCTGTTCCCTCTCCATTCCTTCCGGGTTGCCCTCTGTTTTTTCCTCCTACGCGGATGTTTTTGATAAGAAGGAGGCTGAAAATCTTCCACCACATCAACCCTACGATTGTTCTATAGATCTCATTCCTGGTACCACTCCCCCTAGAGGAAGAATCTTTCCTCTTTCTCCTGCAGAGACTCAACCCATGTCGGACTATGTTTGGGAGAACCTCGCCAAAGGCTTCATTCGAAAATCTTCATCTCCTGCTGGGGCGGGGTTCTTTTTTGTGAAAAAGAAGGATGGTACCCTTCGTCCATGTATTGACTACAGAGGGTTAAACAACATTACTGTGAAAAATAAATACCCATTGCCTCTCATTCCAGAACTCCTTGACCGCCTTAGGGGAGCATGAATTTTTACCAAACTTGACCTTCGCGGAGCCTATAATTTGGTCCGTATCCATGCGGGAGACGAGTGGAAGACCGCATTCAACGCTCGGGACGGTCACTACGAGTATTTGGTTATGCCATTTGGTCTTTGCAATGCTCCTGCTGTATTCCAAGGGTTCGTTAATGACATTTTTCGAGATTACCTCTATACCAGTGTCGTAGTCTACTTAGACGATATCCTTGTCTTCTCTCCAGATTTGTCTACTCATCGACGAGACGTTTGCCAAGTCCTGCTTCATTTAAAGGAGAATCATCTCTTCGCGAAGATGAAGAAATGTGTCTTTGCACAGTCTTCTGTACCCTTCCTGGGTTATATTGTCTCTAAGGATGGCCTGAAGATGGATCCTGAAAAGGTGTCTGCTGTTCTAAATTGGCCACGTCCTTTAGGAGTGAAGGCTATTCAGTGATTTCTTGGCTTTGCCAATTATTATAGGCGATTCATCCCTCATTTTTCCTCCTTGACTAAACAAATTTCTGCTCTAGTTCGCAAGGGAGTCGACCCTAATCTCTGGCCTCCAGAGGCCGAGGTCGCCTTCCAAACCTTGAAACAAGAATTTGCTTCAGCGCCAGTACTTCATCGACCAGATACTAATAGACCATTTATTCTTGAAGTGGATGCATCCTCTATTGGAGCTGAAGAAGTACTCTTACAGAAGTCTAACTTGGGTCGTTTAGTCTCTTGTGGTTTTTTTCTCTAAAGCATTCTCGCCTCCCGAGCGTAATTATTCCATTGGTGATGAGGAATTATTGGCCATTAAATTGGCTTTGGAGGAGTGACGGTACTATCTTGAAGGGGCCGTGCATCCTTTCATCATTTTTATGGATCACAAGAATCTGGCCTACGTCCAGTCCGCTCAAAGGCTGAATCCTCGGCAAGCCAGATGGTCCTTGTTCTTCGGACCTTTTGACTTCGAGCTGCATTTCCGACCTGGTAATAAAAACATCAAGGCTGACGCTCTAGCAAGGTCTTTTCAACCACTGGATGAAGAGGAGAGACCTGCGCATATTGTGGATACGGCCTAAATCGTTTCTTTAGCTCCCCTAAACATGATCATTTCCCCCCCCCCCGGGGAGAAACCTTCGTATCAAATCGTGACAAGATGACAGTCTTACGTTGGGGCCATTCCTCCCGCTTTGCCGGACATGTTGGGGGCAAGAAGACTCTCTCCTTGATTTCTCGCCATTATTGGTGGCCTTCACTCTGTCAAGATGTCCTGGATTTTAACGCTCCCTGTTCCTCATGTGCAAGGAACAAAGTTCCTCGGGACTTCTGCATCCGCTCCCGGTGCCTTCTGTTCCTTGGAGTCATATTGCAATGGACTTTGTCTCCGATTTGCACCATTATTTTGGTGGTTGTGGATAGATTCTCCAAGATGGCCCACTTCGTTTCCTTGCCTGGCTTGCCCTCCGCTTCTGAGTTGGCGAAGATCTTTTTACATCAAGTCTTTCAACTTCACGGATTCCCTCAGCATATTGTATCCGACCGAGGAGTTCAGTTTACCTCCCGTTTTTGGAGAGCTCTTTGCGGATTAATGAAAGTATCGCTGGATTTCTCCTCCGCATACCATCCTCAGTCCAACGGTCAAGTGGAGCGAGTAAATCAAGTTCTCACATCTTATCTTCGGCATTTCACCAATGCTCATCATAATGACTGGGTTTCTCTTCCTTGGGCAGAATTCGCCTACAATAACCACATTTGTGAATCCTCGTCTAAGTCTCCTTTTTTTGTAGTTTTTGGGCAACATCCCGGCATTCCTCTCCCTGTTGTCCCCACCTCGGGTGTATCGGCGTTGGTTTCCTTGTCCTTGGAATTTTCCAAAATTTGGCAAGAGACTAAGGAGGCGCTTGAGAGGGCTAGCAGCAGAATGAAAAAGTATGCTGACAAGAGGCATTTAGATGTTCCTCCGTATCGTCCTGGCGATAAAGTCTGGCTATCCTCACGCTACATCAGACTCAAGATTCCCTCTCAAAAGTTAGGTCCGCGTTACATCGGTCCCTTTGAGATTTTGAACCGTATCAAAAACGTAGCCAGGAAATCTGTTAGAGGTAGAACCTTTTATTTGATTGATTGGAAGGGTTTTGGTCCCGAGGAGAGATCTTGGGAACCCCTAGAGAATATTACTGCTCCTCTTATTTTGAGGAGGTTCCTTTCTGGTTATAAAGGGGGAGGGGGGGAGTAAGAGAGGGGGTACCTACTATCATGGTTAGGAAGAAAAGAACCCGAGAAGTGGACCCTCTGGGTCGTGGCTTTAGAGCCCCTGAGGACGAGCAGACCAGATGGAGTCACCCCCTGTACAGGGAGGGTTAGGAACAGGCCCAAGGAGGATGAAACCGCAACTGCCAGAGCCAAAGGGGCGACTAAGGGTAAGACCACAGAAGATGAAATGACAGGAACAGCAGAGACTCAGGACAGGCAGGGACGGCACAGAACACAGGGTAGAAAGGAACAGCAAAGCTACCGGACGGGCAGGAACGGCAAGGACAGAGTACTGACCGGCATAAAGACAAAGGACTAGCAGGGACGGCAGGGACACAGGACTGGCAGGGACGGCAGGGACACAGGACTGGCAGGGACGGCAGAGACACAGGACTGGCAGGGACGGCAGAGACACACGACCGGCAGGGACAGCAGAGACACAGGACTTGCAGGTGACGGCAGAGACACAGGACTGGCAGGTGACGGCAGAGACACAGGACTAGCAGGGACGACAGAGACACAGGACTGGCAGGGACAGCAGAGACACAGGACTGGCAGGGATGGCAGAGACACAGGACTGGTAGGGACGGCAGAGACACAGGAACGGCAGGGAACACGGGCTGAAAGGAATGGCAGACAAGGAATATGGAACCAAGACTGAGTCACAGCATAAGAAGCAAAGACAGGGAGCCAGAGAAACCTAAAGAGACGCCAGCGGCAACAATAGACACAAAGGCGTCTTACCTGGGCGGACGCAGGAAGAAGTAACCGACGGGCGCCGCCATATTGGGGCGGAGCCACCGGGTCACAAACTTCCAGAAGCCCCAGCGGTGAAAGGAGCACATCTCCGCATGCGCACACTGCTGAAGGGACGAACGCTAGAGAAGCTGGACGGAGAGGAGCGAGGAGGAGCATCGGGAACGCGCCAGCCGGACAGATAAGTATTAGGCGGCATAACAGCCACCACCTGGCAGCCACCACCACTTCAGACAATACCACCTGGCAGCCACCACCACCTCAGCCAATACCACCTGGCAGCCACCACCACCTCAGCCAATACCACCTGGCAGCCACCACTTCAGCCAATACCACCTAGCAGCCACCACCACTTCAGCCAATACCACCTGGCAGCCACCACCACCTCAGCCAATACCACCTGGCAGCCACCACCACTTCAGCCAATACCACCTGGCAGCCACCACCACCTCAGCCAATACCACCTGGCAGCCACCACCACCTCAGCCAATACCACCTGGCAGCCACCACTTCAGCCAATACCACCTAGCAGCCACCATCACTTCAGCCAATACCACCTGGCAGCCACCACCACCTCAGCCAATACCACCTGGCAGCCACCACCACTTCAGCCAATACCACCTGGCAGCCACCACCACCTCAGCCAATACCACTTGGTAGCCACCACCACCTCAGCCAATACCACCTGGCAGCCACCACCAACTCAGCCAATACCACCTGGCAGCCACCACCCCCTCAGTCAATACCACCTGGCAGCCACCACCCCCTCAGCCAATACCACCTGGCAGCCACCACCACCTCAGCCAATACCACCTGGCAGCCATCACCACCTCAGCCAGTACCACCTGGCAGCCACCACCACCTCAGCCAATACCACCTGGCAGCCATCACCACCTCAGCCAATACCACCTGGCAGCCACCACCACTTCGGCCAATACCACCTAGCAGCCACCACCACTTCGGCCAATACCACCTGGCAGAGAGCACCACTTCAGCCAATACCACCTGGCAGAGAGAGCTTCAGCCAATATCACCTGGAAGAGAGCACCAGTTTGGCCAATACCACCTGGCAGTGACCACCACTTCAGGCAATCCCACCTGGCAGCGACCACCACCTCAGCCAATCCTACCTGGCAGAGAGCACCACTTCAGCCAATACCACCTGGAAGAGACCACCACTTCAGCCAATCCTACCTGGCAGAGACCACCACTTCAACCAATTCCACCTGGCACAGACAACAATAAAATTTAATCTGGCACCAATTTAAAGAGGTATTTTTTAGGATTATCAGTGTGTTTTATTGCAGCTTATAAAACCCCTATAAGTTTTGTTTTGTTACTAACTTACGTTACTTCTGAATTTCGCTTCATTGCCTGCACCCAGTTTGCTTTCATGCTCAGACTAGGCGACTCCCTGTGCTTTTTTTTTTCTAATCTAACATCCAGAGCTAGTACTGTCTGGCTTGTCCAGCATTGCCCTCTGCCCACCTTATAGAGAATCATTGGCTGCTGGTATTTGCCCCAGCACTGACCGCTATCATTCATTCCAGCATTAGAACTGAGAGCAGTGATCCTGGGTGATTATCTTTTGTAATACAGCACCGATCACTATCCCTCACACTACATCAACAATGGTGATAGAGCCGTTACATGTCCACTACATTACCTGGGGGGCAGCCCACTCTCTGTGACCGTGCTGGTGGGGGGTCCGCTGATGCCAGCACTTAGTTCAGCTGGAGGTGCGTCTGAGGATGCACAATTAGCTGCAGTGTGTTGTGGTGCAGAGACTCACTGGGTTCCTGCACTGCAATACACTCCGCCAGCCAATCAGAGGCCAGCAGCTGATGTCGGTGTGCCAGGCATTGGAGTGGCATGGTAGCGAGGTCATATCACCATAGCTGGCATGCCGATGTCAGCAGCTGGCCTCTGTGTCACACCAGAAGAGGAAACCGCACCTCAAAGGATTGGAGGGAGGGGAGTACAATATTAGTTTTTTTTCTATACAGAGGCAGAATGGGGGACATGTATACCATGATAGGGCACAATAGCACATAATGAAGGGAGGTGAACACTTATGTCTTTGTAGGATTTAAGGCCCCGTCTCACATAGCGATTTACCAACGATCACGACCAGCGATACGACCTGGCCGTGATCGTTGGTAAGTCGTTGTGTGGTCGCTGGGGAGCTGTCACACAGACCGCTCTCTCCAGCGACCAACGATCAGGGGAACGACTTCGGCATCGTTGAAACTGTCTTCAACGATGCCGAAGTCCCCCTGCAGCACCCGGGTAACCAGGGTAAACATCGGGTTACTAAGTGCAGGGCCGCGCTTAGTAACCCGATGTTTACCCTGGTTACCAAAAAAAGCAAACAGTACATACTCACCTTTCGGTGTCCGTCAGGTCCCTGGCCGTCTGCTTCCTGCTCTGACAGTGCCGCCGTACAGTGAGAGCAGAGCGCAGCGGTGACGTCACTGCTGTGCTGTGCTCTCACTGTACGGCCGGCAGTCAGTCAGAGCAGGAAGCAGACGGCAAGGGACCTGACGGACATCAGATGGTGAGTATGTAGTGTTTGTTTTTTTTTACATTTACGCTGGTAACCAGGGTAAACATCGGGTTACTAAGCGCGGCCCTGTGCTTAGTAACCCGATGTTTACCCTGGTTACCAGTGAAGACATCGCTGGATCGGTGTCACACACACCGATTCAGCGATGTCAGCGGGACCTCAACGACCAAAAAATGGTCCAGGCCATTCCGACACGACCAGCGATCTCACAGCAGGGGCCTGATCGCTGGTACGTGTCACACATAGCGAGATCGCTACTGAGGTCGCTGTTGCGTCACAAACTTGTGACTCAGCAGCGATCTCGCTAGCGATCTCGCTATGTGAGACGGGGCCTTTACAAGGGCCCATACATCTGACCGGCTTGCAGGAGTGCGGGAGCCAAGTCACAATTTTACACTGGGGCCCATAAGACTCTGGATGACGCTAGTGAGTAGGGTCACATTACGACCCCTGCGGTGATGTGACAAGTTAGGATTTTTTAATTGCTTGTTGCGGTACCTAGGGGATATAATGTGACCCTATTCACTGTATTTCTGCTGCTATGTAATGTAGCAGCAACTTACAATGATTTTGTGCCGCACAACCTGTGCCATGGCCAAACACTGGGTAACCGGCATCATCAGATAATACAGTGTAATGTAGAGCCGAATGAAGAGATTCACAGGACTCCATGGTTATCGGATCAGGGTCCTGCAAAGTTACTCGCTCAGTCAAGAAATAGTCTTCCTCAGACCCAGACTGGCAATCTGACTAAAAGCCCTGTGTGCACGCATTGACAAGTTCCGCGGAGGCCCTCGTCAGTGCGGGCGTGTGGCTGTGGCTCTAATCACTGTGTGCAAACAAGAGACAAGACAGCGCATGTGCATAGGATGCTCTGCTCACCAATCCCTGGCCACATCCAACACCGGACAGTGGACCCGCTTCAGCGCTTCATCTTCCCCCCAGGGATCTGGGGGAGTCACAAGATGTCATTTATTGTTTAAATTTAATATAATTTATGTATATACAGCAGTTGACCTGTATAATGTATATAAACTGCTGTATATAATCTCAGTATCCCCTATATAATGTAGATGATACTGCGACTGCTTTGTATATACGTTATATATACACACTGGACAAAGCTATACACGAAACGCGCGTTGGGGAATCCGCTGCCACTCTAAAGGTAATATGCTCCTATAGGCACTAGGCCTTTTTACATTGTGACAGTTTTGCTCCACAAGCCATGACATCTTTATACACCTACTATTATAAATACCCATTTCTGACTATTCTCTCACCTGTTATAACCGAACGATGCTGATTCATAATGATCTCTTGACTTTGCTTGGCAATTTTTGATACTTTAATGCCATATTATTATTTTTTCTACTACTTATAACTCCGGGTATATTTATTTTTTTACTTGGCCTTGCACACATTTCATTACGTGGATATAATCATGATTCTTTTGGCATTTCACTCTTCGGCACCTTACCTTTAGGATGTGGTGTATTCATATTTATATCCTCATTTTGAATTTTTTAAAATGATTTTAAGCTTCATATTTCAATAAAAATGTATATTTTTTATGGCATATAGCTTCCTTCTCTTCTCTATTGGCTCTTATGGTCAGTGGGGTCTTCTCTCTCCTGTAGAGTGTAAGCTCTTATGGTCAGTGGGGTCCTGTCTCTCCTGTAGAGTGTAAGCTCTTATGGTCAGTGGGGTCCTCTCTCTCCTGTAGAGTGTAAGCTCTTATGGTCAGTGGGGTCCTCTCTCCTGTAGAGTGTAAGCTCTTATGGTCAGTGGGGTCCTGTCTCTCCTGTAGAGTGTAAGCTCTTATGGTCAGTGGGGTCCTCTCTCTCCTGTAGAGTGTAAGCTCTTATGGTCAGTGGGGTCCTCTCTCCTGTAGAGTGTAAGCTCTTATGGTCAGTGGGGTCCTCTCTCTCCTGTAGAGTGTAAGCTCTTATGGTCAGTGGGGTCCTGTCTCTCCTGTAGAGTGTAAGCTCTTATGGTCAGTGGGGTCCTCTCTCTCCTGTAGAGTGTAAGCTCTTATGGTCAGTGGGGTCCTCTCTCCTGTAGAGTGTAAGCTCTTATGGTCAGTGGGGTCCTCTCTCTCCTGTAGAGTGTAAGCTCTTATGGTCAGTGGGATCCTCTCTCCTGTAGAGTGTAAGCTCTTATGGTCAGCGGGGTCCTCTCTCTCTCCTGTAGCGTGTAAGCTCTTATGGTCAGTGGGGTCCTCTCTCTCCTGTAGAGTGTAAGCTCTTATGGTCAGTGGGGTCCTCTCTCTCCTGTAGAGTGTAAGCTCTTATGGTCAGTGGGGTCTTCTCTCCTGTAGAGTGTAAGCTCTTATGGTCAGTGGGGTCCTCTCTCCTGTAGAGTGTAAGCTCTTATGGTCAGTGGGGTCCTCTCTCTCCTGTAGAGTGTAAGCTCTTATGGTCAGTGGGGTCCTCTCTCCTGTAGAGTGTAAGCTCTTATGGTCAGTGAGGTCCTCTCTCTCCTGTAGAGTGTAAGCTCTTATGGTCAGTGGGGTCCTCTCTCTCCTGTAGAGTGTAAACTCTTATGGTCAGCGGGGTCCTCTCTCTCCTGTAGAGTGTAAGCTCTTATGGTCAGTGGGGTCCTCTCTCTCCTGTACAGTGTAACCTCTTATGGTCAGTTGGGTCCTCTCTCTCCTGTAGAGTGTAAGCTCTTATGGTCAGTGGGGTCTTCTCTCCTGTAGAGTGTAAGCTCTTATGGTCAGTGGGGTCCTCTCTCCTGTAGAGTGTAAGCTCTTATGGTCAGTGGGGTCCTCTCTCTCCTGTAGAGTGTAAGCTCTTATGGTCAGTGGGGTCCTCTCTCTCCTGTAGAGTGTAAGCTCTTATGGTCAGTGGGTCCTCTCTCTCCTGTAGAGTGTAAGCTCTTATGGTCAGTGGGGTCCTCTCTCTCCTGTACAGTGTAAGCTCTTATGGTCAGTGGGGTCCTCTCTTTCCTGTAGAGTGTAAGCTCTTATGGTCAGTGGGGTCCTCTCTCTCCTGTAGAGTGTAAGCTCTTATGGTCAGTGGGGTCCTCTCTCTCCTGTAGAGTGTAAGCTCTTATGGTCAGTGGGGTCCTCTCTCTCCTGTAGAGTGTAAGCTCTTATGATCAGTGCTGTCCTCTCTCTCCTGTAGAGTGTAAGCTCTTATGGTCAGTGGGGTCCTCTCTCTCCTGTAGAGTGTAAGCTCTTATGGTCAGTGGGGTCCTTTCTCTCCTGTAGAGTGTAAGCTCTTATGGTCAGTGGGGTCCTCTCTCTCCTGTAGATTGCAAGCTCTTATGGTCAGTGTGGTCCTCTCTCTCCTGTAGATTGCAAGCTCTTATGGTCAGTGGGGTCCTCTCTCCTGTAGAGTGTAAGCTCTTATGGTCAGTGGGGTCCTCTCTCTCCTGTAGAGTGTAAGCTCTTATGGTCAGTGGGGTCCTTTCTCTCCTGTAGAGTGTAAGCTCTTATGGTCAGTGTGGTCCTCTCTCTCCTGTAGAGTGTAAACTCTTATGATCAGTGGGGTCCTCTCTCTCCTGTAGAGTGTAAGCTCTTATGGTAAGTGGGGTCCTCTCTCTCCTGTACAGTGTAAGCTCTTATGGTAAGTGGGGTCCTCTCTCTCCTGTACAGTGTAAGCTCTTATGGTCAGTGGGGTCCTCTCTTTCCTGTAGAGTGTAAACTCTTATGATCAGTGGGGTCCTCTCTCTCCTGTAGAGTGTAAGCTCTTATGGTAAGTGGGGTCCTCTCTCTCCTGTACAGTGTAAGCTCTTATGGTCAGTGGGGTCCTCTCTCTCCTGTAGAGTGTAAGCTCTTATGGTCAGTGGGGTCCTCTCTCTCCTGTAGAGTGTAAGCTCTTATGGTCAGTGGGGTCCTCTCTCCTGTAGAGTGTAAGCTCTTATGGTCAGTGGGGTCCTCTCTCTCCTGTAGAGTGTAAGCTCTTATGGTCAGTGGGGTCCTTTCTCTCCTGTAGAGTGTAAGCTCTTATGGTCAGTGGGGTCCTCTCTCTCCTGTAGAGTGTAAGCTCTTATGATCAGTGCTGTCCTCTCTCTCCTGTAGAGTGTAAGCTCTTATGGTCAGTGGAGTCCTCTCTCTCCTGTAGAGTGTAAGCTCTTATGGTCAGTGGGGTCCTTTCTCTCCTGTAGAGTGTAAGCTCTTATGGTCAGTGGGGTCCTCTCTCTCCTGTAGAGTGTAGGCTCTTATGGTCAGCGGGGTCCTCTCTCTCCTGTAGAGTGTAAGCTCTTATGGTCAGTGAGGTCCTCTCTCTCCTGTAGAGTGTAAGCTCTTATGGTCAGTGGGGTCCTCTCTCTCCTGTAGAGTGTAAGCTCTTATGGTCAGTGGGGTCCTCTCTCTCCTGTAGATTGTAAGCTCTTATGATCAGTGGGGTCCTCTCTCTCCTGTAGAGTGTAAGCTCTTATGGTCAGTGGGATCCTCTCTCTCCTGTAGAGTGTAAGCTCTTATGGTCAGTGGGGTCCTCTCTCTCCTGTAGAGTGTAAGCTCTTATGATCAGTGGGGTCCTCTCTCTCCTGTAGAGTGTAAGCTCTTATGATCAGTGGGGTCCTCTCTCTCCTGTAGAGTGTAAGCTCTTATGATCAGTGGGGTCCTCTCTCTCCTGTAGAGTGTAAGCTCTTATGGTCAGTGGGGTCCTCTCTCTCCTGTAGAGTGTAAGCTCTTATGGTCAGTGGGGTCCTCTCTCTCCTGTAGAGTGTAAGCTCTTATGGTCAGTGGGGTCCTCTCTCTCCTGTAGAGTGTAAGCTCTTATGGTCAGTGGGGTCCTCTCTCTCCTGTAGAGTGTAAGCTCTTATGGTCAGTGGGGTCCTCTCTCTCCTGTAGAGTGTAAACTCTTATGGTCAGTGGGGTCCTCTCTCCTGTAGAGTGTAAGCTCTTATGGTCATCGAGGTCCTCTCTCTCCTGTAGAGTGTAAGCTCTTATGGTCAGTGGGGTCCTCTCTCTCCTGTAGAGTGTAAGCTCTTATGATCAGTGGGGTCCTCTCTCTCCTGTAGAGTGTAAGGTCTTATGGTCAGTGGGGTCCTCTCTCTCCTGTACAGTGTAAGCTCTTATGGTCAGTGGGGTCCTCTCTCTCCTGTAGAGTGTAAGCTCTTATGGTCAGTGGGGTCCTCTCTCTCCTGTAGAGTGTAAGCTCTTATGGTCAGTGGGGTCTTCTCTCTCCTGTAGAGTGTAAGCTCTTATGGTCAGCGGGGTCCTCTCTCTCCTGTAGAGTGTAAGCTTTTATGGTCAGTGGGGTCCTCTCTCTCCTGTAGAGTGTAAGCTCTTATGGTCAGTGGGGTCCTCTTTCTCGCCTGTAGAGTGTAAGCTCTTATGGTCAGTGGGGTCCTCTCTCTCCTGTAGACTGTAAGCTCTTATGGTCAGTGAGGTCCTCTCTCTCCTGTAGAGTGTAAGCTCTTATGGTCAGCGGGGTCCTCTCTCTCCTGTAGAGTGTAAGTTCTTATGGTCAGTGAGGTCCTCTCTCTCCTGTACAGTGTAAGCTCTTATGGTCAGTGGGGTCCTCTCTCTCCTGTAGAGTGTAAGCTCTTATGGTCAGCGGGGTCCTCTCTTTCCTGTAGAGTGTAAGTTCTTATGGTCAGTGAGGTCCTCTCTCTCCTGTAGAGTGTAAGCTCTTATGGTCAGTGGGGTCCTCTCTCTCCTGTAGAGTGTAAGCTCTTATGGTCAGTGGGGTCCTCTCTTTCCTGTAGAGTGTAAACTCTTATGGTCAGTGGGGTCCTCTCTCTCCTGTAGAGTGTAAGCTCTTATGGTCAGTGGGGTCCTCTCTCTCCTGTAGAGTGTAGGCTCTTATGGTCAGCGGGGTCCTCTCTCTCCTGTAGATTGTAAGCTCTTATGGTCAGTGTGGTCCTCTCTCTCCTGTAGAGTGTAAGCTCTTATGGTCAGTGGGGTCCTCTCTCTCCTGTAGAGTGTAAGCTCTTATTGTCAGTGGGGTCTTCTCTCTCCTGTAGAGTGTAAGCTCTTATGATCAGTGGGTTCCTCTCTCTCCTGTAGAGTGTAAGTTCTTATGGTCAGTGGGGTCCTCTCTCTCCTGTACAGTGTAAGCTCTTATGGTCAGTGGGGTCCTCTCTCTCCTGTAGAGTGTAAGCTCTTATGGTCAGTGGGGTCTTCTCTCTCCTGTAGAGTGTAAGCTCTTATGGTCAGTGGGGTCCTCTCTCTCCTGTAGAGTGTAAGCTCTTATTGTCAGTGGGGTCTTCTCTCTCCTGTAGAGTGTCAGCTCTTATGGTCAGTTGGGTCCTCTCTCTCCTGTAGAGTGTAAGCTCTTATGGTCAGTGGGGTCCTCTCTCTCCTGTAGAGTGTAAGCTCTTATGGTCAGTGGGGTCCTCTCTCTCCTGTACAGTGTAAGCTCTTATGGTCAGTGGGGTCCTCTCTCTCCTGTAGAGTGTAAGCTCTTATGGTCAGTGGGGTCCTCTCTCTCCTGTAGAGTGTAAGCTCTTATTGTCAGTGGGGTCTTCTCTCTCCTGTAGAGTGTAAGCTCTTATGGTCAGTGGGGTCCTCTCTCTCCTGTAGAGTGTAAGCTCTTATGGTCAGTGGGGTCCTCTCTCTCCTGTAGAGTGTAAGCTCTTATGGTCAGTGGGGTCCTCTCTCTCCTGTAGAGTGTAAGCTCTTATGGTCAGTGGGGTCCTCTCTCTCCTGTAGAGTGTAAGCTCTTATGGTCAGTGGGGTCCTATCTCTCCTGTAGAGTGTAAGCTCTTATGGTCAGTGGGGTCCTCTTTCTCGCCTGTAGAGTGTAAGCTCTTATGGTCAGTGGGGTCCTCTCTCTCCTGTAGAGTGTAAGCTCTTATTGTCAGTGGAGTCCTATCTCTCCTGTAGAGTGTAAGCTCTTATGGTCAGTGGGGTCCTCTTTCTCGCCTGTAGAGTGTAAGCTCTTATGGTCAGTGGGGTCCTCTCTCTCCTGTAGACTGTAAGCTCTTATGGTCAGTGTGGTCCTCTCTCTCCTGTAGAGTGTAAGCTCTTATGGTCAGTGGGGTCCTCTCTCTCCTGTAGAGTGTAAGCTCTTATGGTCAGTGTGGTCCTCTCTCTCCTGTAGAGTGTGAGCTCTTATGGTCAGTGTGGTCCTCTCTCTCCTGTAGAGTGTGAGCTCTTATGGTCAGCGGGGTCCTCTCTGTTTTGTAGAGTTTAACCTCTTATGGTCAGCGGGGTCCTCTCTCCTGTAGAGTGTAAGCTCTTATGGTCAGTGGGGTCCTCTCTCTCCTGTAGAGTGTAAGCTCTTATGGTCAGCGGGGTCTTCTCTCTCCTGTAGAGTGTAAGCTCTTATGGTCAGTGGGGTCTTCTCTCTCCTGTAGAGTATAAGCTCTTATGGTCAGCAGTGTCCTCTCTTTCCTGTAGAGTGTAAGCTCTTATGGTCAGTGGGGTCCTCTCTCTCCTGTAGAGTGTAAGCTCTTATGGTCAGTGGGGTCCTCTCTCTCTCCTGTAGAGTGTCAGCTCTTATGGTCAGTGGGGTCCTCTCTGTCTCCTGTAGAGTGTAACCTCTTATGGTCAGTGGGGTTCTCTCTCTCTCCTGTAGAGTGTAAGCTCTTATGGTCAGCGGGGTCCTCTCTGTTTTGTAGAGTTTAAGCTCTTATGGTCAGTGGGGTCCTCTCTCTCCTGTAGAGTGTAAGCTCTTATAGTCAGTGGGGTCCTCTCTCTCCTGTAGAGTGTAAGCTCTTATGGTCAGCGGGGTCTTCTCTCTCCTGTAGAGTGTAAGCTCTTATGGTCAGTGGGTCTTCTCTCTCCTGTAGAGTATAAGCTCTTATGGTCAGCAGGGTCCTCTCTTTCCTGTAGAGTGTAAGCTCTTATGGTCAGTGGGGTCCTCTTTCTCCTGTAGAGTGTAAGCTCTTATGGTCAGTGGGGTCCTCTCTCTCCTGTAGAGTGTAAGCTCTTATGGTCAGTGGGGTCCTCTCTCTCTCCTGTAGAGTGTAAGCTCTTATGGTCAGTGGGGTCCTCTCTCTCTCCTGTAGAGTGTAAGCTCTTATGGTCAGTGGGGTCCTCTCTCTCTCCTGTAGAGTGTAAGCTCTTATGGTCAGTGGGGTCCTCTCTGTCTCCTGTAGAGTGTAACCTCTTATGGTCAGTGGGGTTCTCTCTCTCTCCTGTAGAGTGTAAGCTCTTATGGTCAGTGGGGTCCTCTCTCTCCTGTAGAGTGTAAGCTCTTATGGTCAGTGGGGTCCTCTCTCTCCTGTAGAGTGTCAGCTCTTATGGTCAGTGTGGTCCTCTCTCTCTCTCTACATACGGTCATTAAGGTCGCTATACACAACATTCATATAATAACTTTACTTTCTTAGTCGACACCTGATACACTGCTGTAAAGCTGGCAGCGCTGTTCAATCACCATGTATTTCCTTCAGGAAATGCTCATCTAGTTGCTTCGGTTCTCCAGAATTTGCATCATTTTGTTTTTTCTCCATTTCTGAATTATGGCACGTTACTCCTTGTCTAAAGTCAGAGGAGTGGAGTGGCACGTATTTGGCTCCATATTTGTGTCCAATGGCAGTAATATTACATCACCTCCTCTTCTTCCCATGTACACACGGTCTATCCCACACACCCTCAGGCCTTTAGGATTACAATTGCGTTGATCGCGAAAGTGTCTAGGGATACTCTGAAGTTTCTCAAATGTCAGATGGTAAATTACAGATGCAGTATTACAAGGGATATGGTGAACAGTTTTGAATGATCTCCCTCAGCTTTAGCAAATTGTGTATTTTTTGGCATGTACTTGCATATTGAATCTGTCCCGCAAGAGAAAGAACCCCAAGGTGGCCCTTTGCTGCCAAATAAAAATTGGTTGGTTTTGGGTGGGACGTAATGGCTTTTAGTTAAATTATCCCCAAGATGACGTGATCTGTGCCATGTGATAGATGGAGTTGGACTTAGAGACCTTAAACACCATCTATCTGTAAGAAGTTTGGGCCAATTTTTCTTTTATAAAATGTCCTTTATGTGCTTTCAATTTGAATTGAAAGATGATATGAAACATGGTTTCATATCAAAGTTATTTTAAGTGCGTTGAGCTGATTTGTAGACTGTTGAGTCCTTCTCAGTCCCTGGCTTACTGGAGGTAAGCTTCCAGGTAAATGACACGCAAACAAAGTATTGTGTGATCATATACAGGGGAAGCTCAGGAGCGCGTCTGACTCTCTGGGCTTTACCCCTCCTTTATAAAGAAAAAGAGTTATGCATTTGCAGACATGCGCACAAGCGCTCATTATTTCACATTCTCTTACAAAGCTTATCTATACTGTGAAATTTACAACCTCTAGTATGTAGGTAAAAGGCTATAATAACAGAAGGAATGCGTGCATAAAAAGGAAATGTCAACTTGCTCAAGTTTCTTGCTGATAAGCCAGACGTCTCAAGAGAAAGATACAATGGATTCTTTCAGTCTAATCTCTACAATTCCCCCCTTTGACATATTCCTTTTATTTATTACCATAGGGCCAAAGACAAAGCCTTTATTTTTGGTATTACACATACACACACTTATATTATTAATAAGAGAATCAAATCTAGTATTAATTCTTCTATTGCAAATTATTTTCTTCTTTAGCAGTATACTAAAATATAAAAACAAAAATTAGTACAGTAATATTAATTAGAATCACTAGAGGATAACATAAGAATAAAGGAGAAAGAAAAAAAACTTTATACTCTTGCATCTATTACACAAAGTTTATCTGTGCATACTGAGATACCCTTGAGCACAATCTGGAATAGTACGTATATGACTACAATAATCATAACTATATGTATTATGCTCTGCATAATCCCAGCAACCCACCCACCAATTCCTCTGAACCAGTTGGCTGGGTTGAGAAAAGAGAAAGTATCAGACCATCAGCTATCCTTATTCTGGTCATTGTCTTTATCATACTGATCTCTGAGTCGTTGTACGTCCCCTAATTTAAATGTCATACTCATAGTACTATTCGGGTCTATACCATGACAGCAGGTGGGTCCGATGATTTGACACATACCTCCTTGTGAGGCAGTTAGGTAATCCAATACCAGAGTATGTTGGTTGATGACTATTATAAGCTGATTCTGTACAGCTATACTAGTGTTTAGTATATCCAATATATCCCAAATCTGATCATCTAGATAATCCGTGGCTCTAACTAATTTATCCCACATCTGTGTTAACATTATTAACATCAATATCATGAGTTTTGTACTGCTTTTTTTGCAGTGGCTTGCATGTATCCATGATGCCTTTCCTTCAAGCTTGACTGATGTAGGTGTTGTCAACAGGACTTGGAAGGGTCCGTCAAATCTTGGTTCAAGAGCCTTTCTGGTGTGTCTTTTTACATAGACTTGATCACCTGGTTCCAACTTGTGACTTCCTTCAATGTTGTCAGGATCTGGAAGGGAAGCAAAAACTTGTGCATGCACCTTAGTTAATTGTTTCTGGAGATTTTGCACATAAGAAGTCAATGACTCAATATTTAACACAAGTTGCTGTGGAAAATAACATCCTAAATTGGCAGTCCTGCCAAACAAAATTTCATATGGAGACAGTTTAGTCTTACCCCTTGGGGTATTGCGTATTGAGTAAAGGGCCAGTGGAAGGCATTCTGTCCAAGGCTTTCCTGTTTCAGCCATGGCTTTCTGTATTTTTAATTTTAAAGTTCCATTCATGCGTTCCACCTTACCGGAACTTTGAGGATGGTACGGAGTGTGTAACTGACTTTCAACACCCAACATTTTCAGTACATTTTGAAATATTTCTCCAGTGAAATGAGTACCCCTATCTGACTCGATCACTTCAGGGAGACCGTAACGGGGTATCAGTTCGGCAACTAGCTTTACAGCAGTGTTTTTAGCTGAAGCCTTCCGAACTGGATAGGCCTCTGGCCACCCTGAGAACATGTCCACACACACCAACACATACTCATACCCATTACTTTTTGGCAGCTGGATAAAGTCTATTTGTAATCGCTGAAACGGATAGAGAGGTCGGACGTGGTGCTTCATAGGGGTCTTTGTCGTCTGTCCGGGATTATGTGCCAGGCATATAGCACATGCAGCACAATAGTCTCTTGCGTAGTTGCCAAAACCTGGAGCCAACCAGACTTGCTTTGCCAGTAGTGTCATTGCATTTGCAGACACATGAGTAGGGTGGTGCAGTCCACCAACTACAATCGGGTACCAGGCTCTAGGTAGACATATTAGTCCATCTTTCTTCCAAATTCCTGCTTGTTCTTCTGCCCCTTCCTTTTTCCACCTGTCCCTCTCCTCTTCTCCTGCATCTTCCTGTGCTTGTCTCAGTCTATCTTCAGTATTTTCTGTGGGGTTTACAGTATGAACCTGCTGTAAGGGTTTGACCGCTGCTGCCTTGGCTGCTTTATCAGCCCTATCATTTCCCCTAGATTCCCTAGTGTCGAGTCTCACATGTGCAGCTACCTTAATTACTGCTACTTCTTTTGTTTCTTGTGCAGCCTCTAAGATCTGTTTGATCAAAGAAGCATGTTTTACAGGTTGTCCTGACGCTGTCATGTAACCTCTAGCTCTCCAGATTACTCCAAAGTCAAACACAATACCATGTGCATACCTAGAATCAGTGTATATATTAGCTGTCTGATTCTCAGCTATTTTTAGCGCTTCGATCAATGCTGTTAGTTCTGCTTCTTGTGCAGACTGTTTCGGTGGAAGAGGTTCTGCTTTGAGAGTTTCAGATTCTGACACAACTGCATACCCTGTATGGAAATTACCTGTGTCATCTGCAAACCTACTACCATCTATAAACAGCTCTAAATCTGGATTTTGAAGTGGTGTTTCGGATACATTGGGTAAGCCTGCTGTTTCTTGTAAAATGAGCTCTGTACAATCATGTGTGTCTGTAGGGAAAAAATTTGCGTGTGGATCAGTGTCCTTATTCCCCCCTTCAGACTCGAGAGGTAGCAGTGTAGCTAAATTGAGAGTCTGAAGCCTTGCAAATGTGATAGTAGAGGGAAGCAGCAAAGAACACTGTAGCCGCAAATGTCTGGCCATGGAAATGTGTTTTGGTTGGACCTGGTTTAATATCCCATAAACATCATGTGTAGTTTGAACTGTGAGTGGATGCTCTAGGACAATTTCTGATGCTTTGTCCAACAATAGCGAGACAGCAACAACTACACGTACACAGGTTGGCGCTGCCCTGGCTACTGGATCTAACCTTGCTGAAAGATATGCAATTGGTCTTTGTTTCCCTGCATGCTTCTGGGTAAGAACTCCTGTAGCATGAGAATCAACTTCTGCAGCCATAAGCTGAAATGGTTTGGTGTAGTCTGGTAGCCCTAACGCTGGAGCTGAAACAAGGGCATCTTTTAATTGTTGGAACGAAATCTGACCTTCTTTTGTCAACAAATAAGGTTCACTTTTTACACAGTCATACAGTGGTTGCATTAGTTGACTGGCATGTATAATCCATTGTCTACAATGAGACACTATTCCTAAAAATGCTCGTAGCTGTTTATGATTTCTAGGCTCATTCATCTGTCTTATTGCTTCAGTTCTTTGAGGTGTAAGATGCTTTTTACCTTGAGAAATGCAATGACCTAGAAAGACCACTTTGATCTGACAAACTTGTAGCTTTTGTCTATTCACTTTACACCCTTCTTTTTCTAGAAAACATAGTAAACTCACAGTGGACCTTTCTGCAATTTCTAGATCTGGGCAGCAAAGTAGTAGGTCATCCACATACTGCAAAATTACTACCTGTGGTTCGGGTTCAAACCTTTGAAGAACTGTTTGTAGGGCATTTGAATAAAGAGTAGGAGAGTGTATCATTCCCTGTGGAAGGCGTGTCCACGCCAACTGTTTGCCCTTAAATGTAAATGCAAACAAATGCCAACTGTCTTGGTGTAAAGGAACCGAGAAAAATGCATTTGAAAGATCTATTACAGTAAACACTTGAGAACTGGCTGGTATCTGTGATAGTAACGTATGAGGATTGGGTACAACTGGGGTGATTGGATCTAGAACTTTGTTTATTTCTCTTAGATCATGTACCATACGATATTTGGGCATAGAACCCTTATCAAGAGTTCTCTTCTTGACTGGATACAGAGGAGTGTTAGCAGGTGATTGTATCTCTACCAAAACTCCTTTCTCTCTATATCCCTCTATCTGTTTTGTAATCGCTAATTCCTGCTGGGCACTCACAGGGTATTGTCTGAGCTGTGGGAGAACAGCTCCTGGTTGCACAGATAATTTTACAGGAGAAATATGCAATAATCCCACATCAGTGTCACCCTGTGCCCACAGTGTTTCTGGGATCATTGAGAGGTCTAGATCTGTGATGTACTCTTTTTCTTCAGTATAATCCTCAAAAGCCTGAATTCTGACATATTGTTCTAATGATTCTGCATCATCAGGGATAGTCAACATAACTGTGCCATCTTCCCTAAAATTGATGTTAGCTTCTAATTTCTTTAGTACATCAGTTCCTAACAGACATGTTGGGGCACCTCTGGCATACAAAAATCTGGATGCAAAACATTTAGGTCCTAATGAGACCTCTAGAGGCACAGTATATGGCAGTGTTCGAATTACCCCATCATAACCCTCAGCAAAAGTTGTTTGTTCTGAAATATCTTCCGGATTCGGAAGAAAATCTTGATTCAAAATTGAGGAAGTTGCACCTGTATCTATCAAAAATGGAATCTCTCTCCCCCCCACATTCACCTGTATCATAGGTCTTCTAGCTGGTAGGGAAGTTTGTAACACATCGAGTCAATCTGAATCTGGTATGGGACCATCTATGATGGTAGATTTCTGCTGGTTGTCCGTTTGGGGAGGGTTATTTCTGGGAACAAATTTGCCTGACTTTATATCTGCCAACTTCTTCCTGCACTCTCTTTGGAAATGACCTGGCTTTTTACAGTAGTGGCAAGAAAAATTGTGTCTCACTCTTCCTCCTGTATTAGCTTGTGCTATTCTAACAGGCTTACGATTCTCTCTCATATCCATGGCTATTCCTAAACATCGTTGTTTCACAATATTTGGTTGTTCAATTGTTCTCCAATCTGGAGTAGAGGATTTAAATTTTTCTCTGATTTTTGGATCTAGCCCCTCTATTAATTGTTTTGTAAAAAGTCTCCTTACTGAAGCATCAGTCAAATCCAATCCTTCATCCCTAAAGCTATTTTCTAGTTCTTGACTATATTCTTCAATACTTTGCCCAAATTTCTGCATAATCACACCTGTAGACCCCCTTTCCCTCTGTTTTCCTCTCATGAAAATTATTAATGCCTCTGTGAACTGGGTACCTGATGCTTCTGTCTGTAAGGCACCCCCTTCTGCCACTGGTCTATTGGGCTGTAGGTGTGTCAATAATTCCTGAAAAAGTCCGGGGGACATTTTCATTCTACATAATTCTTCCCCGTCCGCCCAGACCCCAGCATGAGTCTGCATGATTTGTTGTATATACTGCGCAAACCTTATGGGGTATTGAGTGGGATCAGGCGCATTATGCAGGAGGGACATACCCTCGGCAGGGGACCAAGGAAAGTATTGTCTAGTCTGATGATATCTGGTGTTCATTACCCCGTCAGCACCAGCTTCTCTAAAAGGTCTTGGTACTACCCTAACAGGGGCAAGTACAGCGCCATATCTAGGTGTACCACAGGCTAGGCAATCATTTCTCCAATCTGGATTCTGTTGTCCACAGTGTGAACATTCCCATCCTCCTACCCCACCAAGATTGGGATACAAGGCTGGAAATTGTTTTCCTCCTTCTGCTCTTCCAGATGGTACAAATGATTGGGCTTTTGGATCTAGGTAAGGTGGCGGGATTATGTCACAACTTTTTCCCTTCCCCATGATCCATTTGGAAGTGTCTGGATCATACTTCCAATTCTCCTCTTTAGCTGTTTTTGAGACCTCTATCATACAATGTATGATTTCTTCCCACCCATTGTCTTTGATAATTCCACCTCGTTCTTTACTCAGTTTTTCCCATTCTGTACTGAACATAAGTGCTTCTGAAATTCCCAATTTTTCTCTTACCCTTCTAATCTGCCTTCTGACTGTCTTTCCACATCTTTCCTGTATGATATCTGCTGCTTCCACTTGTCCTAAGACAGTTTTGGTCTGTTTATTTCCCATTTTTCTTTTCAATATTAGCTATGACTACCCTAGGTGACGTTTGGACAATCACTTACTCTATGGTGATGTCTCGTTGCCTTCTCTCCTAGGGAGCTAAAATATTGAAGGGCTGATCTGCTCCGTTCCCATTTTCCTTTTCAATATTAGCTATGACTACCCTAGGTGACGTTTGGACAACCACTTCCTCTGTTGGTGGCGTCTCGTTGCCTTCTCTCCTAAGGAGCTAAAATATTGAAGGGCTGATCTGCTCCATTTCTTCTAATATGCAGGACGTACTTAAGTGCTATTATGCACGCAGACAGACCCAGCAACACCATACAGATCACAAAACTTTCTGTGTCAGTTAGCATACTTGTCCCAGGCTCATGATTCCGCATCCTGGGCTCATTCTATCAAACCTTATCCAGAAATGAAGGAAGTTAAGCACTTAATTGGAGTCAAGCATGGGCGGAGGTCTCCCAGAAGGACGCAACCACATGACCCAGTTAGGCTGACTTCCGTGTATAAGGCTTATACCCCAACTATTTCGGCTTATTTTTCTATGCACTTTTGCTCTTCTTTCACAACATACCACAACCTTCACACTGTTCACACACTGCCAGGGACAGGACTCATAAGTCTATACAATATGGTAACCCGAGTTTTATAGGTATCTACTCACTACTAGACTAACCCAGCGTGACACGGCTCATAGAGATCTTTCGGATAATACAGGGCAGATAAAAGAGAACTAATAATGTCTCTTACCTGGCCAGGTTTTTCAGTTCATTTGCCGTCCATTATCCCAGATCTCCGTTGTCCGTATCCGCAGGTAAATCTCGAGCAAATACTCTTATCTCAGGTCCCTGTTCGGTGCGCCAAAGAAATGTTGAGTCCTTCACAGTCCCTGGCTTACTGGAGGTAAGCTTCCAGGTAAATGACACGCAAACAAAGTATTGTGTGATCATATACAGGGGAAGCTCAGGAGCGCGTCTGACTCTCTGGGCTTTACCCCTCCTTTATAAAGAAAAAGAGTTATGCATTTGCAGACATGCGCACAAGCGCTCATTATTTCACATTCTCTTACAAAGCTTATCTATACTGTGAAATTTACAACCTCTAGTATGTAGGTAAAAGGCTATAATAACAGAAGGAATGCGTGCATAAAAAGAAAATGTCAACTTGCTCAAGTTTCTTGCTGATAAGCCAGACGTCTCAAGAGAAAGATACAATGGATTCTTTCAGTCTAATCTCTACATAGACCAATAATGATTGTCTATTGTATTAGTGGCCCTGGAATAACCCTTCTGAAGATCTTTCAATTTATAGCCTCTTTCAAAAAATCTGTAAATGCAAAAGCACCTGGCAGCCAAGCACCCCAGTAGGTGGGAAGAACTCCTGGGTACAACATCTGTGTCTGATGGTGAAATCACTGCCCCTTCCCAATCTGCTGTCCATGAAGCAGGCGCTGATGCCTCCTGCCCACAACCTGCTGTTGCACAGACACCACAGTCAGCAATACGTCCAGTTTGTTGTCCCAGCGCAGCGTTCACTTGTCCCTCCCCAGACGTTTAACAGAAAGCAGAAATATTGACCCAAACACAAAAAGGCCAAAACGCTAAACACCCACATAGACAGATTGATAGCCCTGGAAATCTTGCCGTTTCGACTAGTGGGAACTGAGTTTTTCTGCGACCTCTTGGAGGTGGCAGCCCCGCGGTACTCGATTACCATCCGACACTATTTTTCCCGGTGTGCCGTAGTGAGTACATTTACTGAACATACATTTAAGTAGGTCAACATTACGGATATTAAAATCATTTTTCAAGCTGCTGTTATAAAGTATTCTAATCATCAACATTAACAGAAATAAACACGTGAAATAGATCACTGTGTGTAATGGCTCTATAGAATATATGAGTTTCAATGTATTGAAGAAATGAAATAAATTCACTTTTTCATGATATTCTAATTTAGTGAGGAGCACCTGTATAGATTCTCTATAGGGTTAAGGTCAGGTGAGTTTGCTGCCAATCAAGCCCAGTGATACTGCTGTTTGTACACCAGGTATTGGTCCTTTTGGCAGTGTGGACAGGGGCCAAGTCCTGCTGGAGAATGACATTTCCATCTCCAAAAAGCTTGTCGGCAGAGGGAAACGTCAACTGCTCTAAAATTTCCTGGTAGACGGCTGCGCTGACTTTGGTCTTGATAAAAAAAAAAAACAGTGGACCTACACCAGCAGATGACATGGCTCCCCAAACCATCACTGATTGTGGAGACTTCACACTAGACCTCCAGCAGCTTGGATTGTGGCCTCCACTCTTCCTCCTGGTACCTTGATTTCCAAATGAAATGCAAAATATACTTTCATCTGAAAACAACATCTCGGACCACTGAGCAACAGTCCAGTTCCTTTTCTTCTTGGCCCAGGTCTATTGGCCATGAGTGGCCTGACACAAGGAATGCGACACTTGTAGCCCAAGTCCTGAATACGTCTGTGTGAACAGCCAGCTTCTTTAGCAATGATCTTTTGTGACTTGCCCTCCTTGTGGTGTGTCTTAATGACGCTTTCTGGACATTTGTCAAGTCAGGAGTCTTCCCCATGATTGTGGAGCTACTGATACAGACTTATGGACCTTTTTAAACACTTAGGAAGCAAATGATTGTTGATAATTTAATTCTAATTTACTGAGATAATGATTTTCGAGTTTTCATTGGGTGTAAGTCATAATCATCAACATTAACAGAAATAATCACTGTAAATAGATCACTTTGTTTCTAATGACTCTATATTATATATGCGTTTCACTTTTTGTATTGAAGCAGTGAAATTAACTTTTTGATGATATTCTAATTCTGTGAGAAGCACCTGTGTAGGATGAAGGCGCCAGTTCTCCCCATATATAGTAGGATGGCCCCAGTTCTCCCCACATATATAGTATGAGGGTCCCAGTTCTCCCCATATATATAGTATGATGGCCCCATTTCCCCCATATATACAGTAGGATGGCCCCAGTTCTCCCCATATATATAGTATGATGGCCCCAGTTCTCCCCATATATATAGTAGAATGGCCCCAGTTCTCACCATATATAGTATGATGGCCCCAGTTTTCCCCCGTATATATAGTATGATGGTCCCAGTTCTCCCCATATATATAGTATGATGGCCCCAGTTCTCCCCATATATATAGTAGTATGGCCCCAGTTCTCACCATATATAGTATGATGGCCCCAGTTTTCCCCCGTATATATAGTATGATGGTCCCAGTTCTCCCCATATATATAGTATGATGGCCCCAGTTCTCACCATATATAGTATGATGGCCCCAGTTCTCCCATATATATAGTAGGATGGCCCCAGTTCTCCCATATATAGTAGGATGGCCCCAGTTCCCCCCATATATATAGCATGATGGCCCCAGTTCTCCCCATATATATAGTAGGATGGCCCCAGTTCTCCCATATATATGGTAGGATGGTGCCAGTTCTCCCATATATAGTATGATGGCCCCAGTTCTCCCATATATATGGTAGGATGGTGCCAGTTCTCCCATATATAGTAGGATGGCCCCAGTTCTCCCCATATATAGAGTATGATGGCCCCAGTTCTCCCATATATATAGTAGGATAGCCACAGTTCTTCCCATATATATAGTAGGATGGCCCCAGTTCTCCCCATATATATAGTAGGATGGCCCCAGTTCCCCCCATATATATAGTATGATGGCCCCAGTTCTCCCATATATATAGTATGATGGCCCCAGTTCCCCTGTCATGATTCCCAATGGCAAGGAAACAGGGAAAAAACGGACTAGCTCTAGGAAGATGGTAACTAAGGTAACCGCGATGCTGAACCTACCACGCAACTAATAGTAGCCAGGGGGTGTTCCTACGATGGTTCTAGACACCTCGCGCCAGCCGGAGATCTAACTACCCCTATCAGAGGAATACACAGACCTGGCTTGCCTCCAGAGAAACCCCAAAAGCCATAGTAGCCCCCCACATATAATGACGGTTAGGCAAGAGGAAAACACAAACGCAGTATGAATACAGATTCAGCACAGTGAGGCCCTCTAACTAGATAGCAGAAAAATACAAAAGAGGACTTCACGGTTACCTAAAAACCCTAAGTAGCCATCCTGAAATTACCTTAACTCCGTTATCAACTCATGACACAGGAGTGGCAATTTCAGCTCACTAGAGCTTCCAGCCGCACAAGAAACATAAATGCATGCTGGACAAAAAACAAACGTTCAAATGCCAAAGATTCAACTTAGCTGAATTGCAGACTTGGAGCAGGTAGCAAGCAACAGGGGAGCTCTGGTAACATTGACTGCCGGCATTAGAATGACTGAGAAGCCAGCCTAAGTAGGAAACTCCCAATTGCCTGATGAAAACAGGTGCACTAGAAACCCAAGCCACAAGTCAGCAGTACCACAAGTAGCCACCAGAGGGAGCCCAAAAACGGAATTCACAACAGTACCCCCCCCTTAAGGAGGGGGCACCAAACCCTCATGAGAACCACCAGGGCGATCTGGATGCGCCCTATGAAAGGCGCGAACCAAGTCAGAGGCATGAACATCAGAGGCAGTCACCCAAGAATTATCTTCCTGACCGTATCCCTTCCACTTAACCAAATATTGAAGTCTCCGTCTGGAAATGCGAGAGTCCAAAATCTTCTCCACAACATACTCCAATTCACCCTCCACCAGCACAGGAGCAAGAGGCTCAACAGAAGGAACAACCGGCACCTCATACCTCCGCAACAACGACCGATGGAAGACATTATGAATGGTGAAAGATGCTGGTAGATCCAAACGAAAAGATACAGGATTAAGAATCTCCAAAATCTTATACGGACCTATAAACCGAGGTTTAAACTTAGGAGAAGAGACCTTCATAGGGACAAAACGAGAAGACAACCACACCAAGTCCCCGACACGGAGACGATGACCCTCACGGCGATGACGATTAGCAAACTGCTGAGTCTTCTCCTGAGACAACTTCAAATTGTCCACCACATGACTCCAAATCTGGTGCAGTCTATCCACCACAGTGTCCACTCCAGGACAATCCGAAGATTCCACCTGGCCAGATGAAAAACGAGGGTGAAACCCAGAATTGCAAAAGAAAGGAGAAACCAGAGTAGCAGAACTGGCCCGATTATTGAGGGCAAACTCGGCCAACGGCAAAAAGGCGACCCAATCATCCTGATCAGCAGACACAAAACACCTTAAATAAGTCTCCAAGGTCTGATTAGTTCGCTCCGTCTGGCCATTAGTCTGAGGATGGAACGCAGACGAAAAAGACAAATCAATGCCCATCCTGGCACAGAACGCTCGCCAAAACCTAGACACAAATTGAGATCCCCTGTCAGAAATGATGTTTTCCGGGATACCATGTAGACGAACCACATTCTGAAAAAATAAGGGAACCAACTCCGATGAAGAAGGCAATTTGGGCAAGGGTACCAAATGAACCATCTTAGAAAAACGGTCACACACCACCCAAATGACGGACATCTTCTGAGACACCGGGAGATCCGAGATAAAGTCCATAGAGATGTGCGTCCACGGCCTCTTTGGAATAGGCAAGGACAACAACAACCCACTAGCCCGAGAACAACAAGGCTTGGCCCGAGCACACACATCACAAGACTGCACGAAAGTACGCACATCTCGAGACAGGGAAGGCCACCAGAAGGACCTGGCCACCAAATCTCTGGTACCAAAAATTCCAGGGTGGCCTGCCAACACAGAAGAATGAACCTCTGAGATGATTCTACTGGTCCACTCATCTGGAACAAACAATCTCCCAGACGGACAACAATCAGGCCTATCAGTCTGAAACTCCTGCAACGCACGTCGCAAGTCTGGAGAGACAGCAGACAAAATCACTCCATCCTTAAGGATACCAGTAGGCTCGGAATCACCAGAGGAGTCAGGCTCAAAACTCCTAGAAAGAGCATCGGCCTTTACATTTTTCGAGCCCGGCAAGTATGAAACCACGAAATCAAACCGGGAGAAAAACAACGACCAGCGCGCCTGTCTGGGATTCAGACGCCTGGCAGACTCAAGGTAAATCAGGTTCTTGTGATCAGTCAAGACCACCACCTGATGTCTAGCACCTTCAAGCCAATGACGCCACTCCTCAAATGCCCACTTCATAGCCAAGAGCTCCCGATTCCCGACATCATAATTTCGCTCAGCGGGCGAAAACTTTCGAGAGAAAAATGCACATGGTCTCATCACTGAGCAATCGGGACTTTTCTGTGACAAAACCGCCCCTGCTCCAATCTCGGAAGCATCCACCTCAACCTGAAAAGGGAGCGAAACATCAGGCTGGCGCAACACAGGGGCAGAAGCAAAGCGGCGCTTAAGCTCCCGAAAGGCCTCCACAGCCGCAGAGGACCAATTGGCAACATCAGCACCCTTCTTAGTCAAATCAGTCAAAGGTCTAGCAATACTTGAAAACCCAGTTATAAATCGACGATAGAAATTAGCAAAGCCCAAGAACTTCTGAAGACTCTTCAGGGAAGTAGGCTGCGTCCAATCACAAATGGCCCGAACCTTGACAGGATCCATCTCAACAGAAGAAGGGGAAAAAATATACCCCAAAAAGGAGATCTTCTGAACCCCAAAGGTACACTTTGAACCCTTTACAAACAAAGAATTGGACCGCAAAACCTGAAAAACCTTCCTAACCTGCTGAACATGCGACTCCCAGTCATCCGAAAAAATCAAAATATCGTCCAGATACACAATCATAAATTTATCTAGGTATTTACGGAAAATATCGTGCATAAAGGACTGAAAGACTGAAGGAGCATTAGAAAGGCCAAAAGGCATCACCAAATACTCAAAATGGCCCTCGGGCGTATTAAATGCAGTTTTCCACTCATCTCCCTGCTTAATCCGCACCAAATTATACGCACCCCGAAGATCAACCTTAGAGAACCACTTTGCCCCTTTAATACGAGCAAATAAATCAGTCAATAGTGGCAAAGGATACTGGTATTTGACTGTAATCTTATTCAACAGGCGATAATCAATGCAGGGCCTCAGGGAGCCATCCTTTTTACCCACGAAAAAAAAACCTGCTCCTAAAGGGGATGAGGATGGATGGATATGTCCCTTTTCCAAGGACTCCTTAATATACTCTCGCATAGCAGCATGCTCAGGCACAGATAGATTGAACAAGCGACCCTTGGGATACTTGCTGCCAGGGATCAAGTCTATTGCACAATCACAATCCCTGTGGGGGGGAAGAGAACTAAATTTAGGCTCCTCAAAGACATCAGCGAAATCAGACAAAAATGCTGGAATTTCAGAAGGAGTAGATGAAGCAATAGAAACCAAAGATGCTTCCCCATGAGCCCCCCGACATCCCCAGCTTAACACAGACATTGTTTTCCAGTCAAGGACTGGATTATGAGTTTGCAACCATGGCAGTCCAAGCACTAAGACATCATGCAAGTTATGTAGCACAAGGAAACGAATCTCCTCCTGATGATCAGGAGTCATACACATAGTCACTTGTGTCCAGAATTGTGGCTTATTCCTAGCCAAAGGGGTGGAATCGATACCCTTCAGAGGAATAGGAACTTCCAAAGGCTCTAGGCTAAACCCACATTGTCTGGCAAAGGACAAATCCATAAGACTCAAGGAAGCGCCAGAATCCACATAGGCATCCACAGTAATAGATGATAATGAACAAATCAAGGTTACAGACAAAATAAACTTAGACTGTAAGGTGCCAATTGCAAAAGACTTATCAGCCTTTTTTGTGCGTTTAGAGCATGCTGATATAACATGAGCAGAATCACCACAGTAGAAGCACAACCCATTTTTACGCCTATAATTCTGCCGTTCACTTCTGGACAGAATTCTATCACATTGCATAATCTCCGGTGCCTGCTCAGAAGACACAGCCAAATGGTGCACTGGTCTGCGCTCCCGTAAACGCCGATCAATCTGAATAGCCATAGTCATGGACTCATTCAGACCTGTGGGCGTAGGAAACCCCACCATGACATCTTTAACGGCGTCAGAGAGACCTTCTCTGAAATTAGCCGCCAGGGCGCACTCATTCCACTGAGTAAGCACAGACCACTTTTGAAATTTTTGACAATATATTTCAGCTTCATCATGCCCTTGAGAGAGGGCTATCAAGGCCTTTTCAGCCTGAATCTCCAAATTAGGTTCCTCATAGAGCAACCCCAGTGCCAGAAAAAACGCATCCACATTGAGCAACGCAGGATCCCCTGGTGCCAATGCAAATGCCCAATTCTGGGGGTCACCCCGCAACAAGGAAATAACAATTTTAACCTGCTGAGCGGGGTCTCCAGCGGAGCGAGATCTCAGAGAAAGATACAATTTACAATTGTGCTTAAAATTCAAAAAGCAAGATCTATCTCCAGAAAAGAACTCAGGTATAGGGATCTTGGGTTCAGATATAGGAGCATGTATAACATAGTCTTGGATATTTTGCACCCTAGAAGCAAGTGTATTCAGGTCCGAAGCCAAACCCTGGATATCCATCTTTCAGCAGCTGAGATCTGAGCCATTCAGGGGTTAAGAGGAGAGGAAAAAAAAAAAAAAAAAAAAACAGCAAATTGCAATTATGGCTAAGCAGAGTTTCAGAGCAAAAAAAAAAAAAAAGGGTCAGAAACTTCTTTTCTTTTCTCTCCTTCAGCCAGTACATTTAGGCCAGCTGTACTGTCATGATTCCCAATGGCAAGGGAACAGAGAAAAAACGGACTAGCTCTAGGAAGATGGTAACTAAGGTAACCGCGATGCTGAACCTACCACGCAACTAATGGTAGCCAGGGGGTGTTCCTACGATGGTTCTAGACACCTCGCGCCAGCCGGAGATCTAACTACCCCTATCAGAGGAATACACAGACCTGGCTTGCCTCCAGAGAAACCCCAAAAGCCATAGTAGCCCCCCACATATAATGACGGTTAGGCAAGAGGAAAACACAAACGCAGTATGAATACAGATTCAGCACAGTGAGGCCCTCTAACTAGATAGCAGAAAAATACAAAAGAGGACTTCACGGTTACCTAAAAACCCTAAGTAGCCATCCTGAAATTACCTTAACTCCGTTATCAACTCATGACACAGGAGTGGCAATTTCAGCTCACTAGAGCTTCCAGCCGCACAAGAAACATAAATGCATGCTGGACAAAAAACAAACGTTCAAATGCCAAAGATTCAACTTAGCTGAATTGCAGACTTGGAGCAGGTAGCAAGCAACAGGGGAGCTCTGGTAACATTGACTGCCGGCATTAGAATGACTGAGAAGCCAGCCTAAATAGGAAACTCCCAATTGCCTGATGAAAACAGGTGCACTAGAAACCCAAGCCACAAGTCAGCAGTACCACAAGTAGCCACCAGAGGGAGCCCAAAAACGGAATTCACAACATTCCCCCATATATAATATGATGGCCCCAGTTCTCCCCATATATATAGTAGAATGGCCCCAGTTCTCCCCATATATATAGTAGGATGGCCCCAGTTCTCCCCATATATATAGCATGATGGCCCCAGTTCTCCCCATATATATAGTATGATGGCCCCAGTTCTCCCCATATATATAGTATGATGGCCCCAGTTCTCCCCATATATATAGTAGGATGGCCCCAGTTCTCCACATATAAATAGTAGAATGGCCAAAGTTCCCTCATATATATAGTAGGATGGCCCCAGTTCTCCCATATATATAGCATGATGGCCCCATTTCCCCCATATATATAGTAGGATGGCCCCAGTTCTCCCCATATATATAGTAGGATGGCCCCAGTTCTCCCCATATATATAGTATGATGGCCCCAGTTCTCCCCATATATATAGAATGATGGCCCCAGTTCTCACCATATATAGTATGATGGCCCCAGTTCTCCCCCCATATATATAGTAGGATGGCCCCAGTTCTCCCCATATATATAGAATGATGGCCCCAGTTCTCCCCATATATATGGTATGATGGCCCCAGTTCTCCATATATATATATATATATATATAGTGGGATGGCCCCAATTCTCCCATATATAGTAGGATAGCCCCAGTTCTCCCCATATATATAGTAGGATGGCCCCAGTTCTCCTCATAATTATAGTAGGATGGCCCCAGTTCTCCCATATATAGTAGGATGGCCCCAGTTCCCCCCATATATATAGTAGGATGGTTCAGTTCTCCCCATATATATAGTAGGATGGCCCCAGTTCTCCCCATATATATAGTAGAATGGCCCCAGTTCTCCCCATATACATAGTATGATGGCCCCAGTTCTCCCCATATATAGTAGGATGGCCCCAGTTCCCCCATATATATAGTATGATGGCCCCAGTTCTCCCCCATATATATAGTATGATGGCCCCAGTTCTCCCATATATATAGTATGATGGCCCCAGTTCTCCCCCATATATATAGTAGGATGGCCCCAGTTCTCCCTATATATAGTAGGATGGCCCCAGTTCTCCCCGTATATATATAGTAGGATGGCCCCAGTTCCCCCATATATACAGTAGGATGGCCCCAGTTCCCCCATATATATATAGTAGGATGGCCCCAGTTCTCCCCATATATATAGTAGGATGGCCCCAGTTCTCCCCATATATATAGTAGGATGGCCCCAGTTCTCCCCATATATATAGTAGGATGGCCCCAGTTCTCCCCATATATGTAGTAGGATGGCCCCAGTTCTCCCCATATATATAGTAGGATGGCCCCAGTTTTCCCCATATATAGTATGGTGGCCCCAGTTCTCCCCATATATATAGTATGATGGTTCCAGTTCTCCCCATATATATAGCAAGATGGTCCCAGTTCTCCCCATATATATAGTATGATGGCCCCAGTTCTCCCTATATATAGTAGGATGGCCCCAGTTCTCCCCATATATATAGTAGGATGGCCCCAGTTCTCCCCATATATATAGTAGGATGGCCCCAGTTCTCACCATACATAGTAGGATGGCCCCAGTTCCCCCATATATAGTATGATGGCCCCAGTTCTCCCCATACATATAGTATGATTGTCCCAGTTCTCCCCATATATATAGTAGGATGGCCCCAGTTCTCCCCATATATATAGCATGATGGCCCCAGTTCCCCCATATATAGTAGGATGGCCCCAGTTCTCCCCGTATATATATAGTAGGATGGCCCCAGTTCTCACCATACATAGTAGGATGGCCCCAGTTCTCCCCATATATATAGTAGGATGGCCCCAGTTCTCCCCATATATATAGTAGGATGGCCCCAGTTCTCACCATACATAGTATGATGGCCCCAGTTCCCCCATATATAGTATGATGGCCCCAGTTCCCCCCATATATATAGTATGATTGTCCCAGTTCTCCCCGTATATATAGCATGATGGCCCCAGTTCTCCCCATATATATAGCATGATGGCCCCAGTTCCCCCATATATAGTAGGATGGCCCCAGTTCTCCCCGTATATATATAGTAGGATGGCCCCAGTTCTCCCCATATATATAGTAGGATGGCCCCAGTTCCCCCATATATAGTAGGATGGCCCCAGTTCTCCCCGTATATATATAGTAGGATGGCCCCAGTTCTCTCCATATATATATAGTAGGATGGCCCCAGTTCTCCCCGTATATATATATATATATAGAAGGATGGCCCCAGTTCTCCCCGTATATATATAGTAGGATGGCCCCAGTTCCCCCATATATAGTAGGATGGCCTCAGTTCTCCCCATATATATAGCATGATGGCCCCAGTTCCCCCATATATAGTAAGATGGCCCCAGTTCTCCCCGTATATATGTAGTAGGATGGCCCCAGTTCTCTCCATATATATAGTAGGATGGCCCCAGTTCTCCCCATATATAGTAGGATGGCCCCAGTTCTCCCCATATATATATATATAGTAGGATGGCCCCAGTTCTCCCCATATATATATATATAGTAGGATGGCCCCAGTCTCCCCATATATATAGTAGGATGGCCCCAGTCTCCCCATATATATAGTAGGATGGCCCCAGTTCTCCCCATATATAGTAGGATGGTCCCAGTTCTCCCCATATATATAGTAGGATGGCCCCAGTTCTCCCCATATATATAGTAGGATGGTCCCAGTTCTCCCCATATATATAGTAGGATGGCCCCAGTTCTCCCCATATATATAGTAGGATGGCCCCAGTTCTCCCCATATATAGTATGATGGCCCCAGTTCTCCCCATATATATAGTATGATGGCCCCAGTTCCCCCATATGTATAGTAGGATGGCCCAGTTCCCCCATATATATAGTAGGATGGCCCCAGTTCCCCCATATATATAGTAGGATGGCCCCAGTTCTCCCCATATATATAGTATGATGGTCCCAGTTCTCCCTATATATAGTATGATGGCCCCAGTTCTCCCCATATATATAGTATGATGACCATAGTTCTCCCCATATATATAGTATGATGGCCCCAGTTCCCCCCATATATAAAGTATGATGGTCCCAGTTCTCCCCATATATATAGTAGGATGGCCCCAGTTCTCTCCATATATATAGTATGATGGCCCCAGTTCCCCCATATATATAGTAGGATGGCCCCAGTTCTCCCCATATATATAGTATGATGACCATAGTTCTCCCCATATATATAGTACTAGACTGTGGCCCGATTCTAATGCATCGGGTATTCTAGAATATGCATGTCCCCGTAGTATATGGACAATGATGATTCCAGAATTCACGGCAGACTGTGCCCGTCGCTGATTGGTCGAGGCAACCTTTATGACATCATCGTCGCCATGGCAACCATTATGACATCTATGTCGATACTGTGCCCGTCGCTGATTGGTCGAGGCCTGGCGGCCTCGACCAATCAGAGACGTGGGATTTCCATTATGACATCATCGTCGCCATGCTGTGCCTGTCTCTGATTGGTCGAGGCCTGGCGGCCTCGACCAATCAGAGACGCGGGATTTCCAGGACAGACAGACAGACAGACAGACAGACAGAAAGACAGACAGACAGACAGACAGACAGAAAGACAGACAGACAGACAGACAGACGGAAAAACCCTTAGACAATTATATATATAGATGATGGCCCCAGTTCCCCCCATATATAAAGTATGATGGTCCCAGTTCTCCCCATATATATAGTAGGATGGCACCAGTTCTCCCCATATATATAGTATGATGGCCCCAGTTCCCCCATATATATAGTATGATGGCCCCAGTTCTCCCCATATATATAGTATGATGGCCCCAGTTCTCCCCATATATATAGTACTAGACTGTGGCCCGATTCTAACGCATCGGGTATTCTAGAATATGCATGTCCCCGTAGTATATGAACAATGATGATTTCAGAATTCGTGGCAGACTGTGCCCGTCGCTGATTGGTCGAGGCAACCTTTATGACATCATCGTCGCCATGGCAACCATTATGACATCTACGTCGATACTGTGCCCGTCGCTGATTGGTCGATTGATTTCCATTATGACATCATCGTCGCCATGCTGTGCCCGTCTCTGATTGGTCGAGGCCTGGCGGCCTCGACCAATCAGAGACGCGGGATTTCCAGGACAGACAGACAGACAGACAGACAGACAGACAGAAAGACAGACAGACAGACAGACAGAAAGACAGACAGACAGACAGACAGACGGAAAAACCCTTAGACAATTATATATATAGATGATGGCCCCAGTTCCCCCCATATATATAGTATGATGGCTCCAGTTCTCCCCATATATATAGTATGATGGTCCCAGTTCTCCTCATATATAGTATGATGGCCCCAGTTCTCCCCATATATATAGTAGGATGGCCCCAGTTCCCCCCATATATATAGTATGATGGCCCCAGTTCTCCCCATATATATAGTATGATGGCCCCAGTTCCCCCCATATATATAGTATGATGGCTCCAGTTCTCCCCATATATATAGTATGATGGTCCCAGTTCTCCTCATATATAGTATGATGGCCCCAGTTCCCCCATATATATAGTAGGATGGCCCCAGTTCTCCCCATATATATAGTATGATGGCCCCAGTTCTCCCCATATATATAGTAGGATGGCCCCAGTTCTCCCCATATATATAGTAGGATGGCCCCAGTTCTCCCCATATATATCGTAGGATGGCCCCAGTTCTCCCCATATATATAGTATGATGGCCCCAGTTCTCCCCATATATATAGTATGATGGCCACAGTTCTCCCCATATATATAGTAGGATGGCCCCAGTTCTATTAATATATAGTATGATGGCCCCAGTTCTCCCCATATATATAGTATGATGGCCCCAGTTCTCCCCATATATATAGTATGATGGCCCCAGTTCTCCCCATATATAGTATGATGGCCCCAGTTCTCCCCATATATATAGTATGATGGTCCCAGTTCTCCTCATATATAGTATGATGGCCCCAGTTCTCCCCATATATATAGTAGATAGTAGAATGGCCCCAGTTTTCCCCATATATAGTATGATGGCCCCAGTTCTCCCCATATATAGTATGATGGCCCCAGTTCCCCCCATATATATAGTAGGATGGTCCCAGTTCTCCCCATATATATATAGCATGATGGCCCCAGTTCTCCCCATATATATAGTAGGATGGCCCCAGTTCTCCCCATATATATAGTAGGATGGCCCCAGTTCTCCCTATATATATAGTAGGACGGCCCCAGTTCTCCCTATATATATATATATATATATATATATATATATATATATAGCATGATGGCCCCAGTTCTCCCCATATATATAGTAGGATGGCCCCAGATCTCCCCATATATATATATGGAGCGCCCCCGCACCGCCGCAGGGCCGAGGGGTACCCGGAGCCGGGCCTCTAGTTCTCAGTCTCGGGGTTGTCACGGTGGCTAGACCCGGTCCGTGGCCCTGTCCGTCAGTGGGGGACGTCCGGTGTAATAGGTGGTAGTAATGGTAGCGATGTAGCGGTGCAGTTGTGAGGTGCAGGTCGCGGTAAATAACGAGGACACCAGGTTGCAGTCTCTTTACCTCTTTACTGGAGATCTCTGAGTCCTCAGTCCAGAATACGGTTCACCAGGCTGCGCAAGTCCGACCGGTCCAATGTCACCTCCAGAGTTCTCCTCTCAGGTGGAAATCTGTGCCTTCCTTCTTAGCGCTATGTGCTGTAGTCCTTCCCTGCTGTGCTCACGGAAAGTGACCCCACAACGGTTGTGTCTGTTTCTTAAGTTCCCTCACAACTCGATTTGATGTTCCTCTGTAATCCACCCCTTCCCTGTATTCAGGTTGGAATGGCACCCGTTTGTCAGGTAGGCCTGGAGTTCTTCCGGGACCCTAGAGACGCCCCTCTCCCGCAATTGCCCCCCAAGACTTCATAGGCGATATGTGGTAGACAGCCCGCCTGAGACCGACTGTCCTGCCGCTGTTTGGAGTATGGCTTGAAGCTGTATGCTAATCCACTCCCTCGGCGTTCCGGCCACCGGTATTGCGCCTCAGCAGAGTGCTGCCTCTTTCAGCACAACCCCTGCTGGTATTCCCCTTCTGCTTGATCTCGTTTCTCACTCAGCACAATCTGTCTCGCTTCTAGTCCTTTCTCGGGCACCGCCGCTATACTGAGCAGGCACGGTCCCGTTTCGTTCTCTCAATGCCAAGCCTCTGCCAGGATCCCACCCCTGGCAGAGACCCTACAGTCTCTCCCTTCACAACACCCTCTGCCACAGGGTGTTGCTCCGTTCAATCCCGTCAGCGTTCTCTCTAACTTCCTGCCTGACCCCCAGTTTTACCCACTATGGTGGGGAGTGGCCTAATGAATAGCACCCTTAGCTCCCCCCGGAGGCCCAGCTGTGAAACATATTGGTGTCTGTGATACCTGATTGGAGGAACTCCTTCGGTGCCATCGAACGTGCTATGGCTCCCCTTAGCGGCGAAGCCACAGTACTGCAACGACCAGGACTCTGGGGCGCTGCATATATAGTAGGATGGCCCCAGTTCTCCGCATATATATAGTAGGATGGCCCCAGTTCTCCCCATATATATAGTAGGATGGTCCCAGTTCCCCCATATATATAGTAGGATGGCCCCAGTTCTCCCATATATATATAGTAGGATGGCCCCAGTTCCCCCCATATATATAGTAGGATGGCCCCAGTTCTCACCCTATATCTAGTATGATGGCCCCAGTTCCCCCCATATATATAGTATGATGGCCCCAGTTCTCCCCATATATATAGTAGGATGGCCCCAGTTCTCCCCATATATATAGTAGGATGGCCCCAGTTCTCCCCATATATATATAGTAGGATGGCCCCAGTTCTCCCCATATATATAGTATGATGGCCCCAGTTCCCCCCATGTATATAGTAGGATGGCCCCAGTTCTCCCCATATATATAGTAGGATGGCCCCAGTTCTCCCATATATATAGTATGATTGCCCCAGTTCCCCCATATATATAGTATGATGGCCCCAGTTCTCCCCATATATATATATAGTAGGATGGCCCCAGTTCTCCCCATATATTTAGTAGGATGGCCCCAGTTCTCCCCATATATATAGTAGGATGGCCCCAGTTCTCCCCATATATATAGTATGATGGCCCCAGTTCCCCCATATATATATAGTATGATGGCCCCAGTTCCCCCATATATATAGTAAGATGGCCCCAGTTCTCCCCATATATATAGTAGGATGGCCCCAGTTCTCCCCATATATATAGTATGATGGCCCCAGTTCTCCCCATATATATAGTATGATGGCCCCAGTTCTCCCCATATATATATAGTATGATGGCCCCAGTTCTCCCCATATATATATAGTATGATGGCCCCAGTTCTCCCCATATATATATAGTAGGATGTCCCCTGTTCCACCCATATATATATAGTATGATGGCCCCAGTTCCCCCATATATATAGTAGGATGGCCTCAGTTCTCCCCATATATATAGTATGATGGCCCCAGTTCCCCCCATATATATATATATATATATATATATAGTATGATGGCCCCAGTGTTATGATCCCAATTGCTGGGGATCGCAAAAGGACAAGCGCAAAATACAAAATAATAGGACGAGCTCTAGGGTGATGGAACCTGGGCTGACCGCGGCCCTACTCCTGACAAACACAACTAGCAATAGCCGGGGAACGTGCCTACGATGATCCTAGACGTCTCGCGCCAGCCTGAGAGCTAACTAACCCTGTAGAGGAAACAAAGACCTAACTTGCCTCCAGAGAAATGACCCCAAAGATATAGCAGCCCCCCACATGTATTAACGGTGAAACTAGAGGAAGGCCCGTACATAGGTATGAAAACAGATTTAGCAAAATGAGGCCCGCTATAGCTAGAAAGCAGAAAGATACAACAGGGATCTAAACGGTCAGCAGAAAACCCTAATCAAAAAACCCATCCTGAGATTACAAGAACCCATGTGCCAACTCATGGCACATGGGGAGAACCTCAGCCCACTAGAGCTACCAGCAAGCATAAACTCACATTTTTAGCAAGCTGGACAAAAGCACAATAAGGCAAAGCACAAAAACTGAAAGACAAAAACTTAGCTTATCCTGAGAGGTCTGGGAGCAGGTAGTCAGAAGGGAACTGAGCAATTCTGATTACATTGACAGCCGGCAATGAATGTCAGAGAAGCAGAGCTAAATAGGAACCTCCCTGCTACTAATGAAACAGGTGGAGGCCAGAGACCAACAGACCACACAAAGCCACCAGAGGGAGCCTAAAGCCAAAGTCACGCAGTACCACCTGTGACCACAAGAGGGAGCCCAGAAACAGAATTCACAACAGTACCCCCCCCTTGAGGAGGGGTCACCGAACCCTCACGAGAACCCCCCGGGCGATCAGGATGAGCCCTATGAAAGGCACGAACAAGATCGGTGGCATGAACATCCGAGGCGACAACCCAAGAATTATCCTCCTGACCATAACCCTTCCATTTAACCAAATACTGGAGCTTCCGTCTAGAAACACAGGAATCCAAGATCTTCTCCACCACATACTCCAATTCTCCCTCAACTAGCACCGGAGCAGGAGGCTCAACAGAAGGAGCCACAGGCACCACATACCTCCGCAATAACGACCGATGGAACACATTATGAATAGCAAATGATGCTGGGAGATCTAAACGAAATGACACAGGGTTAAGAACCTCCAAGATCTTATAAGGACCGATAAACCGAGGCTTGAACTTGGGAGATGAGACCTTCATAGGAACAAAGCGAGAAGACAACCACACCAAGTCCCCAACACAAAGTCGGGGACCCACACAGCGACGGCGATTGGCAAACTGCTGAGCCTTCTCCTGAGACAACTTCAAATTGTCTACCACATGATTCCAAATCTGATGCAACCTGTCCACCACCACGTCCACTCCAGGACAATCAGAAGGCTCCACCTGACCAGAAGAAAAACAAGGATGAAACCCCGAATTACAAAAAAAAGGAGAAACCAAAGTAGCAGAACTAGCCCGATTATTAAGAGCAAACTCGGCCAGCGGCAAAAAGGTAACCCAGTCATCTTGATCAGCAGAGACAAAACATCTTAAATAGGTCTCCAAGGTCTGATTAGTTCGCTCTGTCTGGCCATTCGTCTGAGGATGGAATGCAGACGAAAAAGACAAATCAATGCCCATCTTAGCACAGAACGTCCGCCAAAATCTAGACACAAACTGGGATCCTCTGTCAGAAACTATGTTCTCAGGGATCCCATGCAAACGAACCACATTCTGAAAAAAAAGAGGAACCAACTCGGAGGAGGAAGGTAACTTAGGCAAGGGCACCAAATGAACCATCTTAGAAAAGCGGTCACACACAACCCAGATGACGGACATTTTCTGAGAGACAGGGAGATCTGAAATAAAATCCATGGAAATGTGCGTCCAAGGCCTTTTCGGGATAGGCAAAGATAACAACAAACCACTGGCCCAAGAACAGCAAGGCTTGGCCCGAGCACAAACTTCACAAGACTGCACAAAGGAGCGCACATCCCTAGACAAGGAAGGCCACCAAAAGGACCTGGCCACCAAGTCTCTGGTACCAAATATTCCAGGATGGCCTGCCAATGCAGAAGAATGAACCTCAGAGATGACTCTACTGGTCCAACCATCCGGAACAAACAGTTTTTCTGGCGGACAACGATCAGGTTTATCCGCCTGAAACTCCTGCAATGCATGTCGCAAATCTGGGGAGACGGCAGACAAAATCACCCCATCCCTAAGGATACCAGTGGGCTCAGAGTCTCCAGGAGAGTCCGGCACAAAACTCCTGGAAAGAGCATCAGCCCTCACATTCTTCGAACCAGGCAGGTACGAGACCACAAAATTAAAACCAGAGAAAAACAACGACCATCGAGCCTGTCTAGGATTCAGGCGCTTGGCAGACTCAAGGTAAATCAGATTCTTGTGATCAGTCAAGACCACAACACGATGCCTAGCACCCTCAAGCCAATGACGCCACTCCTCAAATGCCCACTTCATAGCCAAAAGCTCCCGATTACCGACATCATAATTCCGCTCGGTGGGCGAAAATTTTCTAGAAAAGACCGCGCATGGCTTCGTCACCGAGCCATCGGAACTTCTCTGTGACAAAACCGCCCCCGCTCCAATCTCGGAAGCATCAACCTCAACCTGAAAGGGAAGTAAAACATCTGGCTGAAACAACACAGGAGCAGAAGAAAATCAGCGCTTCAGCTCCTGAAAGGCCTCCAAAGCCGCAGGAGACCAATTAGCAACATCAGCACCCTTCTTGGTCAAATCAGTCAAAGGCTTAACAACACTGGAAAAACCAGCTATGAAGCGACGATAAAAATTAGCAAAACCCAAGAACTTCTGAAGACTTTTAACAGATGTAGGTTGCGTCCAGTCACGAATAGCCTGAACCTTGGCAGGATCCATCTCAATAGTAGAAGGAGAAAAAATGTACCCCAAAAAGGAAATCTTCTGGACTCCAAAAAGACATTTTGAGCCCTTCACGAATAAAGCATTGGCCCGTAGGACCTGAAACACCTTCCTGACTTGTTGAACATGAGACTCCCAGTCATCAGAAAAAACTAGAATATCATCCAGATACACAATCATAAATTTGTCCAGATACTCACGGAAGATATCGTGCATAAAAGACTGAAAGACTGAAGGAGCATTAGAGAGTCCAAAAGGCATTACCAAATACTCAAAATGGCCCTCAGGCGTATTAAATGCAGTTTTCCATTCATCACCTTGCTTTATCCGCACCAGATTATACGCACCTCGAAGATCTATCTTAGTAAACCACCTAGCCCCCTTAATACGAGCAAACAAATCAGTCAACAATGGCAAAGGATACTGAAACTTGACAGTAATCTTATTCAGAAGGCGATAATCTATACAAGGTCTCAGGGAGCCATCTTTCTTAGCCACGAAAAAAAAACCTGCTCCCAGAGGGGACGAAGATGGACGAATATGTCCCTTTTCCAAAGACTCCTTTATGTAATTCCGCATGGCAGCATGCTCTGGCACTGACAGATTGAATAAACATCCCTTAGGAAACTTACTGCCAGGAATCAAATCTATAGCACAATCACAATCCCTATGAGGAGGAAGCGAGTTGAGCCTGGGCTCCTCAAAAACATCCTGATAGTCAGACAAAAATGCAGGGATCTCAGGAGGAGTAGATGAAGCAATTGACATCACAGGCACGTCATTATGAACACCCTGACACCCCCAGCTTAACACCGACATTGTTTTCCAATCCAGGACTGGATTATGAGTCTGTAACCATGGCAGACCCAACACAAGAACATCATGTAAATTATACAGTTGAAGTGGACGAGGGCAAGTTCGCCCATGTATATCCATGATCTGGCTCAGCAAAACTTCCACACCCAGATTCCATTTTATCAAACATATCTTTACTGTTATACATTTTTCCTAACACAGCGGAACACAATTGTAGACAATACAAAAAATGCCTATTCACAGAATTAACGTGTAATAACAAACTATCCCTCACTGTCCCTATCCACACGTTACCAGTCTCTTTGCTCCAGAAGGTTATCTTCCCACGTCGCAGGCCTGTCTGTCTCTGCAGGGATTAAACAAAGCTCCGTCTCTCAGGTCCAGACTGTAGTCCTTGGGGTACGGCAGGTAGGGGTGGAATATTCGGCCTCTCAACAGAGGACCCGCTTACAGTTCGTGGGTTCAGGATCTGTGGGGATGTCACCGCTGAGTGAATATTCGGCCTCTCAACAGAGGACCCGCTTACAGTTCGTGGGTTCAGGATCTGTGGAGATGTCACCGCTGAGTGCTCTGCAGTGTGAGAGCTGGGAACAATCTGGAAGTCAGCTTTCAAGGGAGAGGGATCATCCAGACAATCTGTTATATCGCATTCACAGGAGGACGCTAGCAAACCCAGACCTCTCTCTGCACAGACTGATTTCCCGGGCTCTTCTTCTTCTCTCTCTCCTTCCTGGTCACATGACATAACAGGGGGGAGTCTAGCCAATACAGTTTGTTTCTCTGTAATCACATTCGGCATAGGTATAACTTCTGGCCACACGGGGGCAGTGTCTGTCACAGATTCGTCTATGTCAATGATAACAGAACAGTCAGAGCCGGCCAGCTCATTACACGCCCCCCCACTTGAAGGTTGGCAGTCCCTGTCAACGACTGACTCCAGGGCGGCGATGGCTGTGGAGGTTGCAGGACCCGGCTGTGAAGAGGGCCACACATATTGGTCTCTGTAGGACTGTCCCGGGGGCACTCCTGCGGTGGTCCTCGCTGTCCACCTAACGGGTGCTAAATCTCTCTCCCCGATCAGTCACCCCACTCTCTGCCCCAGTCGGTAAGTCAGTCGAGGAGGTAAAGGGTTCAGACGCGTCAGTCAGGCGAGCAGGGGTAGGTATGTCTTCTACCTCTACATCCCCGGTATCGGTGTCTCCCACAGTATTAGTGACATCCGTCTCTCTAGGCATTATAGGAGGGGAGTCAGGCTGAGAACGGCAGGGGCGCAACATGTTACGGTGCAGGGTGCGGAGGCTGCCGCTGTCTTCGCCTTGTACTTGATAGACGGGGCCATCAGGGTACGGGTGTCCAATTATTCGATAGACTTCGGTCTCCCACTTGGGCCGGAGTTTTCCTTGCGGTTTCTTTATACGAACTAGGACTAGTTGACCCACACTCAGTAGGTCTTCTTGTACTGGAAGTGGATCAGTGTGGACCTGGTCCTGGATCTGCTGTTCCACCAGCCGGTAGACAGTTTCCATCCTTTGACGGTGTGCTTGTAGCCAGGAAGGATAGGTACCACAGGTGTCTTCATCAGAGTTAGACAGGTGTAGCTCATGGATGCCTTTGCCTGGGCGGCCAAAAAGGAGGGTGTAAGGCGTGTATCCGGTGACAGAATGGACTTGATTGTTATAGGCCCACAGCAGTTCTGGGAGGAATCGAGGCCAGTCGGGCTTTTTGTCTTCTGCTAAGGTTCGGATCAGTTGTAAGAGAGTCCGGTTGAAACGTTCACACGCGCCATTCCCTTGTGGATGATACGGGGTGGTCCTGGACTTCTTGATTCCATACATCTGCTGAAGTTCTTCAATGACTCGCCCTTCGAAACACGCCCCCTGATCAGAGTGTAGCTGTTCCGGACACCCGTAGACCCGAACGAAGTGCTGACAGATGGCTTGTGCAGCTGATTCGGCAGTCTGGTCTTTGGTAGCAACAGCGACGGCGAATTTCGTGAAGTGGTCCACCATCACCAGACAGTACTGGTAGCCACTATTCGTCGTTCCGATCAACAGATAGTCCACCATCAACAACTCGAGGGGCCTGGATGTGCTAATGGTCTGGACAGGTGCACGCTGCTCAGTAGACTTGTGGAGTTCACATGTACGACAGCTCAGGCAGACGTTTTCAACCAGCTTGCGGAGTCCTGGGCAAAAAATGAATTGCTGGGTCCACCGGAGGGTCTTGTCTTTGCCGAAGTGGCCGTTCCTTCTGTGGGCTTCAGCCACCATCTCATGGGCTAGCTGCACCGGGATGACAATCTGCAAACATTCTTCCAGCATATGGGATAAAAGGACCCTGCGATACAAGACTCCATCCTTCACGATCAGCCGATCCCATTGGGCAAGTAGGGCAGAGGCCCTGGTTGATAGTCGGACTCTTACTTCGGAGGGTGGTTTCTCTTGTGTCTTCACGTACTGTTTCAGTAAGACATGTTCAGGGTCTCGATCTTGAAGCTTGGCCCATTCTTGTTGGGACAGGGGGGACCCCACTACGGCTTCGATCCCGCCTACAGCATACTGGCGGCTATCTTCTATTTGTTTAGCTAGCCGGGCAAAGTCGGGCAGTTCATCTTCCTCCAACTCTTCATCCCGGTTCCTGTTATGACCCCAATGGCGAGGGTCTCAGAGGAACGTGGAAGTCTGCAAGATACAAAAATCCAGCTCATAGGGCAGTGGTAACTGGGTTGACCATATATCTACTCCTAACGCCAACACTAGAAGTAGCCGGGGATCATTCCTACGTTGATTCTAGATGACACGCGCCAGCCGGAGAATCTAACTACCCCTAGTAGAAGAAAACAAAGACCTCTCTTGCCTCCAGAGAAAGGGACCCCAAAGCAGGATAGAAGCCCCCCACAAATAATAACGGTGAGGTAAGAGGAAATGACAAACACAGAAATGAACCAGGTTTAGCACAGAGAGGCCCGCTTACTAATAGCAGAATAAAGAAAGGTAACTTATATGGTCAACAAAAACCCTATCAAAATCCACACTGGAAATTCAAGAACCCCCGAACCGTCTAACGTTCCGGGGGGAGAACACCAGCCCCCTAGAGCTTCCAGCAAAGATCAGGATACAGACTTGGAACAAGCTGGACAAAAATACAAAACAAAACAAATAGCAAAAAGCAAAATAGCAGACTTAGCTGATATAACCGGAACCAGGATCAGTAGACAAGAGCACAGCAGATTAGCTCTGATAACTACGTTGCCAGGCATTGAACTGAAGGTCCAGGGAGCTTATATAGCAACACCCCTAACTAACGACCCAGGTGCGGATAAAAGGAATGACAGAAAAACCAGAGTCAAAAAACTAGTAACCACTAGAGGGAGCCAAAAAGCAAATTCACAACAGTACCCCCCCCTTAGTGAGGGGTCACCGAACCCTCACCACGACTACCAGGGCGATCAGGATGAGCGGCATGAAAGGCACGAACTAAATCGGCCGCATGAACATCAGAGGCGACCACCCAGGAATTATCCTCCTGACCATAGCCCTTCCACTTGACCAGGTACTGAAGCCTCCGCCTGGAGAGGCGCGAATCCAAGATCTTCTCCACCACGTACTCCAACTCGCCCTCAACCAACACCGGAGCAGGCGGCTCAGCAGAAGGAACTACAGGCACAACGTAGCGCCGCAACAAGGACCTATGAAATACATTGTGAATAGCAAACGACACAGGAAGATCCAGACGAAAAGATACAGGATTAAGGATTTCCAATATCTTGTAAGGACCAATGAAGCGAGGTTTAAATTTTGGAGAGGAGACCTTCATAGGAATAAAGCGAGAAGAAAGCCACACCAAATCCCCAACGCGTAGTCGGGGACCCACACCGCGGCGGCGGTTGGCAAAGCGCTGAGCCCTCTCCTGTGACAACTTCAAGTTGTCCACCACATGATTCCAGATCCGCTGCAACCTATCCACCACAGAATCCACCCCAGGACAGTCAGAAGGCTCCACATGACCCGAAGAAAAGCGAGGATGGAAACCAGAGTTGCAGAAAAAAGGCGAAACCAAGGTGGCGGAACTAGCCCGATTATTAAGGGCAAACTCAGCCAACGGCAAGAATGTCACCCAATCGTCCTGATCAGCAGAGACAAAGCACCTCAAATAAGCCTCCAAAGTCTGATTGGTTCGCTCCGTCTGTCCATTAGTCTGAGGATGGAAAGCAGATGAAAACGACAAATCAATGCCCATCCTACTACAAAAGGATCGCCAGAACCTAGAAACGAACTGGGATCCTCTGTCTGACACAATATTCTCAGGGATGCCGTGCAAACGAACCACGTTCTGGAAAAACACAGGAACCAGATCGGAAGAGGAAGGCAGCTTAGGCAAAGGAACCAAATGGACCATCTTGGAGAAGCGATCACATATCACCCAGATGACAGACATGCCCTGAGACACCGGAAGATCAGAAATGAAATCCATGGAGATATGTGTCCAAGGTCTCTTCGGGACAGGCAAGGGCAAGAGCAACCCGCTGGCACGAGAACAGCAAGGATTAGCTCGAGCACAAGTACCACAGGACTGCACAAATGACCGCACATCCCTTGACAAGGAAGGCCACCAAAAGGACCTGGCCACCAGATCTCTGGTGCCAAAAATTCCCGGGTGACCTGCCAACACTGAGGAATGAACCTCGGAAATGACTCTGCTGGTCCATTTATCCGGGACAAACAGTCTGTCAGGTGGACAAGACTCAGGCCTATCAGCCTGAAATCTCTGCAACACACGTCGCAGATCCGGAGAAATAGCTGACAAGATAACTCCATCCTTAAGGATACCAACAGGATCAGCGACTCCAGGAGCATCAGGCACAAAGCTCCTAGAAAGAGCATCGGCCTTCACATTCTTTGAACCAGGTAAATACGAGACAACAAAATCAAAGCGGGAGAAAAACAATGACCAGCGGGCCTGTCTCGGATTAAGGCGTTTAGCAGACTCGAGATACATCAGATTTTTGTGATCAGTCAAGACCACCACACGATGCTTAGCACCCTCGAGCCAATGACGCCACTCCTCAAATGCCCATTTCATGGCCAACAACTCCCGATTGCCCACATCATAATTTCGCTCGGCAGGCGAAAATTTCCTAGAGAAAAAGGCACAAGGTTTCATAACAGAGCAACCAGGGCCTCTCTGCGACAAAACGGCCCCTGCTCCAATCTCTGAAGCATCCACCTCAACCTGAAAGGGAAGTGAGATATCGGGCTGGCACAAAACAGGCGCCGAAGTAAACCGGCGTTTTAACTCCTGGAAAGCCTCCACGGCAGCAGGAGCCCAGTTAGCTACATCGGAGCCCTTCTTGGTCATATCCGTCAAAGGTTTCACAATGCTAGAAAAATTTGCGATAAAACGACGGTAGAAGTTAGCGAAACCCAAGAACTTCTGAAGACTCTTAACTGACGAGGGCTGAGTCCAATCAAGAATAGCTCGGACCTTGACTGGGTCCATCTCCACAGCAGAAGGGGAAAAAATGAACCCCAAAAAGGGAACCTTCTGTACACCAAAGAGACACTTTGAGCCCTTGACAAACAAAGAATTTTCACGCAAAATTTTAAAGACCAACCTGACCTGCTCCACATGCGAGTCCCAATTATCAGAAAAAAACAAAATATCATCCAGATAAACTATCAAAAATTTATCCAGATACTTCCGGAAAATGTCATGCATAAAGGACTGAAAAACTGAAGGCGCATTGGAGAGCCCAAAAGGCATCACCAAGTACTCAAAATGACCTTCGGGTGTATTGAATGCGGTTTTCCATTCATCACCTTGCTTAATGCGCACAAGGTTGTAGGCACCACGAAGGTCTATCTTGGTGAACCACTTGGCACTTTTAATCCGGGCAAACAAGTCAGACAACAGCGGCAAAGGATACTGAAATTTGACAGTGATCTTATTTAAAAGCCGATAATCAATACAAGGCCTCAAAGATCCGTCCTTTTTAGCCACAAAAAAGAATCCCGCCCCAAGAGGGGAAAGAAGAAGGACGAATATGTCCTTTCTCCAGAGACTCCTTGATATACGAACGCATAGCGGTATGTTCAGGTACCGACAGATTAAACAGTCTTCCCTTAGGAAATTTACTGCCTGGGATCAAATCTATAGCACAGTCACAGTCCCTATGAGGAGGCAATGCACTGGACCTGGACTCGCTAAAGACATCCTGATAATCAGACAAATACTCCGGAACTTCCGAAGGCGTAGAAGAAGCAATAGACACAGGCAGGGAATCCCCATGAATACCACGACAGCCCCAACTTGACACTGACATAGCCTTCCAGTCAAGGACTGGATTATGGGTCTGTAACCATGGCAGCCCTAAAACAACCAAATCATGCATTTTATGTAAAACAAGAAAACGTATCACCTCGCGGTGTTCAGGAGTCATGCACATGGTAACCTGTGTCCAATACTGCGGTTTATTTGCTGCCAATGGCGTAGCATCAATACCCCTAAGAGGAATAGGATTTTCTAATGGCTCAAGAATAAAACCACAGTGCTTAGCAAATGACAGATCCATAAGACTCAGGGCAGCACCTGAATCTACAAACGCCATGACAGGATAAGATGACAGTGAGCAAATCAAAGTTACAGACAGAATAAATTTAGGTTGCAAATTACCAACGGTGACCGGACTAACAACCTTAGCTATACGTTTAGAGCATGCTGAGATAACATGTGTAGAATCACCACAGTAGTAACACAAGCCATTCCGGCGTCTATGAATTTTCCGCTCATTTCTAGACAGGATTCTATCACATTGCATTAAATCAGGTGTCTGTTCAGACAACACCATGAGGGAATTTGCGGTTTTGCGCTCCCGCAACCGCCGGTCAATTTGAATAGCCAGTGCCATAGTATCATTCAGACCTGTGGGAATGGGAAAACCCACCATAACATTCTTAATGGCATCAGAAAGGCCATTTCTAAAATTAGCGGCCAGTGCACACTCGTTCCAATGTGTCAGCACGGACCATTTCCGAAATTTTTGGCAGTACACTTCAGCCTCGTCCTGCCCCTGAGACATAGCCAGCAAGGCCTTTTCTGCCTGAATCTCAAGATTGGGTTCCTCATAAAGTAAACCGAGCGCCAGAAAAAACGCATCAATATCGGCCAATGCCGGATCTCCAGGCGCCAGCGAAAAAGCCCAATCTTGAGGGTCGCCCCGTAAGAACGAAATAACAATTTTTACTTGCTGAGCGGAGTCTCCAGATGAACAGGGTCTCAGGGACAAAAACAATTTGCAATTATTCATGAAATTCCTAAACTTAAACCTGTCTCCGGAAAACAGTTCAGGAATCGGTATCTTAGGTTCTGACCTAGGACTTCTGATAACATAGTCTTGTAAGCCCTGCACACGAGTAGCCAGCTGGTCCACACTTGTAATCAAGGTCTGGACATTCATGTCTGCAGCAAGCTTAAGCCACTCTGAGGTAAAGGGGAAGAAGAAAAAAAAAATGAGAGAGGGAAAAAAAAACCTCAGAATCTTCTTTCTTGTAATCCCTCTTTTGCAATGCATTACACATATAATACTGGCCTGGCAAACTGTTATGACCCCAATGGCGAGGGTCTCAGAGGAACGTGGAAGTCTGCAAGATACAAAAATCCAGCTCATAGGGCAGTGGTAACTGGGTTGACCATATATCTACTCCTAACGCCAACACTAGAAGTAGCCGGGGATCATTCCTACGTTGATTCTAGATGACACGCGCCAGCCGGAGAATCTAACTACCCCTAGTAGAAGAAAACAAAGACCTCTCTTGCCTCCAGAGAAAGGGACCCCAAAGCAGGATAGAAGCCCCCCACAAATAATAACGGTGAGGTAAGAGGAAATGACAAACACAGAAATGAACCAGGTTTAGCACAGAGAGGCCCGCTTACTAATAGCAGAATAAAGAAAGGTAACTTATATGGTCAACAAAAACCCTATCAAAATCCACACTGGAAATTCAAGAACCCCCGAACCGTCTAACGGTCCGGGGGGAGAACACCAGCCCCCTAGAGCTTCCAGCAAAGATCAGGATACAGACTTGGAACAAGCTGGACAAAAATACAAAACAAAACAAATAGCAAAAAGCAAAATAGCAGACTTAGCTGATATAACCGGAACCAGGATCAGTAGACAAGAGCACAGCAGATTAGCTCTGATAACTACGTTGCCAGGCATTGAACTGAAGGTCCAGGGAGCTTATATAGCAACACCCCTAACTAACGACCCAGGTGCGGATAAAAGGAATGACAGAAAAACCAGAGTCAAAAAACTAGTAACCACTAGAGGGAGCCAAAAAGCAAATTCACAACAGGTTCCCCACTGGTGGGGATGATGTCACTATGGAAAGGCTGTCAGCATTCTGATTCTCCTTCTCCGCTCTGTATTTAATTTTGTATTGGAATCTAGAGAGCCTTGCCATCCAGCGCTGTTCCATTGCCCCTAGTTTGGCATTTTCTAGGTGGGCAAGAGGATTGTTGTCTGTCACGACCAGCACCTCCGCCCCTGTCAGGTAGCCAGCAAACTTCTCTGTCATAGCCCAGGTCAGGGCCAGGAGTTCCAGGCGGAAAGAGCTGTAGTTGACGGGGTTCTTTTCAGTATCCCGGAGGGATCTACTGGCATAGGCTATTACGCGTTCCTTGTTATCTTGGACTTGGGAGAGGACCGCCCCGAGACCTTGAAGGCTGGCGTCGGTGTATAACTGAAACGGCAAGGTGTAATCTGCAAATGCCAGAATAGGGGGTGATGTCAGAGCAGCTTGAAGCGCCCGGAAGGATTTTTCTTGGTCGGGCCCCCAGCTGATGCGTCGTCCTCTGGGACTGTTCGCGGTCCCTCAGAGGGTCTCATGCAGTGGTTCTGCAAGCCGGGCAAAGTCCTTGACAAATCGGCGGTAATAGCCCGCTAGCCCCAGGAAAGCCTGAACCTCTTTGATGGTAGTGGGTTGTGGCCACTCTCGGACAGCTGCTATCTTCTCTGGAGAGGGTTGGACACCTTCGGCTGAGATCCGGTGTCCCAGGTAATCGATCTCCTGCTGGAATAGACGGCACTTGCTGGGCTTTAACTTCAAGCCGTGTTTCTTCAAGCGCTGGAACACTTTGCCAAGCTTGTGAAGGTGATCCTCAAAGGTGGCGGAGTATACCACGATGTCATCAAGGTATATCAGCGTGAATTGGAAGTTGAAATCTCCCAGACAGCGTTCCATTAGTCTCTGAAAGGTCCCTGGTGCGTTACTCAAGCCGAATGGCATCCGGTCAAACTCGTACAGGCCCATGGGAAGGATGAAGGCGGTCTTTTCTCTGTCCTTCTCACTCATGGGGACCTGCCAATATCCACTGGCCAAGTCTAGAGACGAAAAATATTTGGCCTTTTTCAGGGCGGTCAGTGACTCTTCGATCCGGGGGAGTGGATAGGAGTCCCGGATCGTGCAAGCGTTCAGCCGACGGTAGTCTACGCAAAATCTCAGGGATCCATCTTTCTTTTTGACTATCACCACGGGTGCAGCCCATGGGCTCTGGCTTTCCCGCACCACTCCGGCATGTAGCATAGATTCTAAGAGGCTTTTCACCTCCTGGTATTGTTGAGGTGGTATTTGTCGGTACCTCTCGCGAATAGGGGCAGCATCACCCATGGGAATCTCGTGTTGGATACTGGTGGTGTACCCGAAGTCAGTGTCATGCTTTGCAAAGGAGTCTTGGTGTTCTCGCAGTAGTTTCTCCATTTGAGACACTTCCTGTTTGGTGTACTGGGACGGGTCCAGTTGCACTTTTTCCAGTAGCTTTCGCCCAATGTCTTCATCATCTGCTTGAGCATTTATGGCTGAGACAGTTACCGTCTGGCCATCTTCTGTAGACGGGGTGAATTGTAAGGGTCCCATGGGGTTCACTTCTGTAGGTAGAGCATATACTCTGGCAAGCTGCGTTCCAGCTTCAAGGGCTACACCTACGTCTGCGGTGTTGTTTAGCCTGACAGGGACTCTTCCGTTCCTCACGACGGCTATGGTGCGGGCGACTAGTGGGTTTAGCTTACCCCCACTTGGAGCCCTCGGCTCGATTAACACTTCAACTCCTTCAAGTTGTCGGTTGGTGTTAAGAGGCAGGGAAATGACTGTCTCTTTTTCAGCGGGCAAAGTAATCCGAGTACAGCGGGGCACTTTAATGGCTGCTAGGGGTAGTTGTTCCTTTGCCATCTGTTGAAGTCCAATGGTCCGGATTACGCGCTGGAACACCAGACGAGTCGGTTTATGTTTGCTAACTTTCTGCCAGTACTTGGGCCCTTTTCTTTTCAACAGCATAAGATCCAGGTCTTTCAAGATATTCATTCCGATTATTACTGGAGTCTCGGAGCCGAAGCCTTCCTTGACAATGACGATTCCTCGTTTCCCTAGGTCTTGTCCGCAGGCCTTCGTATCCATCCAGGCGACTCCGGTTACTGGAATGGGTAGGTTATTAGCCGCAATTATCTTAATGGTGGTATCTGGATCACAAGCAGTTCTTGGTTTGAGGTACTTTTCATAAAACTGTTCAGAGATCGTGGTCACTTGCGACCCAGTGTCCATCAATCCTTGTACTGCAACTCCCTCCAGAATAACTTCAAGTGTAGGACTACTCGAGGCAAGAGTACTCCGTTGCTGGCTCTGTTTTTCTACACCCCATTCTCTGTCCCCCCCTGCTGCTCGAGCCTCAGCTGCAGGGGTGTCTAGTTTAACGGCGGCCATTGTGGTGAGACCTGGCGTGGCGGCTCTGCTCGTGGATGTAGCTGATATAATGTTCGTTGTGGTAACTGATGGTTTGTTCGTTGAGGACAACGATTCGCCCTATGACGGGGGTCACCACATGACCAACACGGTCCCGCGGGACGGCTAGGTTGCATCCGCTGGTCTCTCTGCCGTTCTAGTGTTAACTGTGACACCTGTTGCTGTAAATCTGCTACCATCTGTTTCAGCTCCTCGGTGTCACTGTTGGGCTGTTTAATGTCTAATATGGATCTGCACGCAGCGCTTTGAGTCTCCACATCCATGACGGGTCCCCTAGAACGTTCTATGGCTTCCTGCTTGACTTCAGCGAAGGTGAGAGTCGGCATCATCCGAATCAAGTCCTGTAGCGTACGGTTAAGATACTGGTCTCTCAGCCCTATAACGAATTGGTCTCTCAGTACCAGGTCACGAGGAGCTATAGTAGCCAGCTGTTCCCCTTTTGCACAGACTTGTTCAAGGAGTACCTGAAGGGCATTTGCATACTGGGGAATGTCTTCCCATTCAAGCTGTGTCCGTCTAAAGAACAGGTATCGCAGTGTTCCCTGGTACGTAGTAGGCCCATAGGTCTTTTCCAGCACCCGCACCAAATCCTCCAACGTACGCTGCCCCCTGACCGTCTCCAGTCTGACTGTCGTCCATGCCTCCCCCTCTAGCGTCAGTACCGCCATTTCTGCCAAGGTCTTAGGGTCAATATTATACATTTCTCCCAGTATCCGCACTTGTTCCGCCCACTCTGGTACGGGGTAGTTTCGCCCGCCAAATTTCCTGACCTGGTTTACAATGGACACCGGCGGCGGTTTCTGACTATATACTGGGCCTGGGTGGGAATCCTGCTGGGCACAGATCCTGCCGACTACGCCAGATGAAGTGGATGAGGGCAAGTTCGCCCATGTATATCCATGATCTGGCTCAGCAAAACTTCCACACCCAGATTCCATTTTATCAAACATATCTTTACTGTTATACATTTTTCCTAACACAGCGGAACACAATTGTAGACAATACAAAAAATGCCTATTCACAGAATTAACGTGTAATAACAAACTATCCCTCACTGTCCCTATCCACACGTTACCAGTCTCTTTGCTCCAGAAGGTTATCTTCCCACGTCGCAGGCCTGTCTGTCTCTGCAGGGATTAAACAAAGCTCCGTCTCTCAGGTCCAGACTGTAGTCCTTGGGGTGCGGCAGGTAGGGGTGGAATATTCGGCCTCTCAACAGAGGACCCGCTTACAGTTCGTGGGTTCAGGATCTGTGGGGATGTCACCACTGAGTGAATATTCGGCCTCTCAACAGAGGACCCGCTTACAGTTCGTGCGTTCAGGATCTGTGGAGATGTCACCGCTGAGTGCTCTGCAGTGTGAGAGCTGGGAACAATCTGGAAGTCAGCTTTCAAGGGAGAGGGATCATCCAGACAATCTGTTATATCGCATTCACAGGAGGACGCTAGCAAACCCAGACCTCTCTCTGCACAGACTGATTTCCCGGGCTCTTCTTCTTCTCTCTCTCCTTCCTGGTCACATGACATAACAGGGGGGAGTCTAGCCAATACAGTTTGTTTCTCTGTAATCACATTCGGCATAGGTATAACTTCTGGCCACACGGGGGCAGTGTCTGTCACAGATTCTTCTATGTCAATGATAACAGAACAGTCAGAGCCGGCCAGCTCATTACACAGTACTAGGAAGTTAATCACCTCCTGATGAACGGGAGTCATGCACATGGTCACCTGTGTCCAGTACTGAGGTTTATTCATAGCGAATGGCGTAGAGTCAATTCCCCTCAGGGGAATAGGGACTTCCAAAGGCTCCAGATTAAAACCACAGCGTCTGGCAAATGACCAATCCATAAGACTCAAGGCAGCACCTGAATCTACATAGGCATTGACAGAAATTGATGACAGTGAACAAATCAGAGTTACAGACAGAATGAACTTAGACTGTAGAGTACCAATGGCAAAAGATTTATCAACCTTTTTTGTGCGTTTAGAGCATGCTGATATAACATGAGCTGAATCACCACAATAAAAGCACAACCATTTTTCCGCCTATAATTTTGCCGTTCACTTCTGGACTGAATTCTATCACATTGCATATTCCCAGGTGACTGTTCAGAGGACACCGCCAACTGGTGCACAGGTTTGCGCTCCCGCAAACGCCGATCAATCTGAATGGCCATAGTCATAGACTCATTCAGACCTGCAGGCGTAGGGAACCCCACCATAATATCCTTAATGGCCTCAGAAAGACCATCTCTGAAATTTGCAGCCAGGGCGCATTCATTCCACTGAGTAAGCACCGACCACTTCCGAAATTTCTGACAATATACCTCCGCTTCATCTTGCCCTTGAGAAAGGGCCAATAAAGCTTTTTCAGCCTGGATCTCCAGGTTAGGTTCTTCATAGAGCAAACCCAGTGCCAGAAAAAATGCATCCACACTGAGCAATGCAGGATCCCCTGGTGCCAATGCAAATGCCCAATTCTGAGGGTCGCCCCGCAGAAAAGAAATGACAATCTTAACCTGCTGAGCAGGATCACCAGAGGAGCGAGATTTCAAAGAAAGAAACAATTTACAATTGTTCTTAAAATTCAGGAACCGAGATCTATCTCCAGAAAAGAACTCTGGAATAGGAATTCTAGGTTCAGACATAGGAGTGTGCACAACAAAATCTTGTATATTTTGAACCTTAGCGGCAAGATTATTCAGGCTAGAAGCCAAACTCTGGACATCCATATCAACAGCTGGGGTCAGAGCCACTCTAAGATTAAGAGGAGGTGAGAAGCAGCTAGACCGCAATTAGAGACAAGGCAGCAGACCCAAAGGAAAAAAAATAAAATAAAAATCCTCAAGACTTCTCTTCTCCTGCTTCTGCCGTACAATTAACACCTTGTGGGCCGGCTGTACTGTTATGATCCCAATGGCTGGGGATCGCAAAAGGACAAGAGCAAAATACAAAATAATAGGACGAGCTCTAGGGTGATGGAACCTGGGCTGACCGCGGCCCTACTCCTGACAAACACAACTAGCAATAGCCGGGGAACGTGCCTACGATGATCCTAGACGTCTCGCGACAGCCTGAGAGCTAACTAACCCTGTAGAGGAAACAAAGACCTAACTTGCCTCCAGAGAAATGACCCCAAAGATATAGCAGCCCCCCACATGTATTAACGGTGAAATGAGAGGAAGGCACGTACATAGGTATGAAAACAGATTTAGCAAAATGAGGCCCGCTATAGCTAGAAAGCAGAAAGATACAACAGGGATCTAAACGGTCAGCAGAAAACCCTAATCAAAAAACCTATCCTGAGATTACAAGAACCCATGTGCCAACTCATGGCACATGGGGAGAACCTCAGCCCACTAGAGCTACCAGCAAGCATAAACTCACATTTTTAGCAAGCTGGACAAAAGCACAATAAGGCAAAGCACAAAAACTGAAAGACAAAAACTTAGCTTATCCTGAGAGGTCTGGGAGCAGGTAGTCAGAAGGAAGCTGAGCACTTCTGATTACATTGACAGCCGGCAATGAATGTCAGAGAAGCAGAGCTAAATAGGAACCTCCCTGCTACTAATGAAACAGGTGGAGGCCAGAGACCAACAGACCACACAAAGCCACCAGAGGGAGCCTAAAGCCAAAGTCACGCAGTACCACCTGTGACCACAAGAGGGAGCCCAGAAACAGAATTCACAACACCCCAGTAATCCTCATATATATAGTAGGATGGCCCCAGTTCCCCCCATATATATAGTATGATGGCCCCAGTTCTCCCCATATATATATAGTAGGATGGCCCCAGTTCCCCCCATATATATAGTATGATGGCCCCAGTTCCCCCCATATATATATAGTATGATGGCCCCAGTTCTCATATATATAGTAGGATGGTCCCAGTTCTCCCCATATATATAGTAGGATGGTCCCAGTTCCTCCATATATATAGTAGGATGGCCCCAGTTCTCCTCATATATATATAGTAGGATGGCCCCAGCTCTCCCATATATATAGTATGATGGCCCCAGTTCCCCCCATATATATAGTATGATGACCCCAGTTCCCCCCATATATATAGTATGATGACCCCAGTTCTCCCCATATATATTGTATGATGGCCCCAGTTCTCCCCCATATATAGTATGATGGTCCCAGTTCTCCCCATATATATAGTAGGATGGCCCCAGTTCTCCCCATATATATAGTATGATGACCCCAGTTCTCCCCATATATATAGTATGATGGTCCCAGTTCTCCCCCATATATAGTAGGATGGCCCCAGTTCCCCCATATATATAGTAGGATGGTCCCAGTTCTCCCCATATATATAGTAGGATGGCCCCAGTTCTCCCCATATATATAGTAGGATGGCCCCAGTTCTCCCCATATATATTGTATGATGGCCCCAGTTCTCCCCATATATATTGTATGATGGCCCCAGTTCTCCCCATATATATAGTAGGATGGCCCCAGTTCTCCCCATATATAGTAGGATGGTCCCAGTTCTCCCCCCATATATATAGTATGATGGCCCCAGTTCTCCCCATATATATAGTAGGATGGCCCCAGTTCTCACCATATATATAGTAGGATGGCCCCCGTTCTCCCAATACATCTAGTATGATGGCCCCAGTTCTCCCCCCATATATATATATAGTATAATGGCTCCAGTTCTCCCCATATATATAGTAGAATGGCCCCAGTTCTCCCCATATATATAGTAAGATGACCCCAGTTCTCCCCATATATATATATGATGACCCCAGTTCCCCCCTTATATATAGTATGATGGCCCCAGTTCTCCCCATATATATAGTATGATGGCCCCAGTTCCCCCCTTATATATAGTATGATGGCCCCAGTTCTCCCCATATATAGTAGGATGGTCCCAGTTCTCCCCATATATATAGTATGATGACCCCAGTTCCCCTCATATATATAGTATGATGGCCTCAGTTCTCCCCATATATATAGTAGGATGGCCCCAGTTCTCCCCATATATATAGTAGGATGACCCCAGTTCTCCCCATATATATAGTATGATGGCCCCAGTTCCCCCCATATATATAGTATGATGGTCCCAGTTCTCCCCATATATATAGTAGGATGGCCCCAGTTCTCCCCATATGTATAGTATGATGGCCCCAGTTTCCCCATATATATATATATATATATATAGTAGGATGGCCCCAGTTCTCCCCATATATTGTATGATGGTCCCAGTTCTCCCCATATATATAGTAGGATGGCCCCAGTTCTCCCATATATATAGTAGGATGGCCCCAGTTCTCCTCATATATATATAGTAGGATGGCCCCTGTTCCCCCATATATATAGTAGGATGGTCCCAGTTCTCCCCATATATATATAGTAGGATGGCCCCTGTTCCCCCATATATATAGTAGGATGGCCTCAGTTCTCCCCATATATATAGCATGATGGCCCCAGTTCTCCCCATATATATAGTACGATGGCCCCAGTTCCCCCCATATATATAGTAGGATGGTCCCAGTTCTCCCCATATATATAGTATGATGGCCCCAGTTCTCCCCATATATATAGTATGATGGCCCCAGTTCTCCCCATATATATAGTGTGATGACCATAGTTCTCCCCATATATATAGTATGATGGCCCCAGTTCTCCCCATATACATAGTGTGATGGCCCCAGTTCTCCCCATATATATAGTATGATGGCCCCAGTTCTCCCCATATATATAGTGTGATGGCCCCAGTTCCCCCCATATATATAGTAGGATGGTCCCAGTTCTCCCTATATATAGTATGATGGTCCCAGTTCTCCTCATATATAGTATGATGGTCCCAGTTCTCCTCATATATAGTATGATGGTCCCAGTTCTCCTCATATATAGTATGATGGTCCCAGTTCTCCTCATATATAGTATGATGGCCCCAGTTCTCCCCATATATATATTAGGATGGCCCCAGTTCTCCCCATATATATATATTAGGATAACCCCAGTTCTCCTCATATATATAGTATGATGGCTCCAGTTCCCTCATATATATAGTATGATGGTCCCAGTTCTCCTCATATATAGTAGGATGGCCCCAGTTTTCCCCATATATATATTAGGATGGCCCCAGTTCTCCCCATATATATATTAGGATAACCCCAGTTCTCCTCATATATATAGTAGGATGGCCCCAGTTCTCCCCATATATATATATTAGGATAACCCCAGTTCTCCCCATATATATAGTATGATGGCTCCAGTTCCCTCATATATATATTAGGATGGCCCCAGTTCTCCTCATATATATAGTAGGATGGCCCCAGTTCTCCCCATATATATAGTAGGATGGCCCCAGTTTTCCCCATATATATAGTAGGATGGCCCCAGTTCCCCCATATATATAGTAGGATGGCCCCAGTTCCTCCCATATATATAGTATGATGACCCCAGTTCTCCTCATATATATAGTAGGATGGTCCCAGTTCCTCCATATATATAGTAGGATGGCCCCAGTTCTCCTCATATATATAGTAGGATGGCCCCAGCTCTCCCATATATATAGTATGATGGCCCCAGTTCCCCCCATATATATAGTATGATGGCCCCAGTTCTCCCCATATATATTGTATGATGGCCCCAGTTCTCCCTCATATATAGTATGATGGTCCCAGTTCTCCCCATATATATAGTAGGATGGCCCCAGTTCTCCCCATATATATAGTATGATGACCCCAGTTCTCCCCATATATATAGTATGATGGTCCCAGTTCTCCCCCATATATAGTAGGATGGCCCCAGTTCCCCCATATATATAGTAGGATGGCCCCAGTTCTCCCCATATATATTGTATGATGGCCCCAGTTCTCCCCATATATATTGTATGATGGCCCCAGTTCTCCCCATATATATATAGTAGGATGGCCCCAGTTCTCCCCATATATAGTAGGATGGTCCCAGTTCTCCCCCCATATATCTAGTAGGATGGCCCCAGTTCTCCCCATATATATAGTATGATGGCCCCAGTTCTCCCCATATATATAGTGTGATGGCCCCAGTTCCCCCCATATATATAGTAGGATGGTCCCAGTTCTCCCTATATATAGTATGATGGTCCCAGTTCTCCTCATATATCGTATGATGGTCCCAGTTCTCCTCATATATAGTATGATGGTCCCAGTTCTCCCCATATATATATTAGGATAACCCCAGTTCTCCCCATATATATAGTAGGATGGCCCCAGTTCTCCCCATATATATAGTAGGATGGCCCCAGTTCTCCCCATATATATAGTAGGATGGCCCCAGTTCTCCCCATATATATAGTAAGATGACCCCAGTTCTCCCCATATATATAGTAGGATGGCCCCAGTTCCCCCCTTATATATAGTATGATGGCCCCAGTTCTCCCCATATATATAGTATGCTGGCCCCAGTTCCCCCCATATATAGTAGGATGGTCCCAGTTCTCCCCATATATATAGTATGATGACCCCAGTTCCCCTCATATATATAGTATGATGGCCCCAGTTCTCCCCATATATATAGTATGATGGCCCCAGTTCTCCCCATATATATAGTATGATGGCCCCAGTTCTCCCCATATATAGTAGGATGGTCCCAGTTCTCCCCATATATATATAGTATGATGACCCCAGTTCCCCTCATATATATAGTATGATGACCCCAGTTCTCCCCATATATATAGTAGGATGGCCCCAGTTCTCCCCATATATATAGTAGGATGACCCCAGTTCTCCCCATATATATAGTATGATGGCCCCAGTTCCCCCCATATATATATAGTATGATGGTCCCAGTTCTCCCCATATATATGGTAGGATGGCCCCAGTTCTCCCCATATATATAGTATGATGGCCCCAGTTCCCCCATATATATAGTAGGATGACCCCAGTTCTCCCCATATATATAGTATGATGGCCCCAGTATCCCCCATATATATAGTAAGATGGTCCCAGTTCTCCCCATATATATAGTATGATGGCCCCAGTTTCCCCATATATATAGTAGGATTGCCCCAGTTCTCCCCATATATAGTATGATGGTCCCAGTTCTCCCCCCATATATATAGTATGATGGCCCCAGTTCTCCCCATATATATAGTAGGATGGCCCCAGTTCCCCTCATATATATAGTATGATGGCCCCAGTTCTCCCCCCCATATATATAGTATGATGGCCCCAGTTCTCCCCCCATATATATAGTATGATGGTCCCAGTTCTCCTCATATATATAGTAGGATGGCCCCAGTTCTCCCCCCATATATATAGTAGGATGGCCCCAGTTCTCCCCATATATACAGTAGGATGGCCCCAGTTCTCCCCCCATATATATAGTATGATGGCCCCAGTTCTCCCCATATATATAGTATGATGGCCCCAGTTCCCCTCATATATACACTCACCGGCCACTTTATTAGGTACACCATGCTAGTAACGGGTTGGACCCCTTTTGCCTTCAGAACTGCCTCAATTCTTTGTGGCATAGATTCAACAAGGTGCTGGAAGCATTCCTCAGAGATTTTGGTCCATATTGACATGATTAAATATAATACACCGCACACTCTAAGTATGTTACTTGTGAAAAATTTGAAATTTATTGAGGTGCTATAGACATATCATTCAACAATGCGAAATGCGACCAGAAGTCAAACTGACAACGTTTCGACTCGTCCCGAGTCTTTATCAAAAAGGTCGCTGGAAAGAACAGAACCAGTGTAAGTAACCATACATAAAATATATACATATTTTGCATACATAATAATAGCACATAACAACCCAGAAGAGAGAAAAGGGAGAACAATATATACAAATATACATATAAGACATAGCATAACACAGGTATTTAATCCTGTCTTCGGTAAGAAAGATCCCCATCCTAGAGGTGAGGGTGTCAATCTGCGTGGTTTGGAAGTGATTTCATAAAGTTCAGAGGACGGAGAGTTCGAGAAGAGACCGAAGTGACGTTTACCTTAGCAAGGTGAATAGTAGTATAGCAATATAGTATAGTATTTTTGCTATACTACTATTCACCTTGCTAAGGTAAACGTCACTTCGGTCTCTTCTCGAACTCTCCGTCCTCTGAACTTTATGAAATCACTTCCAAACCACGCAGATTGACACCCTCACCTCTAGGATGGGGATCTTTCTTACCGAAGACAGGATTAAATACCTGTGTTATGCTATGTCTTATATGTATATTTGTATATATTGTTCTCCCTTTTCTCTCTTCTGGGTTGTTATGTGCTATTATTATGTATGCAAAATATGTATATATTTTATGTATGGTTACTTACACTGGTTCTGTTCTTTCCAGCGACCTTTTTGATAAAGACTCGGGACTAGTGTTGAGCGATACCGTCCGATACTTGAAAGTATCGGTATCGGAAAGTATCGGCCGATACCGTCACAGTATCGGAATCCAATCCGATACCGATACCCGATACCAATACAAGTCAATGGGACTCAGGTATCGGACGGTATTCCTGATGGTTCCCAGGGTCTGAAGGAGAGGAAACTCTCCTTCAGGCCCTGGGAACCATATAAATGTGTAAAAGAAAGAATTAAAATAAAAAATATTGCTATACTCACCTGTCCGACGCAGCCGGGACTTCAGCGAGGGAACCGGCAGCGTTGTTTGTTTAAAAATCGCGCTATTACTTGGTTACGTGAATTCCCGGCTTGTGATTGGTCAGGTCGGCCATGTTGCCGGGACGCGGACCAATCACAGCAAGCCGTGACGAAATTACGTCACGGCTTGCTGTGATTGGTCCGCGTCCCGGCAATATGGCCGCCCTGACCAATCACAAGCCGGGACGTCACGGGAGGCTGGACACGCGCTCATTTTAAAATGGGCGCGTGTCCAGCCTCCCGTGACGTCACGGCTTGTGATTGGTTGCGCCGCGATCAACCAATCACAAGCCGGGAGGCTGGACGCGCTCATTTTGAAATGGGCGCGTGTCCAGCCTCCCGTGACGTCACGGCTTGTGATTGGTTGCGCCGCGATCAACCAATCACAAGCCGGGAGGCTGGACGCGCTCATTTTGAAATGGGCGCGTGTCCAGCCTCCCGTGACGTCACGGCTTGTGATTGGTTGCGCCACGATCAACCAATCACAAGCCGGGAGGCTGGACGCGCTCATTTTGAAATGGGCGCGTGTCCAGCCTCCCGGCTTGTGATTGGTTGACCGCGATGCAACCAATCACAAGCCGTGACGTCACGGGAGGCTGGACACGCGCCCTTTTTAAAATGAGCGCGTTTCCAGCCTCCCGTGACGTCACGGCTTGTGATTGGTTAATGGCGGCCATGTTGCCGGGACGCGGACCAATCACAGCAAGCCGTGACGTATTTTCGTCACGGCTTGCTGTGATTGGTCCGCGGCCCGGCAACATGGCCGCCCTGACCAATCACAAGCCGGGACTTCGCGTAACCATGTAAAAGCGGGAATTTTAAACAAACAACGCTGCCGGTTCCTGCGCTGAGGTCCCGGCTGCGTCGGACAGGTGAGTATAGCGATATTTTTTATTTTAATTCTCTATTTTACACATTTTAACATTAATGTTGTTCCGATACCCGATACCCGATACCACAAGAGTATCGGAATCCCGGTATCGGAATTCCGATACAGCAAGTATCGGCCGATACCCGATACTTGCAGCATCGGAATGCTCAACACTACTCGGGACGAGTCGAAACGTTGTCAGTTTGACTTCTGGTCGCATTTCGCATTGTTGAATGATATGTCTATAGCACCTCAATAAATTTCAAATTTTTCACAAGTAACATACTTAGAGTGTGCGGTGTATTATATTTAGTCGTAGTTTGTTAGGACACCCCAGTCCTCTACACCTGCACCTCGCTTTATTCCAACCTTAGTGCACACCAATTTTCTCTTCATATTGACATGATGGCATCACACAGTTGCCGCAGATTTGTCGGCTGCACATCCCAAAGATGCTCCATACAAGGCAGGATGGATCCATGCTTTCATGTTGTTTACGCCAAATTCTGACCCTACCATCCGAATGTCGCAGCAGAAATCGAGACTCATCAGACCAAGCAACGTTTTTCCAATCTTCTACTGTCCAATTTCGATGAGCTTGTACAAATTGTAGCCTCAGTTTCCTGTTCTTAGCTGAAAGGAGTGGTACCCGGTGTGGTCTTCTGCTGCTGTAGCCCATCTGCCTCAAAGTTCGACGCACTGTGCGTTCAGAGATGCTCTTAGGCCTACCTTGGTTGTAACGGGTGGCGATTTGAGTCACTGTTGCCTTTCTATCAGCTCGAACCAGTCTGCCCATTCTCCTCTGACCTCTGGCATCAACAAGGCATTTCCGCCCACAGAACTGCCGCTCACTGGATTTTTTTTCTTTTTCGGACCATTCTCTGTAAACTCTAGAGATGGTTGTGCGTGAAAATCCCAGTAGATCAGCAGTTTCTGAAATACTCAGACCAGCCCTTCTGGCACCAACAACCATGCCACGTTCAAAGGCACTCAAATCACCTTTCTTCCCCATACTGATGCTCGGTTTGAACTGCAGGAGATTGTCTTGACCATGTCTACATGCCTAAATGCACTGAGTTGCCGCCATGTGATTGGCTGATTAGAAATTAAGTGTTAACAAGAAGTTGGACAGGTGTACCTAATAAAGTGGCCAGTGAGTGTATAGTATGATGGTCCCAGTTCTCCCCATATATATAGTATGATGGCCCCAGTTCTTCCCATATATATAGTAGGATGGTCCCAGTTCTCCCCATATATATAGTATGATGGCCCCAGTTCTCCCCATATATATAGTATGATGGCCCCAGTTCTCCCCATATATATAGTAGAATGGTCCCAGTTCTCCCCATATATATAGTAGGATGGCCCCAGTTCTCCCCATATATATAGTAGGATGGTCCCAGTTCCCCCATATATATAGCATGATGGCCCCAGTTCTCCCCATATATATAGTAGGATGGCCCAGTTCTCCCCATATATATATAGTAGGATGGCCCCAGTTCTCCCCATATATATAGTAGGATGGCCCAGTTCTCCCCATATATATAGCATGATGGCCCCTGTCCCCCCATATATATAGTAGGATGGTCCCAGTTCCCCCATATATATAGTAGGATGGTCCCAGTTCTCCCCATATATATAGTAGGATGGTCCCAGTTCTCCCCATATATATAGTAGGATGGTCCCAGTTCTCCCCATATATATAGTAGGATGGCCCCAGTTCTCCTCATATATATAGTATGAAGGCCCCAGTTCTCCCCATATATATAGTAGGATGGTCCCAGTTCCCCCATATATATAGCATGATGGCCCCAGTTCTCCCATATATATAGTAGGATGGCCCCAGTTCTCCCCATATATATAGTAGGATGGCCCAGTTCTCCCCATATATATAGCATGATGGCCCCTGTCCCCCCATATATATAGTAGGATGGTCCCAGTTCCCCCATATATATAGTAGGATGGCCCCAGTTCTCCCCATATATATAGTAGGATGGCCCCAGTTCTCCCCATACATATAGTATGATGGTCCCAGTTCTCCCCCCATATATATAGTATGATGGCCCCAGTTCTCCCCATATATATAGTAGGATGGCCCCAGTTCCCCTCATATATATAGTATGATGGTCCAAGTTCTCCCCATATACTGTATATAGCAGGATGGCCCCAGTTCTCCCCATATATATAGTAGGATGGCCCCAGTTCTCCCCATATATATAGTAGGATGGCCCCAGTTCCCCTCATATATATAGTATGATGGCCCCAGTTCTTCCCATATATATAGTAGGATGACCCCAGTTCTCCCCATATATATAGTATGATGGCCCCAGTTCCCCCCATATATATATATATATAGTATGATGGTCCCAGTTCTCCCCATATATATGGTAGGATGGCCCCAGTTCTCCCCATGTATATAGTAGGATGGCCCCAGTTCTCCCCATATATCTAGTATGATGGCCCCAGTTCTCCCCATATAGCTAGTATGATGGCCCCAGTTCCCCTCATATATATAGTAGGATGGCCCCAGTTCTCCCCATATATAGTATGATGGTCCCAGTTCTCCCCATATATATGGTAGGATGGCCCCAGTTCTCCCCATATATATAGTAGGATGGCCCCAGTTCTCCCCATATAGCTAGTATGATGGCCCCAGTTCCCCTCATATATATAGTAGGATGGCCCCAGTTCTCCCCATATATAGTATGATGGCCCCAGTTCCCCCATATATATAGTAGGATGGCCCCAATTCTCCCCATATATAGTATGATGGTCCCAGTTCTCCCCCCATATATAAAGTATGATGGCCCCAGTTCTCCCCATATATATAGTAGGATGGCCCCAGTTCTCCCCATATATATAGTAGGATGACCCCAGTTCTCCCCATATATATAGTATGATGGCCCCAGTATCCCCCATATATATAGTAAGATGGTCCCAGTTTTCCCCATATATATAGTAGGATGGCCCCAGTTCTTCCCATATACAGTGGGGCAAAAAAGTATTTAGTCAGTCAGCAATAGTGCAAGTTCCACCACTTAAAAAGATGAGAGGCGTCTGTAATTTACATCATAGGTAGACCTCAACTATGGGAGACAAATTGAGAAAAAAAATCCAGAAAATCACATTGTCTGTTTTTTTATCATTTTATTTGCATATTATGGTGGAAAATAAGTATTTGGTCAGAAACAAACAATCAAGATTTCTGGCTCTCACAGACCTGTAACTTCTTCTTTAAGAGTCTCCTCTTTCCTCCACTCATTACCTGTAGTAATGGCACCTGTTTAAACTTGTTATCAGTATAAAGACACCTGTGCACACCCTCAAACAGTCTGACTCCAAACTCCACTATGGTGAAGACCAAAGAGCTGTCAAAGGACACCAGAAACAAAATTGTAGCCCTGCACCAGGCTGGGAAGACTGAATCTGCAATAGCCAACCAGCTTGGAGTGAAGAAATCAACAGTGGGAGCAATAATTAGAAAATGGAAGACATACAAGACCACTGATAATCTCCCTCGATCTGGGGCTCCACGCAAAATCCCACCCCGTGGGGTCAGAATGATCACAAGAAAGGTGAGCAAAAATCCCAGAACCACGCGGGGGACCTAATGAATGAACTGCAGAGAGCTGGGACCAATGTAACAAGGCCTACCATAAGTAACACACTACGCCACCATGGACTCAGATCCTGCAGTGCCAGACGTGTCCCACTGCTTAAGCCAGTACATGTCCGGGCCCGTCTGAAGTTTGCTAGAGAGCATTTGGATGATCCAGAGGAGTTTTGGGAGAATGTCCTATGGTCTGATGAAACCAAACTGGAACTCTTTGGTAGAAACACAACTTGTCGTGTTTGGAGGAAAAAGAATACTGAGTTGCATCCATCAAACACCATACCTACTGTAAAGCATGGTGGTGGAAACATCATGCTTTGGGGCTGTTTCTCTGCAAAGGGGCCAGGACGACTGATCCGGGTACATGAAAGAATGAATGGGGCCATGTATCGTGAGATTTTGAGTGCAAACCTCCTTCCATCAGCAAGGGCATTGAAGATGAAACGTGGCTGGGTCTTTCAACATGACAATGATCCAAAGCACACCGCCAGGGCAACGAAGGAGTGGCTTCGTAAGAAGCATTTCAAGGTCCTGGAGTGGCCTAGCCAGTCTCCAGATCTCAACCCTATAGAAAACCTTTGGAGGGAGTTGAAAGTCCGTGTTGCCAAGCGGAAAGCCAAAAACATCACTGCTCTAGAGGAGATCTGCATGGAGGAATGGGCCAACATACCAACAACAGTGTGTGGCAACCTTGTGAAGACTTACAGAAAACGTTTGACCTCTGTCATTGCCAACAAAGTATGTATTACAAAGTATTGAGATGAAATTTTGTTTCTGACCAAATACTTATATTCCACCATAATATGCAAATAAAATGTTAAAAAAAGACAATGTGATTTTCTGGATTTTTTTTTTCTCAGTTTGTCTCCCATAGTTGACGTCTACCTATGGTGTAAATTACAGACGCCTCTCATCTTTTTAAGTGGTGGAACTTGCACTATGGCTGAATGACTAAATACTTTTTTGCCCCACTGTATATAGTAGGATGGTCCCAGTTCTCCCCATATATATAGTATGATGGTCCCAGTTCTCCTCATATATATAGTATGATGGCCCCAGTTCTCCCCATATATATAGTAGGATGGCCCCAGTTCTCCCCATATATATAGTATGATGGCCCCAGTTCTCCCCATATATATAGTATGATGGCCCCAGTTCTCCCCATATATATAGTAGGATGGTCCCAGTTCTCCCCATATATATAGTAGGATGGCCCCAGTTCTCCCCATATATATAGTATGATGGTCCCAGTTTCCCCCATATATATAGTATGATGGCCCCAGTTCTCCCCATATATATAGTATGATGGTCTCAGTTCCCCCATATATATAGTAGGATGGCCCCAGTTCTCCCATATATATAGTAGGATGGCCCAGTTCTCCCATATATATAGTATGATGGCCCCTGTTCCCCCATATATATAGTAGGATGGTCCCAGTTCTCCCCATATATATAGTATGATGGCCCCAGTTCTCCCCATATATATAGTATGATGGTCCCAGTTTCCCCCATATATATAGTATGATGGCCCCAGTTCTCCCCATATATATAGTATGATGACTCCAGTTCTCCCATATATATAGTAGGATGGTCCCAGTTCTCCCCATATTTATAGTATGATGGCCCCAGTTCTCCCCATATATATAGTATGATGGTCCCAGTTTCCCCCATATATATAGTATGATGGCCCCAGTTCTCCCCATATATATAGTATGATGACTCCAGTTCTCCCATATATATAGTAGGATGGCCCCAGTTCTCCCCATATATATAGTAGGATGGTCCCAGTTCTCCCCATATATATAGTATGATGGTCCCAGTTCTCCTCATATATATAGTAGGATGGCCCCAGTTCTCCCCATATATCTAGTAGGATGGCCCCAGTTCTCCCCATATATATAGTATGATGGCCCCAGTTCTCCCCATATATATAGTATGATGGCCCCAGTCCCCCCATATATATAGTATGATGGCCCCAGTTCTCCCCATATATATAGTAGGATGGTCCCAGTTCTCCCCATATATATAGTAGGATGGCCCCAGTTCTCCCCATATATATAGTAGGATGGTCCCAGTTCCCCCATATATATAGCATGATGGCCCCAGTTCTCCCCATATATATAGTAGGATGGCCCAGTTCTCCCCATATATATAATAGGATGGCCCCAGTTCCCCCATATATATAGTAGGATGGCCCCAGTTCTCCCATATATATAGTAGGATGGCCCCTGTTCCCCCATATATATAGTAGGATGGCCCCAGTTCCCCTCATATATATAGTATGATGGTCCCAGTTCTCCCCATATATATAGTAGGATAACCCCAGTTCTCCCCATATATATAGTAGGATGGCCCCAGTTCCCCCATATATAGTATGATGGCCCCAGTTCCCCCATATATAGTATGATGGCCCCAGTTCCCCCATATATAGTATGATGGCCCCAGTTCCCCCATATATATACAATGATGTCCCCAGTTCTCCCCATATATATAGTAGGATGGTCCCAGTTCTCCTTATATATATAGCATGATGGCCCCAGTTCTCCCCATATATATAGTATGATGGCCCCAGTTCTCCCCATATATATAGTAGGATGGCCCCAGTTCTCCCCATATATAGTATGATGGCCCCAGTTCTCCCCATACATATAGTATGATGACCACAGTTCTCCCCATATATATAGTATGATGGCCCCAGTTCCCCCATATATATAGTAGGATGGCCCCAGTTCTCCCCATATATATACAATGATGGCCCCAGTTCTCCCCATATATATAGTATGATGGCCCCAGTTCTCCCATATATATAGTAGGATGGCCCCAGTTCCCCCATATATAGTATGATGGCCCCATTTCCCCTATATATAGTATGATGGCCCCAGTTCCCCCATATATAGTATGATGGCCCCAGTTCCCCCATATATAGTATGATGGCCCCAGTTCTCCCCATATATATAGTATGATGGCCCCAGTTCTCCCCATATATATAGTAGGATGGTCCCAGTTCTCCCCATATATATAGTATGATGGCCCCAGTTCTCCCCAAATATATGTATAGTATGATGGCCCCAGTTCCCCCATATATATAGTATGATGGCCCCAGTTCCCCTCATATATATAGTATAATGGCCCCAGTTCTCCCCATATATCTAGTATGATGGCCCCAGTTCCCCTCATATATATATAGTAGGATGGCCCCAGTTCTCCCCATATATAGTATGATGGTCCCAGTTCTCCCCCCATATATAAAGTATGATGGCCCCAGTTCTCCCCATATATATAGTAGGATGGCCCCAGTTCTCCCCATATATATAGTAGGATGACCCCAGTTCTCCCCATATATATAGTATGATGGCCCCAGTTCTCCCCATATATATAGTAGGATGGCCCCAGTTCTCCCCATATATATAGTAGGATGGCCCCAGTTCTCCCCATATATATAGTAGGATGGCCCCAGTTCTCCCCATATATATAGTAGGATGACCCCAGTTCTCCCCATATATATAGTATGATGGCCCCAGTATCCCCCATATATATAGTAAGATGGTCCCAGTTCTCCCCATATATATAGTAGGATGGCCCCAGTTCTCCCCATATATATAGTATGATGGCCCCAGTTCTCCCCCCATATATATAGTATGATGGCCCCAGTTCCCCTCATATATATAGTATGATGGCCCCAGTTCTCCCCCCATATATATAGTATGATGGCCCCAGTTCTCCCCATATATATGGTAGGATGGCCCAAGTTCTCCCCATATATATAGTATGATGGCCACAGTTCCCCCATATATATAGTAGGATGGCCCCAGTTCTCCCCATATATATAGTAGGATGGCCACAGTTCCCCCATATATATAGTATGATGGCCCCAGTTCTCCCCATATATAGTATGATGGTCCCAGTTCTCCCCCCATATATAAAGTATGATGGCCCAGTTCTCCCCATATATATAGTAGGATGACCCCAGTTCTCCCCATATATATAGTATGATTGCCCCAGTTCTCCCCCCATATATAAAGTATGATGGCCCCAGTTCTCCCCATATATAGTATAATGGCCCCAGTTCTCCCCATATATATAGTATGATGGCCCCAGTTCTCCCCATATATATAGTATGATGGCCCCAGTCCCCCCATATATATAGTATGATGGCCCCAGTTCTCCCCATATATAGTAGGATGGCCCCAGTTCTCCCCATATATATAGTAGGATGGCTCCAGTTCTCCCCATATATATAGTAGGATGGCCCCAGTTCTCCCCATATATAGTATGATGGCCCCAGTTCCTCCCATATATATAGTAGGATGGCCCCAGTTCTCCCCATATATAGTATGATGGCCCCAGTTCTCCCCATATATAGTAGGATGGCCCCAGTTCTCCCCATATATATATAGTAGGATGGCCCCAGTTCTCCCCATATATATAGTAGGATGGCCCCAGTTCTCCCCATATATAGTATGATGGCCCCAGTTCCTCCCATATATATAGTATGATGGCCCCAGTTCTCCCCATATATCTAGTATGATGGCCCCAGTTCTCCCCATATATATAGTAGGATGGCCCCAGTTCTCCCCATATATATAGTAGGATGGCCCCAGTTCTCCCCATATATAGTATGATGGCCCCAGTTCCTCCCATATATATAGTATGATGGCCCCAGTTCTCCCCATATATATAGTAGGATGGCCCCAGTTCTCCCCATATATATAGTAGGATGGCCCCAGTTCCTCCCATATATATAGTAGGATGGCCCCAGTTCTCCCTATATATCTAGTAGGATGGCCCCAGTTCTCCCCATATATCTAGTAGGATGGCCCCAGTTCCCCCATATATATAGTAGGATGGCCCCAGTTCTCCCCATATATATATATAGTAGGATGGCCCCAGTTCTCCCCATATATATAGTAGGATGGCCCCAGTTCTCCCCATATATATAGTATGATGGCCCCAGTTCTCCCCATATATATAGTATGATGGCCCCAGTCCCCCCATATATATAGTATGATGGCCCAAGTTCTCCCCATATATATAGTAGGATGGCCCCAGTTCTCCCCATATATATAGTAGGATGGCCCCAGTTCCTCCCATATATATAGTAGGATGGCCCCAGTTCTCCCTATATATCTAGTAGGATGGCCCCAGTTCTCCCCATATATATAGTAGGATGGCCCCAGTCCCCCCATATATATAGTAGGATGGCCCCAGTTCTCCCCATATATCTAGTAGGATGGCCCCAGTTCTCCCCATATATATAGTATGATGGCCCCAGTTCTCCCCACATATATAGTATGATGGCCCCAGTCCCCCCATATATATAGTATGATGGCCCCAGTTCTCCCCATATATATAGTATGATGGCCCCAGTTCCTCCCATATATATATAGTAGGATGGCCCCAGTTCCTCCCATATATATATAGTAGGATGGCCCCAGTTCCTCCCATATATATAGTAGGATGGCCCCAGTTCTCCCCATATATATAGTATGATGGCCCCAGTCCCCCCATATATATAGTATGATGGCCCCAGTTCTCCCCATATATATAGTAGGATGGCCCCAGTCCCCCCATATATATAGTAGGATGGCCCCAGTTCTCCCCATATATATAGTATGATGGCCCCAGTCCCCCCATATATATAGTATGATGGCCCCAGTTCTCCCCATATATATAGTATGATGGCCCCAGTCCCCCCATATATATAGTATGATGGCCCCAGTTCTCCCCATATATATAGTATGATGGCCCCAGTTCTCCCCATATATATAGTAGGATGGCCCCAGTTCCTCCCATATATATAGTAGGATGGCCCCAGTTCTCCCCATATATATAGTATGATGGCCCCAGTCCCCCCATATATATAGTATGATGGCCCCAGTTCTCCCCATATATATAGTAGGATGGCCCCAGTCCCCCCATATATATAGTAGGATGGCCCCAGTTCTCCCCATATATATAGTATGATGGCCCCAGTCCCCCCATATATGTAGTATGATGGCCCCAGTTCTCCCCATATATATAGTATGATGGCCCCAGTCCCCCCATATATATAGTATGATGGCCCCAGTTCTCCCCATATATATAGTATGATGGCCCCAGTTCTCCCCATATATATAGTAGGATGGCCCCAGTTCTCCCCATATATATAGTAGGATGGCCCCAGTTCCTCCCATATATATAGTATGATGGCCCCAGTCCCCCCATATATATAGTATGATGGCCCCAGTTCTCCCCATATATATAGTATGATGGCCCCAGTCCCCCCATATATATAGTATGATGGCCCCAGTTCTCCTCATATATATAGTAGGATGGCCCCATTTCTCCCCATATATCTAGTAGGATGGCCCCAGTTCTCCCCATATATATATATATAGTATGATGGCCCCAGTTCTCCCCATATATATAGTATGATGGCCCCAGTTCTCCCCATATATATAGTAGGATGGCCCCAGTTATCCCCATATATATAGTAGGATGGCCCCAGTTCCCCCATATATATAGTAGGATGGCCCCAGTTCTCCCCATATATATAGTATGATGGCCCCAGTTCTCCACATATATATAGTAGGATGGCCCCAGTTCTCCCCATATATATAGTAGGATGGCCCCAGTTCCCCCATATATATAGTAGGATGGCCCCAGTTCTCCCCATATATATAGTAGGATGGCCCCATTTCTCCCCATATATCTAGTAGGATGGCCCCAGTTCTCCCCATATATATATATATATATATATATAGTATGATGGCCCCAGTTCTCCCCATATATATAGTATGATGGCCCAGTTTTCCCCATATATATAATAGGATGGCCCCAGTTCCTCCCATATATATAGTAGAATGGCCCCAGTTCTCCCCATATATATAGTAGGATGGCCCCAGTTCCCCTCATATATATAGTAGGATGGTCCCAGTTCCCCCATATATATAGTATGATGGCCCAGTTCTCCCCATATATATAGTAGGATGGCCCCAGTTCTCCCCATATATATAGTATGATGGCCCCAGTTCTCCCCATATATAGAGTAGGATGGTCCCAGTTTCCCCCATATATATAGTATGATGGCCCCAGTTCTCCCCATATATATAGTATGATGGCCCAGTTCTCCCCATATATATAATAGGATGGCCCCAGTTCCTCCCATATATATAGTAGAATGGCCCCAGTTCTCCCCATATATATAGTAGGAAGGCCCCAGTTCTCCCCATATATATAGTAGGATGGCCCCAGTTCTCCCCATATATAGTATGATGGCCCCAGTTCCTCCCATATATATAGTATGATGGCCCCAGGTCTTCCCATATATCTAGTAGGATGGCCCCAGTTCTCCCCATATATATAGTATGATGGCCCATGTCCCCCCATATATATAGTAGGATGGCCCCAGTTCTCCCCATATATCTAGTAGGATGGCCCCAGTTCCCCCATATATATAGTAGGATGGCCCCAGTTCTCCCCATATATATATAGTATGATGGCCCCAGTTCTCCCCATATATATAGTATGATGGCCCCAGTCCCCCCATATATATAGTATGATGGCCCCAGTTCTCCCCATATATAGTAGGATGGCCCCAGTTCTCCCCATATATATAGTAGGATGGCCCCAGTTCTCCCCATATATAGTATGATGGCCCCAGTTCTCCCCATATATAGTAGGATGGCCCCAGTTCTCCCCATATATATATAGTAGGATGGCCCCAGTTCTCCCCATATATATAGTAGGATGGCCCCAGTTCTCCCCATATATAGTATGATGGCCCCAGTTCCTCCCATATATATAGTATGATGGCCCCAGTTCTCCCCATATATCTAGTATGATGGCCCCAGTTCTCCCCATATATATAGTAGGATGGCCCCAGTTCTCCCCATATATATAGTAGGATGGCCCCAGTTCTCCCCATATATAGTATGATGGCCCCAGTTCCTCCCATATATATAGTATGATGGCCCCAGTTCTCCCCATATATATAGTAGGATGGCCCCAGTTCTCCCCATATATATAGTAGGATGGCCCCAGTTCCTCCCATATATATAGTAGGATGGCCCCAGTTCTCCCTATATATCTAGTAGGATGGCCCCAGTTCTCCCCATATATCTAGTAGGATGGCCCCAGTTCCCCCATATATATAGTAGGATGGCCCCAGTTCTCCCCATATATATATATAGTAGGATGGCCCCAGTTCTCCCCATATATATAGTAGGATGGCCCCAGTTCTCCCCATATATATAGTATGATGGCCCCAGTTCTCCCCATATATATAGTATGATGGCCCCAGTCCCCCCATATATATAGTATGATGGCCCAAGTTCTCCCCATATATATAGTAGGATGGCCCCAGTTCTCCCCATATATATAGTAGGATGGCCCCAGTTCCTCCCATATATATAGTAGGATGGCCCCAGTTCTCCCTATATATCTAGTAGGATGGCCCCAGTTCTCCCCATATATATAGTAGGATGGCCCCAGTCCCCCCATATATATAGTAGGATGGCCCCAGTTCTCCCCATATATCTAGTAGGATGGCCCCAGTTCTCCCCATATATATAGTATGATGGCCCCAGTTCTCCCCACATATATAGTATGATGGCCCCAGTCCCCCCATATATATAGTATGATGGCCCCAGTTCTCCCCATATATATAGTATGATGGCCCCAGTTCCTCCCATATATATATAGTAGGATGGCCCCAGTTCCTCCCATATATATATAGTAGGATGGCCCCAGTTCCTCCCATATATATAGTAGGATGGCCCCAGTTCTCCCCATATATATAGTATGATGGCCCCAGTCCCCCCATATATATAGTATGATGGCCCCAGTTCTCCCCATATATATAGTAGGATGGCCCCAGTCCCCCCATATATATAGTAGGATGGCCCCAGTTCTCCCCATATATATAGTATGATGGCCCCAGTCCCCCCATATATATAGTATGATGGCCCCAGTTCTCCCCATATATATAGTATGATGGCCCCAGTCCCCCCATATATATAGTATGATGGCCCCAGTTCTCCCCATATATATAGTATGATGGCCCCAGTTCTCCCCATATATATAGTAGGATGGCCCCAGTTCCTCCCATATATATAGTAGGATGGCCCCAGTTCTCCCCATATATATAGTATGATGGCCCCAGTCCCCCCATATATATAGTATGATGGCCCCAGTTCTCCCCATATATATAGTAGGATGGCCCCAGTCCCCCCATATATATAGTAGGATGGCCCCAGTTCTCCCCATATATATAGTATGATGGCCCCAGTCCCCCCATATATGTAGTATGATGGCCCCAGTTCTCCCCATATATATAGTATGATGGCCCCAGTCCCCCCATATATATAGTATGATGGCCCCAGTTCTCCCCATATATATAGTATGATGGCCCCAGTTCTCCCCATATATATAGTAGGATGGCCCCAGTTCTCCCCATATATATAGTAGGATGGCCCCAGTTCCTCCCATATATATAGTATGATGGCCCCAGTCCCCCCATATATATAGTATGATGGCCCCAGTTCTCCCCATATATATAGTATGATGGCCCCAGTCCCCCCATATATATAGTATGATGGCCCCAGTTCTCCTCATATATATAGTAGGATGGCCCCATTTCTCCCCATACATCTAGTAGGATGGCCCCAGTTCTCCCCATATATATATATATAGTATGATGGCCCCAGTTCTCCCCATATATATAGTATGATGGCCCCAGTTCTCCCCATATATATAGTAGGATGGCCCCAGTTATCCCCATATATATAGTAGGATGGCCCCAGTTCCCCCATATATATAGTAGGATGGCCCCAGTTCTCCCCATATATATAGTATGATGGCCCCAGTTCTCCACATATATATAGTAGGATGGCCCCAGTTCTCCCCATATATATAGTAGGATGGCCCCAGTTCCCCCATATATATAGTAGGATGGCCCCAGTTCTCCCCATATATATAGTAGGATGGCCCCATTTCTCCCCATATATCTAGTAGGATGGCCCCAGTTCTCCCCATATATATATATATATATATATAGTATGATGGCCCCAGTTCTCCCCATATATATAGTATGATGGCCCAGTTCTCCCCATATATATAATAGGATGGCCCCAGTTCCTCCCATATATATAGTAGAATGGCCCCAGTTCTCCCCATATACATAGTAGGATGGCCCCAGTTCCCCTCATATATATAGTAGGATGGTCCCAGTTCCCCCATATATATAGTATGATGGCCCAGTTCTCCCCATATATATAGTAGGATGGCCCCAGTTCTCCCCATATATATAGTATGATGGCCCCAGTTCTCCCCATATATAGAGTAGGATGGTCCCAGTTTCCCCCATATATATAGTATGATGGCCCCAGTTCTCCCCATATATATAGTATGATGGCCCAGTTCTCCCCATATATATAATAGGATGGCCCCAGTTCCTCCCATATATATAGTAGAATGGCCCCAGTTCTCCCCATATATATAGTAGGAAGGCCCCAGTTCTCCCCATATATATAGTAGGATGGCCCCAGTTCTCCCCATATATAGTATGATGGCCCCAGTTCCTCCCATATATATAGTATGATGGCCCCAGGTCTTCCCATATATCTAGTAGGATGGCCCCAGTTCTCCCCATATATATAGTATGATGGCCCATGTCCCCCCATATATATAGTAGGATGGCCCCAGTTCTCCCCATATATCTAGTAGGATGGCCCCAGTTCCCCCATATATATAGTAGGATGGCCCCAGTTCTCCCCATATATATATAGTATGATGGCCCCAGTTCTCCCCATATATATAGTATGATGGCCCCAGTCCCCCCATATATATAGTATGATGGCCCCAGTTCTCCCCATATATAGTAGGATGGCCCCAGTTCTCCCCATATATATAGTAGGATGGCCCCAGTTCTCCCCATATATATAGTAGGATGGCCCCAGTTCTCCCCATATATATAGTATGATAGCCCCAGTTCTCCCCATATATATAGTAGGATGGCCCCAGTTCTCCCCATATATATATAGTAGGATGGCCCCAGTTCTCCCCATATATATAGTAGGATGGCCCCAGTTCTCCCCATATATAGTATGATGGCCCCAGTTCCTCCCATATATATAGTATGATGGCCCCAGTTCTCCCCATATATCTAGTATGATGGCCCCAGTTCTCCCCATATATATAGTAGGATGGCCCCAGTTCTCCCCATATATATAGTAGGATGGCCCCAGTTCTCCCCATATATAGTATGATGGCCCCAGTTCCTCCCATATATATAGTATGATGGCCCCAGTTCTCCCCATATATCTAGTAGGATGGCCCCAGTTCCCCCATATATATAGTAGGATGGCCCCAGTTCTCCCCATATATATATATAGTAGGATGGCCCCAGTTCTCCCCATATATATAGTAGGATGGCCCCAGTTCTCCCCATATATATAGTAGGATGGCCCCAGTTCCTCCCATATATATAGTAGGATGGCCCCAGTTCTCCCTATATATCTAGTAGGATGGCCCCAGTTCTCCCCATATATATAGTATGATGGCCCCAGTTCTCCCCATATATATAGTATGATGGCCCCAGTCCCCCCATATATATAGTATGATGGCCCCAGTTCTCCCCATATATATATATAGTAGGATGGCCCCAGTTCTCCCCATATATATAGTATGATGGCCCCAGTTCTCCCCATATATATAGTAGGATGGCCCCAGTTCCTCCCATATATATAGTAGGATGGCCCCAGTTCTCCCTATATATCTAGTAGGATGGCCCCAGTTCTCCCCATATATATAGTATGATGGCCCCAGTTCTCCCCATATATATAGTATGATGGCCCCAGTCCCCCCATATATATAGTATGATGGCCCCAGTTCTCCCCATATATATATATATAGTAGGATGGCCCAGTTCTCCCCATATATATAGTATGATGGCCCCAGTTCTCCCCATATATATAGTAGGATGGCCCCAGTCCCCCCATATATATAGCATGATGGCCCCAGTTCCCCCATATATATAGCATGATGGCCCCAGTTCTCCCCATATATATAGTAGGATGGCCCCAGTCCCCCCATATATATAGTAGGATGGCCCCAGTTCTCCCCATATATCTAGTAGGATGGCCCCAGTTCTCCCCATATATATAGTATGATGGCCCCAGTTCTCCCCATATATATAGTAGGATGGCCCCAGTCCCCCCATATATATAGCATGATGGCCCCAGTTCCCCCATATATATAGCATGATGGCCCCAGTTCTCCCCACATATATAGTATGATGGCCCCAGTCCCCCCATATATATAGTATGATGGCCCCAGTTCTCCCCATATATATAGTATGATGGCCCAGTTCTCCCCATATATATAGTAGGATGGCCCCAGTTCCCTCATATATATATAGTAGGATGGCCCCAGTTCCCTCATATATATATAGTAGGATGGCCCCAGTTCCTCCCATATATATATAGTAGGATGGCCCCAGTTCCTCCCATATATATAGTATGATGGCCCCAGTTCTCCCCATATATATAGTAGGATGGCCCCAGTCCCCCCATATATATAGTAGGATGGCCCCAGTTCTCCCCATATATATAGTATGATGGCCCCAGTTCTCCCCATATATATAGTAGGATGGCCCCAGTCCCCCCATATATATAGTATGATGGCCCCAGTTCTCCCCATATATATAGTAGGATGGCCCCAGTCCCCCCATATATATAGTAGGATGGCCCCAGTTCTCCCCATATATATAGTATGATGGCCCCAGTCCCCCCATATATATAGTATGATGGCCCCAGTTCTCCCCATATATATAGTATGATGGCCCCAGTCCCCCCATATATATAGTATGATGGCCCCAGTTCTCCCCATATATATAGTATGATGGCCCCAGTTCTCCCCATATATATAGTAGGATGGCCCCAGTTCCTCCCATATATATAGTAGGATGGCCCCAGTTCTCCCCATATATATAGTAGGATGGCCCCAGTCCCCCCATATATATAGTAGGATGGCCCCAGTTCTCCCCATATATATAGTATGATGGCCCCAGTCCCCCCATATATATAGTATGATGGCCCCAGTTCTCCCCATATATATAGTATGATGGCCCCAGTCCCCCCATATATATAGTATGATGGCCCCAGTTCTCCCCATATATATAGTATGATGGCCCCAGTTCTCCCCATATATATAGTAGGATGGCCCCAGTTCTCCCCATATATATAGTAGGATGGCCCCAGTCCCCCCATATATATAGTATGATGGCCCCAGTTCTCCCCATATATATAGTATGATGGCCCCAGTCCCCCCATATATATAGTATGATGGCCCCAGTTCTCCTCATATATATAGTAGGATGGCCCCATTTCTCCCCATATATCTAGTAGGATGGCCCCAGTTCTCCCCATATATATATATAGTATGATGGCCCCAGTTCTCCCCATATATATAGTATGATGGCCCCAGTTCTCCCCATATATATAGTAGGATTGCCCCAGTTCTCCCCATATATATAGTAGGATGGCCCCAGTTCCCCCATATATATAGTAGGATGGCCCCAGTTCTCCCCATATATATAGTATGATGGCCCCAGTTCTCCACATATATATAGTAGGATGGCCCCAGTTCTCCCCATATATATTGTAGGATGGCCCCATTTCCCCATATATATAGTAGGATGGCCCCAGTTCTCCCCATATATATAGTAGGATGGCCCCATTTCTCCCCATATATCTAGTAGGATGGCCCCAGTTCTCCCCATATATATATATATATAGTATGATGGCCCCAGTTCTCCCCATATATATAGTATGATGGCCCAGTTCTCCCCATATATATAATAGGATGGCCCCAGTTCCTCCCATATATATAGTAGAATGGCCCCAGTTCTCCCCATATATATAGTAGGATGGCCCCAGTTCCCCTCATATATATAGTAGGATGGTCCCAGTTCCCCCATATATATAGTATGATGGCCCAGTTCTCCCCATATATATAGTAGGATGGCCCCAGTTCTCCCCATATATATAGTAGGAAGGCCCCAGTTCTCCCCATATATATAGTAGGAAGGCCCCAGTTCTCCCCATATATAGTATGATGGCCCCAGTTCCTCCCATATATATAGTATGATGGCCCCAGGTCTTCCCATATATCTAGTAGGATGGCCCCAGTTCTCCCCATATATATATAGTATGATGGCCCATGTCCCCCCATATATATAGTAGGATGGCCCCAGTTCTCCCCATATATCTAGTAGGATGGCCCCAGTTCCCCCATATATATAGTAGGATGGCCCCAGTTCTCCCCATATATATATAGTATGATGGCCCCAGTTCTCCCCATATATATAGTATGATGGCCCCAGTCCCCCCATATATATAGTATGATGGCCCCAGTTCTCCCCATATATAGTAGGATGGCCCCAGTTCTCCCCATATATATAGTAGGATGGCCCCAGTTCTCCCCATATATATAGTAGGATGGCCCCAGTTCTCCCCATATATATAGTATGATAGCCCCAGTTCTCCCCATATATATAGTAGGATGGCCCCAGTTCTCCCCATATATATATAGTAGGATGGCCCCAGTTCTCCCCATATATATAGTAGGATGGCCCCAGTTCTCCCCATATATAGTATGATGGCCCCAGTTCCTCCCATATATATAGTATGATGGCCCCAGTTCTCCCCATATATCTAGTATGATGGCCCCAGTTCTCCCCATATATATAGTAGGATGGCCCCAGTTCTCCCCATATATATAGTAGGATGGCCCCAGTTCTCCCCATATATAGTATGATGGCCCCAGTTCCTCCCATATATATAGTATGATGGCCCCAGTTCTCCCCATATATCTAGTAGGATGGCCCCAGTTCCCCCATATATATAGTAGGATGGCCCCAGTTCTCCCCATATATATATAGTAGGATGGCCCCAGTTCTCCCCATATATATAGTAGGATGGCCCCAGTTCCTCCCATATATATAGTAGGATGGCCCCAGTTCTCCCTATATATCTAGTAGGATGGCCCCAGTTCTCCCCATATATATAGTATGATGGCCCCAGTTCTCCCCATATATATAGTATGATGGCCCCAGTCCCCCCATATATATAGTATGATGGCCCCAGTTCTCCCCATATATATATATATAGTAGGATGGCCCCAGTTCTCCCCATATATATAGTATGATGGCCCCAGTTCTCCCCATATATATAGTAGGATGGCCCCAGTCCCCCCATATATATAGCATGATGGCCCCAGTTCCCCCATATATATAGCATGATGGCCCCAGTTCTCCCCATATATATAGTAGGATGGCCCCAGTCCCCCCATATATATAGTAGGATGGCCCCAGTTCTCCCCATATATCTAGTAGGATGGCCCCAGTTCTCCCCATATATATAGTATGATGGCCCCAGTTCTCCCCACATATATAGTATGATGGCCCCAGTCCCCCCATATATATAGTATGATGGCCCCAGTTCTCCCCATATATATAGTATGATGGCCCAGTTCTCCCCATATATATAGTAGGATGGCCCCAGTTCCCTCATATATATATAGTAGGATGGCCCCAGTTCCTCCCATATATATATAGTAGGATGGCCCCAGTTCCTCCCATATATATAGTAGGATGGCCCCAGTTCTCCCCATATATATAGTATGATGGCCCCAGTTCTCCCCATATATATAGTAGGATGGCCCCAGTCCCCCCATATATATAGTAGGATGGCCCCAGTTCTCCCCATATATATAGTATGATGGCCCCAGTCCCCCCATATATATAGTATGATGGCCCCAGTTCTCCCCATATATATAGTAGGATGGCCCCAGTCCCCCCATATATATAGTAGGATGGCCCCAGTTCTCCCCATATATATAGTATGATGGCCCCAGTCCCCCCATATATATAGTATGATGGCCCCAGTTCTCCCCATATATATAGTATGATGGCCCCAGTCCCCCCATATATATAGTATGATGGCCCCAGTTCTCCCCATATATATAGTATGATGGCCCCAGTTCTCCCCATATATATAGTAGGATGGCCCCAGTTCCTCCCATATATATAGTATGATGGCCCCAGTCCCCCCATATATATAGTATGATGGCCCCAGTTCTCCCCATATATATAGTATGATGGCCCCAGTCCCCCCATATATATAGTATGATGGCCCCAGTTCTCCTCATATATATAGTAGGATGGCCCCATTTCTCCCCATATATCTAGTAGGATGGCCCCAGTTCTCCCCATATATATATATAGTATGATGGCCCCAGTTCTCCCCATATATATAGTATGATGGCCCCAGTTCTCCCCATATATATAGTAGGATGGCCCCAGTTCTCCCCATATATATAGTAGGATGGCCCCAGTTCCCCCATATATATAGTAGGATGGCCCCAGTTCTCCCCATATATATAGTATGATGGCCCCAGTTCTCCACATATATATAGTAGGATGGCCCCAGTTCTCCCCATATATATAGTAGGATGGCCCCAGTTCTCCCATATATATAGTAGGATGGCCCCAGTTCCCCCATATATATAGTAGGATGGCCCCAGTTCTCCCCATATATATAGTAGGATGGCCCCATTTCTCCCCATATATCTAGTAGGATGGCCCCAGTTCTCCCCATATATATATATAGTATGATGGCCCCAGTTCTCCCCATATATATAGTATGATGGCCCCAGTTCTCCCCATATATATAGTAGGATGGCCCCAGTTCTCCCCATATATATAGTATGATGGCCACAGTTCTCCCCATATATATAGTAGGATGGTCCCAGTTTCCCCCATATATATAGTATGATGGCCCCAGTTCTCCCCATATATATAGTATGATGGCCCAGTTCTCCCCATATATATAATAGGATGGCCCCAGTTCCTCCCATATATATAGTAGAATGGCCCCAGTTCTCCCCATATATATAGTAGGAAGGCCCCAGTTCTCCCCATATATATAGTAGGATGGCCCCAGTTCTCCCCATATATAGTATGATGGCCCCAGTTCCTCCCATATATATAGTATGATGGCCCCAGGTCTTCCCATATATCTAGTAGGATGGCCCCAGTTCTCCCCATATATATATTATGATGGCCCATGTCCCCCAATATATATAGTAGGATGGCCCCAGTTCTCCCCATATATCTAGTAGGATGGCCCCAGTTCCCCCATATATATAGTAGGAAGGCCCCAGTTCCCCCCATATATGTAGTAGGATGGCCCCAGTTCTCCCCATATATATAGTAGGATGGTCCCAGTTCTCCCCTTATATATAGTATGATGGCCCCAGTTCTCCCCATATATATAGTAGGATGGCCCCAGTTCTCCCCATATATATAGTAGGATGGCCCCAGTTCCCCCATATATATAGTATGATGGCCCCAGTTCTCCCCATATATATAGTATGATGGCCCCAGTTCCCCCATATATGTAGTAGGATGGCCCCAGTTCTCCCCATATATATAGTAGGATGGTCCCAGTTCTCCCCATATATGTAGTAGGATGGCCCCAGTTCTCCCCATATATGTAGTAGGATGGCCCCAGTTCTCCCCATATATATAGTAGGATGGCCCCAGTTCTCCCCATATATATAGTAGGATGGCCCCAGTTCCCCCATATATATAGTATGATGGCCCCAGTTCTCCCCATATATATAGTAGGATGGCCCCAGTTCCCCCATATATATAGTATGATGGCCCCAGTTCCCCCCATATATGTAGTAGGATGGCCCCAGTTCTCCCCATATATATAGTAGGATGGCCCCAGTTCTCCCCATATATATAGTAGGATGGCCCCAGTTCTCCCCATACATATAGTAGGATGGCCCCAGTTCCCCCATATATATAGTAGGATGGCCCCAGTTCTCCCCATATATCTAGTAGGATGGCCCCAGTTCCCCCATATATATAGTAGGATGGCCCCAGTTCCCCCATATATATATAGTAGGATGGCCCCAGTTCTCCCCATATATATAGTAGGATGGCCCCAGTTCTCCCCATACATATATTAGGATGGCCCCAGTTCTCCCCATACATATAGTAGGATGGCCCCAGTTCTCCCCATATATATAGTAGGATGGCCCCAGTTCTCCCCATATATATAGTAGGATGGCCCCAGTTCTCCCCATATATATTAGGATGGCCCCAGTTCTCCCCATATATATAGTAGGATGGCCCCAGTTCTCCCCATATATATAGTATGATGACCCCAGTTCTCCCCATATATATAGTAGGATGGCCCCAGTTCTCCCCATATATATAGTAGGATGGCCCCAGTTCTCCCCATATATATAGTAGGATGGCCCCAGTTCCCCCATATATATAGTATGGTGGCCCCAGTTCTCCCCATATATCTAGTAGGATGGCCCCAGTTCTCCCCATATATATAGTAGGATGGCCCCAGTTCTCCCCATATATATAGTATGATGGCCCCAGTTCTCCCCATATATATAGTATGGTGGCCCCAGTTCTCCCCATATATATAGTATGGTGGCCCCAGTTCTCCCCATATATACATAGCATGATGGCCCCAGTTCTCCCCATATATATAGTAGGATGGCCCCAGTTCTCCCATATATATAGTATGATGGCCCCAGTTCTCCCCATATATATAGTATGATGGCCCCAGTTCTCCCCATATATATAGTATGATGGCCCCAGTTCTCCCCATATATATAGTATGATGGCCCCAGTTCTCCCCATATATATAGTATGATGGCCCCAGTTCCACCATATATATAGTAGGATGGCCCCAGTTCCCCCCATATATATAGTAGGATGGCCCCAGTTCTCCCCATATATATAGTATGATGACCATAGTTCTCCCCATATATATAGTAGGATGGCCCCAGTTCTCCCCATATATAGTATGATGACCATAGTTCTCCCCATATATATATGGCCCCAGTTCTCCCCATATATATAGTAGGATGGCCCCAGTTCTCCCCATATATATAGTATGGTGGCCCCAGTTCTCCCCATATATACATAGCATGATGGCCCCAGTTCTCCCCATATATATAGTATGATGGCCCCAGTTCTCCCCATATATATAGTATGATGGCCCCAGTTCTCCCCATATATATAGTATGGTGGCCCCAGTTCTCCCCATATATCTAGTAGGATGGCCCCAGTTCTCCCCATATATATAGTAGGATGGCCCCAGTTCTCCCCATATATATAGTAGGATGGCCCCAGTTCTCCCATATATATAGTATGATGGCCCCAGTTCTCCCCATATATATAGTATGGTGGCCCCAGTTCTCCCCATATATATAGTATGGTGGCCCCAGTTCTCCCCATATATACATAGCATGATGGCCCCAGTTCTCCCCATATATATAGTAGGATGGCCCCAGTTCTCCCATATATATAGTATGATGGCCCCAGTTCTCCCCATATATATAGTAGGATGGCCCCAGTTCTCCCATATATATAGTATGATGGCCCCAGTTCTCCCCATATATATAGTATGATGGCCCCAGTTCTCCCCATATATATAGTAGGATGGCCCCAGTTCTCCCCATATATATAGTATGATGGCCCCAGTTCTCCCCATATATATAGTATGATGGCCCCAGTTCTCCCCATATATATAGTATGATGGCCCCAGTTCCCCCATATATATAGTAGGATGGCCCCAGTTCTCCCCATATATAGTATGATGACCATAGTTCTCCCCATATATATATGGCCCCAGTTCTCCCCATATATATAGTAGGATGGCCCCAGTTCTCCCCATATATATAGTATGGTGGCCCCAGTTCTCCCCATATATATAGTAGGATGGCCCCAGTTCTCCCCATATATATAGTAGGATGACCATAGTTCTCCCCATATATATAGTAGGATGGCCCCAGTTCTCCCCATATATAGTATGATGACCATAGTTCTCCCCATATATATAGTAGGATGGCCCCAGTTCTCCCCATATATATAGTATGATGACCATAGTTCTCCCCATATATATAGTAGGATGGCCCCAGTTCTCCCCATATATATAGTAGGATGGCCCCAGTTCCCCCCATATATATAGTAGGATGGCCCCAGTTCTCCCCATATATAGTATGATGACCATAGTTCTCCCCATATATATATGGCCCCAGTTCTCCCCATATATATAGTAGGATGGCCCCAGTTCTCCCCATATATATAGTATGGTGGCCCCAGTTCTCCCCATATACATAGCATGATGGCCCCAGTTCTCCCCATATATATAGTAGGATAACCCCAGTTCCCCCCATATATATAGTAGGATGGCCCCAGTTCTCCCCATATATATAGTATGATGACCATAGTTCTCCCCATATATATAGTAGGATGGCCCCAGTTCTCCCCATATATAGTATGATGACCATAGTTCTCCCCATATATATAGTTGGATGGTCCCAGTTCTCCCCATATATATACTATGATGGCCCCAGTTCTCCCCATATATATTGTATGATGGCCCCAGTTCTCCCCATATATATTGTATGATGGCCCCAGTTCTCCCCATATATATAGTAGGATGGCCCCAGTTCTCCCCATATATAGTAGGATGGTCCCAGTTCTCCCCCCATATATATAGTATGATGGCCCCAGTTCCCCCCATATATATGGTATGATGACCCCAGTTCCCCCCATATATATAGTATGATGACCCCAGTTCTCCCCATATATATTGTATGATGGCCCCAGTTCTCCCCCATATATAGTATGATGGCCCCAGTTCTCCCCATATATATAGTAGGATGGCCCCAGTTCTCCCCATATATATAGTAGGATGGCCCCAGTTCTCCCCATATATATAGTATGATGGCCCCAGTTCTCCCCATATATATAGTATTAATTTAACTTCCAAAATCTTGTAGGAAGGGAGAATATTCTAATTACTGCCTATGGATGTAGAATGGGACGTCTTACACTTCTGTATCCCTATACTTCTGCCCATATGGTGTATAAGAACAATAGAAGAAAACATTGGGTTATAAGACGCTCCTCCGGATGTGTTCGGGGGGAGGGGGGGTTGTTTCTTATTATTTGTAACAATTTACTGTATCAGATTCTTTACATACAATTACAAACCCTCCATAGACTTTATTACACATATTTCCATTGATCTCATTGGCTGCAGGGCTTGGTCTAGCACATTCTAGAATGTTGTGACATCACAGGAGCGTCGCCATGGTGACTGGATATTGTGACATCATGAGGACTATATAAGCAGCCGCTCGGCCAGGATTCCGCTGAGGGTTACAGTAGGAGAGTAATAGTGAGTATGTGCGTGTTACCCCCCGTCCGTTCCTTGTGATCCCCCATTTGCTCGCTGTATACGCTCCTGATTTCTTATCACAAGCTTCCTCCACTTCCCATAAATTTGTAATTATAAAACCTTATAATTGTTAACCCCTTTCTGCCAGCCCACCTCAAAGCCGCGACATGTCAGCTGTTTTGTACAGCTGACATGTGCACGCAATGAGCGCGAGTGGAATCGCGATCCGCCCGCGCCCATTAACTAGTTAAATGCCATCGTCAAGCGCTGACAGCGGCATTTAGCTAGCGCTCCCGGCCGCGCGGCCGGAAGTGCTCGCTCCGCTCCGCTCCGTCACATGATCGGGGGTCAGCGGTGCATTGCCATAACAACCAGAGGTCTCCTTGAGACCTCTATAGTTGTTGATGGCTGATTGCTTTGAGCGCCACCCTGTGGTCGGCGTTCACAGTACACCTGGATTTCTGCTACATAGAGGTGATCTGTGATTGACCTCTATGTAGCAGAGGCGATCGAGTTGTGCCTGCTTCTAGCCTCCTATAGACGCTATTGAAGCATGCCAAAATTTAAAAAAAAGTGTTTAAAAATATAAAAAGATAAAAAATATATAAAAGTTCAAATCACCCCCCTTTCGTCCCAATCAAAATAAAACAATTAAAAAAAAAAAATCAAACCTACACATATTTGTTATCGCCGCGTTCAGAATCGCCTGATCTATCAATAAAAACAAATGATTAACCTGATCGCTAAATGGCGTAGCGAGAAAAAAATAAAACGCCAAAATTATGTTTTTTTGGTCGCCGCGACATTGCATTAAAATGCAATAACAGGCGATCAAAAGAACATATCTACACCAAAATGGTATCATTAAAAACACCAGCTCGACACGCAAAAAATAAGCCCTCACCTGACCCCAGATCACGAAAAATGGAGAGGCTACGGGTATCGGAAAATCGCGCAATGTTTTTTTTTTTTAGCAAACTTTGGAATTTTTTTCCACCACTTAGATAAAAAATAACCTAGACATGTTAGGTGTCTATGAACTCGTAATGACCTGGAGAATCATAATGGCAGGTTAGTTTTAGCATTTGGTGAACCTAGCAAAAAAGCCAAACAAAAAACAAGTGTGAGATTGCACTTTTTTGAATTTCATCACACTTGGAATTTTTTTCCCGTTTTCTGTTACACGGCATGGTAAAACCAATGCTATTGTTCAAAAGTGCATCTCATCCTGCAAAAAATAAGCCCTCACATGGCCAAATTGACGGAAAAATAAAAAAGTTATGGCTCTGGGAAGGAGGAGAGCGAAAAACGAAAACAGCTCCGGGGGTGAAGGGGTTAATGAGCTCGTTATGGCAATATGCACTATGGATACAATTGGTATTGAACATTAGGCCTTTTATAAGGAAACCTTTCTCTTTTTATCTAATTCAGGTTTATGCTATTAATGAGACTAACGAGTGAAATTTCAGAAACCAGTCGTGTAAGTGTGAAATAATAAAAGTCATGTAATTCAGAACAGTGATTGTAACGATATCTCTGGACATATATGAAGATGAATTTCTGTTGTCTGACGTCCGTTGTTTTCGCATGGCCAACTGCCCGGCTAATCAGCTCAGCACGGTTATCACCATAGGAAACCGGCATTTTTTTTTATTTAAAGGAAACCTGTCAGCAGTATGTGCTCCGTAAACTGAAGAGCGCATGCTGCAGGGGTTAACACACAGATGTCGGCGCTGCCTCTTATCACGCTCCATGCTGCTGTTTGCTTACAATGATTGTATTATTACCAGTAGCTTATAATTGCTGGGACTAGCTGCTCCTGAGCCCTGGTCTGACACGCCCCTCCTGTGACAGGCAGCTCACTGTCTATGGACGTGGGACATACAGAGCCTGGGGTGGGCAGCTTCCTCAGCTCTGCTGACAGTGGCATTACACAGGTTAACAGCGGCAATCAGTGGGCACGCCAGCTGCTTCCGATAGAGGGGGATGACATCTATAGATTATAGACAACTGCCCGCGGTGGAGTGGGCTCTGCATCTGAGACCCCTCCAAGGACCCTGACACTTCATGATGAAGATAGTTTGCCCCCATTATTTAGCATAAACATGGAAACAATGGCCGCAGCTTCAGAGATTGATAAGATGCAGCTCGTTTACAGATCTATTCCACAGATTTTATACCTGAATAAATGGAGCATAAAGTCCGCTGTGGCTGAGCTGCCGGCAGACGCCGGGGTCACTGACCAGGCTGCGGTGTATGGACGGTGTGAATGGGGCACGGAGCGGCGCTCACACATCGCCTTACTATTAATCCATCTATCTGCTGCGATTAACGGAAACCCCATTGATTGTCCAGTGTAATAGAAGCCTATGACTGTGGGAGGTGGAAGAGGCGGGAATATTTCATGGCCTTTATACTTTTCTCTTTTTACATTTACAGATGCCAATTTCCACCATGACAAGTAAGTATTGACCTTCTCAGAAGTGACAATTCCAGCATTTCTACCTCGCCGTCTCCTCCCAGCGCCCGGCTCCGCTCTGTGCAGTGCGGGGACGGAGCTTTGCACTGCAGGCGCGGTCTATTGATGTAATGGCGCCTGCGGAGCGGAGCCTCAGACGCACAGGAGCAGTAATGATGACGGTGGGTGATGGGGAACAGAGGCAGCGCCCCCCAGGACCCCCGGCCGTGTGTCCGCCACTATGGATGTAACCCCCCTGCACCCCAGTAGTTACAGTATAGCCGAGGCCTGAATGCCGGAGCAGATCCCATAATGGGGTCAGGAAGTCTCTGGGCAGTAACGTTGGGAAGGAAAGGCTCCTCACATGTGTACAGGGGGGCTGCCGTCTATTTCTCACTGGCCCTTATAGTCTATGGGGCCGGGAACATGTCACCGGGGGCGAAGTGTCCACCAAACTCACCCACTCACTGACTACTAGGAACAACGTCCACCAGCTTTTTTATTCCTTTTTTTGCCTGTAAAAGAAATAGATGACATACTGATGGTAAAAATGGACACAAAAGGCGAAAAAAAAAAGCAAAAAAAAAGCTGAGAATCCGATGCTGCCCCTTAATGAGAAGGCGTTGGCTTAGTTTTGTGTGGCTGAGAATAAAATGACGTGTGAATACGAGCGAACAATAAGTCGTCCGCTGCCGCTGAGCGATTTATTAGGTCGTTCAGTAAATCTAATTGTAAACTGTTGTTTGTCTTTTAGCTACAGAACCAGCTTCCAGGTAAGAGTCTTTCTTCTCATTGTGCAGTGTGTGGGGCGCATGCGCCACCTCGGCTCCATCCTATGGGGGGACATCTCAGAGCTGGAGGTCCCAGCAGACGCACCCCGGAATCACTAACTTATGCCCTATACTGGGGATAGGGGACAACTAAGAGCTGACATCTTTTATCAATAAATGACCAGTGTAACACAGAAGTCCCAGTGTCTCCCTTACCTAACACACACAGTGACATGTTCTCCTTGTGCTATAGGGTGAATCCCCTGATGAGAGCTATTGGAAGATTCAAAAAATACGTTAAAGAGAAGTTCACAAGAACGTAAGTAACAAAATGTAACTCCTTAATAGAAGCAAACCTTATAGATCATGCAGCGATATCAATGTTTCCTGATCTCAGACGGCTGATCCTCTGATTCAGGTAGCTCCGAGCAATCGGGCAGTGACAACCAAAGAGATCCGCTGGAGACTTCTCGTTGTCATGCCAACCCATCGGTGATCCGCCATCACGTGACAGGGTCACCGATAGGTTTTGCTTGCCGGAAGCGTGCGCTATATGTCGCTGACAGAGTTTGACAGCGGCATTTAACTAGTTAACAGCCGAGGGTGGATCGTGATTCCACCCACGGCTGTTAGAGGCACATGTCAGTTGTTCAAAAGAGCTGACATGTGCCGGGAAAGATGTGGGCTCAGTGCCGATGCCCACATCAATGGCTTTATTAACAATGCCAAGTTAGACAACAACATACAATTAAAAACAGTTAAAATCATAGTGGAGCGACATGCGAGACAATGCAAGGCAGGTGAGTAAGAAATGTGCAAAGATATTAAATAATCCCAAAAGCCGTCCACATTACAAATACATAGCAGAAAAACTATATATATACAATGGAGAATAAAAGGGCTCACAGGGGAAATCGCCTCCAATGTACAGGAGCGAAATGTAGATGAAAATGTAAATATGTGGAGCCGCGTTACAATTCCCAAGAGAAGAAGTGATGTCAGGGGACGTTAGATTAAAAAATGAAAAACATATTCACATTTTCAGCTAAAAGTCCTGGACTGAAGAGCCAAACTCTCCGAGAGCCAGATCGTATAGAAATGACTAATCAGAAGCTGCCGTCTATAGAATTTCTAGAAATACACATATACACATCACAATGGCATCAATGGCTTTCACCATGTCTGTGAGCACATCACAGAGGAGTAAGGCGAGAATACACCAAATGTAGTCACCTGCATGGATGAGCCATAAACAATGAGCCAAGATCCAAATGTAATGAATGGGACTGCGCTAATGCAATATCTGACTTACTAAACCAACATGCCCCAGGTCTGCCTGCTCTAGCCAACGCGCGTCGCTGCCTCACAGCCGCTTCATCAGGGGAAGTGTCATGGTGGACGTCAAGACCCTATTTATAAGTAGCAAGTACACCTGCTGGCCAATCAGGAGACACCGACACAGGTGCGCGGCCGACACAGGTGCGCGGCGGCGTCCACTGAGAGACTTCAGTCACATGCGGTGGATAAGCCCAACGGTCAGTGCGCACGCGCTGAGCGACTCAAGTGCGTTCCATAAAGCAGGAAAAACAGGTTGTGTGTGAGATCCCGGAAGAGCTCAGTCAGTGCATATATGGGAGAGATAACAACTAGTAACAATACATGGGGGGGGGGGGACAGGGGAAGAATGAAGTCCTGAGAAAGCCCGTGAAGGCTAAATCTTCATTACTACCAAATGGCCTAGCAGAATTAGGTTCATAAATCCACTGGATTCCATTCTCTAACGTTCCCCTTGCTGATCCTGTCTCCGCATATTAGGTCTTACTCTTTGAAGGCCCACTACCTTTACATCCCTTGTAAGTCCTGCATGATGCTCCAGACAATGGGAGCTGTGGGCTCATACTGTGTATAAGGGAGCTGCGGGCCCATCATACTGTGTATAAGGGAGCTGCAGGCCCATCATACTGTGTATAAGGGAGCTGCGGGCCCATCATACTGTGTATAAGGGAGCTGCGGGCCCATCATACTGTGTATAAGGGAGCTGCGGGCCCATCATGCTGTGTATAAGGGAGCTGCGGGCCCATCATACTGTGTATAAGGGAGCTGCGGGCCCATCATGCTGTGCATAAGGGAGCTGTGGGCTCATACTGTGTATAAGGGAGCTGCGGGCCCATCATACTGTGTATAAGGGAGCTGCGGGCCCATCATACTGTGTATAAGGGAGCTGCGGGCCCATCATACTGTGTATAAGGGAGCTGCGGGCCCATCATACTATGTATAAGGGAGCTGTGGGCCCATCATACTGTGTATAAGGGAGCTGTGGGCTCATCATACCGTGTATAAGGGAGCTGCGGGCCCATCATACTGTGTATAAGGGAGCTGCGGGCCCATCATACTGTGTATAAGGGAGCTGTGGGCCCATCATACTGTGTATAAGGGAGCTGCGGGCTCATCATACTGTGTATAAGGGAGCTGCGGGCTCATCATACTGTGTATAAGGGAGCTGCGGGCTCATCATACTGTGTATAAGGGAGATGTGCACCCACCATACTGTGTATAGGGAACTGTGAAGGCATATTGTGCATATGGGAGCTGTTGGCCCATTACACTGTATATAGGGGAGCTCTGGGGGGGGCATTATACTTTCTAGTGGAGCTCTGTCAGCATTATACTGTGTATAGGGGAGCAGTGAGAACATCATACGGTGAATCGGGGAGTTATAGAATCATCATACTGTGTATAGGGGAGCTGTGGGGGCCTTATACCGTGTATAGAGAAGCTTTGAGCTCACCATACTGTGTATAGGGAAGCTGTGGGGGCCTTATACCGTGTATAGAGAAGCTTTGAGCTCACCATACTGTTTATAGGGAAGCTGTGAGGGCCTTATACTGTGTATATGGAAGCTTTGAGCTCACCATACTGTGTATAGGGAAGCTGTGGGGGCCTTATACCGTGTATAGAGAAGCTTTGAGCTCACCATACTGTGTATAGGGAAGCTGTGGGGGCCTTATACTGTGTATATGGAAGCTTTGAGCTCACCATACTGTGTATAAGGGAGCAGTACATGAGGGAACTTAGGGGACATTATTAAATGTAAAGTGGGCACTTAGCATTACTGTATTGTTATAGGGGCACTCATAGTATTGCGACCATCAAAGTTGCATATCGTCACAATATGGCGGTAAAATCAATGTTCGTTTGTGTATATAGATTTATTTTCAATAACAGCGTGATCATATTCTGAGGTTCCACTATAAGCTGTAATCAGGGTTAGCTAGTTAGGGGCCCACTCAGATGTTTCGCCCCCAAGTTGAAACCCTAGCTACGCCTCTGAATGGAGGGGATGCGGCAATAAGCCAGCACTGCGGACCCTCCACTCTCAGGATCTGCAGCAGTTCTGGTAGTCGGACCCCCACCAGGTACAAAGTGGAAATGTCCCCAGATTTGGTCTTAGACTCGGTATAAAATTATAATCATGATTATTAATATTACTCCGTTATATGGTGGTTATAATCCCGAGATCTCAACCTGCGCATGCGCTGTCTCCAGAGGACATTTCCAAGGTACTCCGCAATGAAAAGGATGGGAAGAGTGAGCCCACCACACCCTCGCACCACCTCAGACCCCCTCCTCCCAGCCCGGAGCCCACCACACCCTCGCACCACCTCACACCCCCACTGCCCAGCCCGGAGCCCGCCACAGCCTGGCACCGCCTCACGCCCCCTCCGCCCAGCCCGGAGCTCACCACAGCCTCGCACCGCGTCACACCCCCTCCGTCCAGCCTGAAGCCCGCCATAGCCTCGCACCGCCTCACGCTCCCTCCGCCCAGCCCGGAGCTCACCACAGCCTCGCACCGCCTCACACCCCCTCCGTCCAGCCCGGAGCCCGCCACAGCCTCGCACCGCCTCACGCCCCCTCCGCCCAGCCCGGAGCTCACCACAGCCTCGCACCGCCTCACACCCCCTCCGCCCAGCCCGGAGCCCGCCACAGCCTCGCACCGCTTCACACCCCCTCCTCCCAGCCCGGCACAGCCTCGGACTGCCTCACACCCCCTCCGCCCAGCCCGGAGCCTGCCACAGCCTCGCACCACCTCACTCCCTCTCCGCCCAGCCCGGAGCCCACCACACCCTCGCACCACCTCACACCCCCATTGCCCAGCCCGGAGCCTGCCACAGCCTCGCACCGCCTCACACCCCCTCCTCCCAGCCCGGAGCCCACCACACCCTCGCACCACCTCACACCCCCACTGCCCAGCCCGGAGCCCACCACAGCCTCGCACCGCCTCACACCCCCTCCGCCCAGCCCGGAGCCCACCACACCCTCGCACCACCTCACACCCCCACTGCCCAGCCCGGAGCCCACCACAGCCTCGCACCGCCTCACACCCCCTCCGCCCAGCCCGGAGCACACCGCAGCCTCGCACTGCCTCACACCCCCTCCTCCCAGCCCGGAGCCCGCCACAGCCTCGCACCACCTCACACCCCCTCCTCCCAGCCCGGAGCCCACCACAGCCTCACACCGCCTCACACCCCCTCCGCCCAGCCCGGAGCCCACCACAGCCTCGCACCGCCTCACACCTCCTCCGCCCAGCCTGGAGCTCACCACAGCCTCGCACCGCCTCACACCTCCTCCGCCCAGCCCGGAGCCCACCACAGCCTCGCACCGCCTCACACCTCCTCCAAGCCCGGAGCCCGCCACAGCCTCGCACCGCCTCACACCACCTCCTCCCAGCCCGGAGCACACCGCATCGCTCCACTCCTGCCACCGCCTCCAGCTTCCGGCAGCAGTGACTCTGCCTCCTGGCGCCCCAATCCACCGCCGTGGTCCCCCCACTTAGCTGTGTCAGAGGATATAGTATTATATGTAAATGAGGAGGTAAGTGCCCCGTGGGCGGGACAATGTTGGTCGGGGGCATATATTCTCTGCACTGTTCCCTGCCTTGTGCCGCCTAGTGTGCCGATATTATCAAGTGAATAAAAACCTTAGACTCCTGCTGCTGACGATCAGTTTATTCAGCAGCACAGCTGATGGATAGAAAATCATCAGGTCGGTGACAGTCGGAGAAAAAGCCGACTCTACAGCACGTTGCACTTGTAACAAAAAATGCCACTGACCCCCCACAAGAAAAGGTGCAGAATAACAGCGCAAGAAAGATGCACCGTGTGGAGGAGTTTCTAGGGAAGCAGTCATGTCCTCAAGCGCTATGACAAGCAGCCTGTAGACATGGGGTAAATGTGCAGGGGAAGGGTTCGCTCACACGAGCCTATAACACGGCCCAGTGCTACATGATAACACATCTCACAGCACTCGGAGCAGTGTTATTCTATGGGGCAGCTCAGAGCTGAGATTATTTTCTCATGCAAATTAGCAATTGTATCATAGTCACCTATACAAGTCTATGGGTGTGGGCGAAACATTGGACTGCACTCAGATGTCATCTGAGTGCAGTGTGATTACTGTGTATGCCGGCAATAGAGGAGCCTCCGGCTTTCAGTCATAGAGGAGTGTCCGGCACAGCTTCAGTCACCACTAAGTACACAGTGAGGGCAGCTGTAACCGCACACCGACACTGACTGACAGCCGGCTCTGCACTGATGCACTTCTGAGCGACCTGTCAGTCTGTGTCGGGTTGCGGTTACAGTCACCACTCTCAGTGCTGTGAGCCGTGACTAATTCCTCAGGACACGCCTGCATGACTGAAAGCCGGAGGCTCCCAGAAGAAAAACAGTTCATTTTCTCCCAGGTGACGCACTTTCAGTACAGCGGCCAGCGCCTTCATAACGCTATTAACCTGCAGATTAACCCAATATCTACAGATAATAGCGCTATAAGACCTGACAGGTTCACTTTAAACTGTTTTTTTTGGGGGGGTGGTGAGTTCAAGACACAGATGGGAGTAGAAGTGGCTCATAAGTGGAGAAGGAAGCAGATTTCTCTGATACGATATATTACAAAGCTTCTTACATTTTGTCGTAATATTGAGTTTGTGACCATTTAACATAAATGGATCTTTCTTTCTTGTACAATAGTGAGAATGTCAAACTTGATACAAAGAAGAAAAGGCGACTGACAAAGAGCAGGAAGGAGATTATGTAAGTGGCGAGAATGACTGATGTAATCTCAGCAAACCTTGTAGATCCCATAATGATCCCGACGTGTCCTTATCTGCGATGTGCGATTCCTTGTACTCAGGGACAGATGGTAGAAACCTGTCTGCACATCATCCACCGTATCTCTACTGCACAGAGAGGCGACATTTACAGGGGGTCGCTCAGTTATCAGAATTTAGGGGGAAAAGACGGCAAAGCGTTTTATGGGAAACAAACATTAGGAATTGTTATTGGACTGGTGAGAAGAAAAGAAATGGATCGCCCCCATAGGGACGTGGGGTACTCGGTACCTGGGGGATGTCACGGTGGCTGACCCGGTCCGTGGCCCTAGGGATGTCCGTGTAAAAGGGGGAAAGGTCTTTAAAGGGATAATGTTCGTGACGCCACCTGTGGTTTTCGGTCAGAGTGACCGACGCTGCTGTAAGGGGTCCGCTGGGGTGATGTTATGGCAGCTAGATGGTATACCTTCCCACAGGTGAAGTGTATCCCCAGGGCTCCCAGTGTGTGGATGGTGAGAGGCGCGGTGAAGGACGAGGACACAAGGTTGCAAACTCTTTACCTTTACTGAAGGCTTCAGTGTCCACAGTCCAGAGCACCAGGTCACAGGGCAGGCAGAGTCCGGCCGGTCTGGAGGCAAATCCAGAGTCCCCTTATCCAGGTGGAAATCAGTAGCCTTCCTCTAGCGCCTGGGTGTTGTAGTACCTCCCTGCTGAGCTTCTCATAAGGTCCTCACAACTGTGGTAGATGTTCTAGATGTTATGTCTCTCTCTGTCCCCAGATGGATAGGACAGACCCATATGACCGGTGGCCTGAGGCTTTTTACAGGGACTCTAGCACGCCCCGGCCCCCACAAGTTGCCACTGTGCCTCCTGGGTATAGGTCGGGCAGGTAACGTGGAATTATCTGTCCTGCCAGTCTCTGGAGCAAGGCATAGAGACTGTTGCTCCCTCGGTGTTCCGGCTACCGGATCCTGCGCCTCAGAAGGAGGCAGCCTGTGCAGGGCTGAACTCCTTCTGGTTTCCTCTCCTTTTGCTATGACTTCGTTTCTCACCCTCTACAATACAATTCGCTGTTCGTGTCTCTTTCTTAGGATGCTGCCGCACGTGGGGCAGGCACAGCTCCGCGGCCTTCTGTCTAGGCCTCTGACAGGATCCCACCCCTGTCAGGGACCAACTCTGTCAGCAACTGCTCGATATTCCTCCTTCCTCTCTGTCTGCCTGACGGGAACTGCCTGACTTCCTCTCCAGGCCACCAGTTTTACCTAATTGTGAAGAGTGCCCTAATAAATAGGAGCATGGCTCCCCTGGCGGACTGGAGAGTGAAGTGTGTTGTCTGGTTTGTGTTACCTGGTAAAGAGATCTCCTTTATTGCCTCCAAACGTAACATCACTCCCCCTAGAGGAGAACGATATTACTGCAATGACCAGGACCCTGGGGCGCCGCAGAAACATGAGCCAATATCTTAATATGGCGTCTGTAGAAATATGTCAGATATTATATATGTTAAACATATAGAGAAAGTCATCCCTCAAGAACACTGTTTGGAGACTCCTGGCGACCACACGTGAAGAGAAGGGGTAGAAAGCAGAGGGATAGTGGCGGATGGAGCAAGCAGGAGCCCCCAGGGGTCACATCTGCATTATACACGGACTGTGAGTGGGAAGGTCACGTTATCCCAATGATGGCGGCCTGTGGTCAGCTCAGGAGGACAGAGCGGCTCAGAAGCTGCCCCAGGGAGATAGTTGCTAGGTTTCACAGCCATCATCTGCCTATAACAGCCCAGCAGGAGTGAGCTCCACCTGCGGCTGTTCACCTATTTAACCCCTTACCAACATGGGGCTGTTCTGTTTTGCGTATTCATCTCCCCCTACTTCTAAGAGCCATCATTCTTTATTTTTCCATCCATAGCGATATCAGGGCTTGTTTATTTGCAGAACAAGTTGTATATTTCATAAACACTATTCAATTTATCACGTGATGTATTAGAAGTGAAATTCCAAGTTCTCCAAAATTGCAGGAAAAAAAGTAAATTCTGTAATGGTTTTTGGGGATTCTTCCTTAGAATGTTCATTGTAGAGTAATAATGACCTGACGATACGATTCTCCAGGTCAGTACGATTATGGAGACAACAAACCAGCAGAAATACATTTTACAAATTCAAAAAAAAAAAATAATTCTGCTTGTGTCGACAAATCCTCAAATGTCTATGTAGACCGAAACATAAAGGGATGTGGCTCTTGGAAGGAGTAAAAAATGAAGGATCCAAAATGGGAAATGAAAGCCATAGATAAGTCTGGGATCGACCTCTATGAATGATGTAGAACCGCCACGCGGTGTATTTATGCCGCCAGCCTTCTGTCCTCACACAGTGAGCGCCCCCTAGTGACCGCTCTCAGGATACAACATTGTATCATGGAGACCGAGGGGAATGTGATCACTGCTGCTCCTCACATTGCTGATGTTTATACATTTACATATGAGATGATGATTTATGTTCCATGTACAACAGAAAAGAAATGCAAGAAAGATGGGAGAAGGAGGAGAAAGAGCGAATCAGGATGGAGAAAACCTTGTAAGTGCTTTTTTTCCAGGTAGAAATGATATAAAACCTGTCTGCACACACTGTCCATCTGTCTGCGCTGATACTTGTCAGGGTGTGAAAGTCATTTCTCAGTTTAGGATGTTTATAGGACACATAAATTAGATGAATTCTATGTATTTTACTGTTTAAAATGGCACCTGGAAGAAGAGACCATGATCAGCATTTTCTATGGCTCCTTCAGAAAGACACAAGGTGTAATGAGAAGCATGTATACTCTCTACAGCATACCCCCTGTCTAGGACGCTTGGTTTGGGAGCGGTCTCAGGAGGTCGGCACATGTCCATTCCGTATCCTCCTAGATATGGCTGAATACAATAGTGGAGCCGTCAGCTCCCTGCACCACCACACGGCCTGTGCTCCCCGCGCTGTGTAATCCTATGGCTGCATATACATTAGATGGCAGTATACTCGGGACTACAGAACAGGACAAGGACGGGGGATTCTGGGGACAAGTCAGCTGAGCAGCAGCACTCAATGTCAGGCAGCAGCTGCAAAGGCAACAAGATTTTACCGTGTATAAAAAAAGATAAAATCCCATACGGTTACTCCTTTATAAATCACTTGTGAGGCCACATCTGGAATATGGGATCCAGTTTTGGGCTCCATAGTTTAAAAAGGATTTTCAGAAGGTAGAGTCAGTTCAAAGGCGGAAACTAGATTATTACCAGGAATGGAGACCTCTCATATGATGAAAGGTTAGAAAAGTTGGGCTTGTTTAGCTTAGAAAAAAGATGTCTCCGAGGAGATCTCATTCATAAATACACTGCTCAAAAAAATAAAGGGATCACTAAAATCCCACATCCTAGATAGCACGGAATGAAATAATTCAGTTGTAAATCTTTATTCATTACATATAAAACATAAAAATGATCAATGTAAATCCAAATTAATATCCCACGGAGGTCTGGATTTGGAATGATACTCAAAATCCAAGTGAAAAATCAAATTACAGGCGGATCCAACTTCAGTGGAAATGCACCAAGACAAGGAAATGATGCTCAGTAGTGTGTGTGGCCTCCAAGTGCCTGTATGACCTCCCTACAATGCCAGGATAAGGCGGCGGATGGTCTACTTGGACCTGCCTGTGCTGCATCAATAGTAAAAAGATATAATGTTAAAAATAATTTAAAAGAAAAATAAAAAATCGTGCTATTCTCGCCCTCCGGCGTCCACCGATGCGAGCGATGCGGCCGCCAGCTTCCGTTCCCAGTGATGCATTGTGAAATTACCCAGATGACTAGTTTACCTTTACCTTTGCGGATAACGAGGAGATGAAGCCGTGTTAGTTTGCCACTATCGGCGTATATGTCGGCTCTTGTGGGTAATATACCTGTGTCCCAATATGACCCTTCTGTAATGTGACTGACCGGTGCCCCGTTCCCCTATATTTGGGATTATTGGGGCCAGTGTTTGAGCAGGGGCGTCATTGGCGCTTTCTAGGTTAGGTGGGATATGTAAGAGGGTCAGTTTGGGACCCCACATTGTCCGAGGTTACACTAGTAGTTCCCATTAGGGTCACTCCCCGGCCACTGGAGCATTTTTGGGTTGAGTTGTGTGTCGCTGTTCAGTATTGCTCTATTTAATGCATGTCTAATAAAGTCTGATTTTATTGTATCTTTTCCCTGTGAATATTGATCCTAATCCGCACTGATGATCTATGTTTCCTGTCCTGTAGGGAGGAGACCACCCAAGATGAGATGGGGAAGACCACCACCCTGATCATGTAAGAGATTACTGAGCCAACCGTCTAGATGACATAATGGTGTAGACGAGTCCTCACTCCTGGATAGATCGGACTGCACAGACAGCGGCCATTTATTGTTATACACCCGATTAGTAAGAGGTTTGGGAAGAGGTTTTCTCCTGGAGCTTCTGCCTTCTGATTGGACGGGGCCATGTTTGGAGAGGTTTCCTTCTGGATCCTGTTCAAAGAAATGACCCGTAATTTATTTCTGTCCACCAGGTGTTTGTCTAAACCGAAAAAAAAGCCTCCTCATATTAACAAAGTGGATTTTTATAGAAATGAACTGGAATTGCTTTCCAAAAGTTCCTGAAATAATTTTTTAGGTGAATTTTGCAGAGGCTTTGCTTAAAAAAAAAACTTTAAATATGTTACGTGCACATACTCTTGGTGATGTAACCAATTTTTACCATTATAATAATAATAATCTTTATTTATATAGCGCCAACCTATTCTGCAGCGCTTTACAGTGTAACCATTTCAAACACAACAGTCATAAGTAACAACGTTAACAATACAATCAGTGAGGCACAATAGCATTAGGCTCTGTGCACACGTTGGGTGTTTGCTGTGTTTTTTTTCCACAGGCAAAACCTGCTCTCTTGACAATAAAGAAGCAACTTACATAAAGCAGATTTTGCAAAAAAAAGGGGGTAAAAAAAAACAAGGAGCATATATGCCTTAAAATAATGGATTTTATTTAAACATGAAAAACATACATGAAATAATTAAAAAGCATGTGAGGCCAGAGGTAGGGATCCATGTAAATAAACCAGGTGGAATGCACCCAGTAACAGAGCGTTCTATAAAGATGGGCCCTATATGTAACACAGAAATCCTTTAGGTGGACTTGTCCTAATATAAACAGGCAAAGAGCGCGTGCAGTCCTAAATAGATGACGGACGTGTAGAGTAGTGCTGTAGGAACAATCCCCGCCGCCCCGACGCACGTTTGGCGAGAACTTCTTCAGCAGTTTTATGAACGGTGCGAACTGCAGGACCAGCGACTTCCATCCATACGGACGGTGACCAGTGACAGGACAGGCTATAAACAGTGCCAGGAGATCCCATCATATTTCATGAGTCTTCTGGGCTTATTTGCAGAGTAAGCGAGTGTACGCAATATCATGGTATCTGGAAATGGAGGATGTTTTCCCTAACACTCATGTTTCGGTAATATGCTGCCTCTAGCTTTAAGATTTACACTTCCAGTATTCTCAGTGTTCTCGTATCATTCATGGGAGTCAATATGGACTCGGGAACAGTTTTCTTTGTCTTCTGTTCTTTGCTGCATTTGGGCATTTAAAACATAATTACCCAGTGACAATGTTTTACCCCAAGCCCCAATTCTGTATTATGACAGTAAATATACAGACCAGTCCTACAGGAGATTCCTTTTTCGCCCCTTTTAGCGTTTTTTATTCTCCTTCAGCCACTTTGTGTATCCAGCCCAACAGAGCCGAGCCGACCATCCTATTCCTCCAATGTTTGACTTTCCAGTAGCACATGGCTTCTCCTTGATGCTTCAGTGTCAGGTCCTGATGTGACCCCTGGAGGATCTAGGATCGGAAGGTCACAATGTGTATTAGATGGCAGGTCCTCTTTAGGATGTGTTTGTCCTCTACTTTGAGTGAATTTACTTTTATTCTGTGCTGAAAAAGGGTTCTTAACCCTATCTTCTGGCTGTGAACTTAGAGCTTGAGTGCTCAGCTGCAGCATCTTGTGAACACTCCCTCCCACTATGTAAACCCACTGGTAGCTTCTCTGCTTGCTGGTTATAGTTCTTCTATACTGACCTCTTTGACAGTCAGTCTCTGAATAAGCTGAGGTGTTAGCTCTAGTTGCAGCAGTGAAGTTTCCTGTTGGAGAAGCTAAGGAGTGTTACTTGTTGTGTCTTTTCCCACTGTTAGTTGTACCTTCCTCGTGTTGTCTTATTGTAGTAGTGGGACTACTATCTCCCTGGCCTGCGCACTAGACAGGGTGTTCTCACACAGGGGGGAAGGACCCGACTAGGGACTGTAGGGAGTTCAGGTATCAGACTCAGGTTTATGTTAGGAGGTGAACCCTCTCCCTTCTCCCTATTGCCCGGGTTTCCTTGCATTTCTTCCCTGGTGTTGCACCGCATGCTGGGCATCCTCTCGGCCCCAGTGTGACATTAAGGCCAGATCACTGTGCATACTCAGCCAACCAGTCTATGGAAAAATAGAGCCTAAACTGCGCATGCTCGACTGATAGCATTGGAGCCATGGGATGGCAACATGAGGGGGAGTTTACCAAAAGGGGAAACGTAAAAGTCAGATGCATTGGCATGCACAAATAAATATGGACTTAACTGTCTAAATACCTATAACGATTTTGGGAGCACCTCTGTAAGTGAACGGTTATTGAAAATTAGCTAATTTGCATTGCATGTAGTTCCTAATGATAATTGTAAAGGCATTTTGTTAGTTTGTTTATGTAAAACCACACACCATTAAGCCATCACATGCAGGAATGGTTTCAGCATTAAATTACATCCTTGTAATCTTGTAATTCTAGGAAATGATGTAGTAAATAATTTATTCATTATTAGCCAGGATGGCTAGATGTTAAGAAATACAAATAATGCTCATCTATTACATAAAGGGATTGTTTTGTCACTTCACAAGATATTGATTACCTATGCTTAGTGTAGACCATCAATATCAGATTAGTGGGGTCCAGCACCTGGCAACCCCTGATCAGCTGTGTATGATCTCTGGCTGAATAGAAACACATTGAATAGAATCCCAATCAATGAATAGCGGTCATGACCAGACAATGCAAATCCGGATGTAGAACAGCTTATAACAGCTAATTTATGGGGATAGGTCGTAAGGATAGCTCATCAATATCTTGTGATTGGAATGCACTTTAACATTATTTGTTATATCTCCACTCAATACAGCTATGAAACCTCGGTTTAACATCGACAGCAACCACCGCTGCCAATACCACCTGGCAGCCACCATCACCACCTCTGCCAATACCACCTGGCAGCCGCCACCACCATCTCTGCCAATACCACCTGGCAGCCGCCACCACCATCTCTGCCAATACCACCTGGCAGCCACCATCACCACCTCTGCCAATACCACCTGGCAGCCGCCACCACCATCTCTGCCAATACCACCTGGCAGCCGCCACCACCATCTCTGCCAATACCACCCGGCAGCCACCACCACCACCTCTGCCAATACCACCTGGCAGCCACCATCACCACCTCTGCCAATACCACCTGGCAGCCGCCACCACCATCTCTGCCAATACCACCTGGCAGCCGCCACCACCATCTCTGCCAATACCACCTGGCAGCCGCCACCACCATCTCTGCCAATACCACCTGGCAGCCACCACCACCATCTCTGTCAATACCAACTGGCAGCCGCCACCACCACCTCTGCCAATACCACCTGGCAGCCGCCACCACCAACGCTGACAATACCACCTGGCAGCCGCCAACACCACCTCTGCCAATGCCACACGGCAGCCGCTACCACCACCTCTGCCAATGCCACCTGGCAGCTGCCACCACAACCTCTGCCAATACCACCTGGCAGCCGCCACCACCAACTCTGCCAATACCACCTGGCAGCCGCCACCACCACCTCTGCCAATGCCACCTGGCAGCCGCTACCACCACCTCTGCCAATGCCACCTGGCAGCCGCCACCACCACCTCTGCCAATGGCACCTGGCAGCCGCCACCACCACCTCTGCCAATGCCACCCGGCAGCCACCACCACCACCTCTGCTAATGCCACACGGCAGCCGCCACCACCACCTCTGCCAATGCCACCCGGCAGCCGCCACCACCACCTCTGCCAATGCCACCTGGCAGCCGCCACCACCACCTCTGCCAATACCACCTGGCAGCCGCCACCATCAACGCTGACAATACCATCTGGCAGACGCCACCACCACCTCTGCCAATGCCACCCGGCAGCCGCAACCACCACCACTGCCAATGCCACCTGGCAGCCGCCACCACCACCTCTGCCAATACCACCTGGCAGCCGCCACCACCACCTCTGCCAATGCCACCTGGCAGCCGCCACCACCACCTCTGCCAATGCCACCCGGCAGCCGCCACCACCACCTCTGCCAATGCCACCCGGCAGCCGCCACCATCACCTCTGCCAATGCCACCCGGCAGCCGCCACCACCACCTCTGCCAATACCACCTGGCAGCCGCCACCACCACCTCTGCCAATACCACCTGGCAGCCGCCACCACCAACGCTGACAATACCACCTGGCAGCCGCCACCACCACCTCTGCCAATGCCACCTGGCAGCCGCTACCACCACCTCTGCCAATGCCACCCGGCAGCCGCCACCACCACCTCTGCCAATGCCACCCGGCAGCCGCCACCACCACCTCTGCCAATGCCACCCGGCAGCCGCCACCATCACCACCTCTGCCAATGCCACCCGGCAGCCGCCACCACCACCTCTGCCAATGCCACCCGGCAGCCGCCACCACCACCTCTGCCAATGCCACCCGGCAGCCGCCACCACCACCTCTGCCAATGCCACCCGGCAGCCGCCACCACCACCTCTGCCAATGCCACCCGGCAGCCGCCACCATCACCTCTGCCAATGCCACCCGGCAGCCGCCACCATCACCTCTGCCAATGCCACCCGGCAGCCGCCACCACCACCTCTGCCAATGCCACCCGGCAGCCGCCACCACCACCTCTGCCAATGCCACCCGGCAGCCGCCACCACCACCTCTGCCAATGCCACCCGGCAGCCGACACCACCACCTCTGCCAATGCCACCCGGCAGCCGCCACCACCACCTCTGCCAATGCCACCCGGCAGCCACCACCACCTCTGCCAATGCCACCCGGCAGCCGCCACCACCACCTCTGCCAATGCCACCCGGCAGCCGTCACCACCACCTCTGCCAATGCCACCCGGCAGCCGTCACCACCACCTCTGCCAATGCCACCTGGCAGCCGCCACCACCACCTCTGCCAATGCCACCCGGCAGCCGCCACCACCGCCTCTGCCAATGCCACCCGGCAGCCACCACCACCACCTCTGCCAATGCCACCCGGCAGCCGCCACCACCACCTCTGCCAATGCCACCCGGCAGCCGCCACCACCACCTCTGCCAATGCCACCCGGCAGCCGCCACCACCACCTCTGCCAATGCCACCCGGCAGCCGCCACCACCACCTCTGCCAATGCCACCCGGCAGCCGCCACCACCACCTCTGCCAATGCCACCTGGCAGCCGCCACCACCACCTCTGCCAATGCCACCTGGCAGCCGCCACCACCACCTCTGCCAATGCCACCTGGCAGCCACTGTTACTCTGCCTAATACTTACCTGTCCGGCCAGCGCGCTCCCGATGCTCCTCCTCGCTCCTCTCCATCCGGCTTCTCTGGCGTTCGTCCCTTCAGCAGTCTGCGCATGCGGAGATGCGCTCCTTTCACCGCTGGGGCTTCTGGGAGTTTCTGACCCGGTGGCTCCGCCCCAATATGGCGGCACCCGTCGGTTACTTCTTCCTGCGTCTGCCCAGGTAAGACACCTTTGTGTCTATTGTTGTCGCTGGCTTCTTGCTGGCATCTCTTTAGGTTTCTCTGGCTCCCTGTCTTTGCTTCTTATGCTGTGACTCAGTCTTGGTTCCATATTCATTGTCTCTGCCATTCCTTTCAGCCCGTGTTCCCTGCCGTTCCTGTGTCTCTGCCGTCCCTGCCAGTCCTGTGTCTCTGCCGTCCCTGCCAGTTCTGTGTCTCTGCCGTCCCTGCCAGTCCTTTGTCTCTGTCATCCCTGCTAGTCCTGTGTCTCTGCCGTCACCTGCCAGTCCTGTGTCTCTGCCGTCACCTGCAAGTCCTGTGTCTCTGCCGTCACCTGCCAGTCCTGTGTCTCTGCTGTCCCTGCGGGTCCTGTGTCTCCACCGTCCCTGCCAGTCCTGTATCTCTGCCGTTCCTGCCAGTCCTTGGTCTTTGTCGTTCCTGCTAGTCCTGCGTCTTCATCATACCGGTCAGTACTCTGTCCTTGCAGTTCCTGCCCATCCGGTAGCTTTGCTGTTCCTGTCTACCCTGTGTTCTCTGCCGTCCCTGCCTGTCCTGAGTCTCTGCTGTTCTTGTCATCTCATCTTCTGTGGTCTTACCCTTAGTCGCCCCTTTGGCTCTGGCAGTTGCGGTTTCATCCTCATTGGGCCTGTTCCTAACACTCCCTGTACAGGGGGTGCCTCCATCTGGTCTGCTCGTCCTTGGGGACTCTGAAGCCCTGACCCAGAGGGTCCACTTATGGGGTTCTTTTCTTCCTAACCGTGATAGTACACAAAGGCAATGGATCCCGCCGGAGCTTCGCCTGCCAAGAAAGAACTTGTTTTCTTGCGAGAGAATCAGACCCGGATGATGTCCTTTATGAAATCTATAGACTCTCGTCTCTCCGCTCTTCAGTCTTCTGATCCGGGGAATGCCTCCCAGCTGGCCAGTTTACAGCAAGAACTGGTACAGCAGCGGGATACCCAGTCCCATATCCTGGGTTATATGGCATCTGTCGACAGCCGACTTCTTTCTTTACAGTCAGTTGCGTCTGTTCCTACTCCAGCTGCTGTTCCTCCTCCCCATCCCTGTTTGGCCAAGCCTCCTCATTTTAATGGAGATCCCAAACTATGTCGGGGCTTTCTAAAACAATGGTGTCTTCATTTTGAGCAATTCCCACAGCAATACCCTACTGATCGGGCCAAGGTGGCCTTTATTGTTTCGCACTTGGAAGGTTAACCCTTGGCATGGGTTAATCCTCTTTGGGAGCGGGATGATCCCGTGGTTATTCAGTTAACTCCATTTTTGGAGACGTTTCGTCGAGTATTCAATGAACCGGGTCGCCTGGCCTCTACCACTGAATCTTTGTTCAATTTACAGCAGGGGTCTTTAACCGTTGGGCAATAGGCTATCCAGTTCCGGACCTTATCTTCTGACTTGGGTTGGAATAATGAAGCGTTAGTAGGGGCTTTCTGGCAGGGGCTATCCGGCCGTATCAAGGATGAATTAGCTGGCCGAGATACTCCAACTATTTTGGAGGATTTAATTGCTCTGGCCACCCGTATTGACCTTCGCTTTCAGGAGCGAGCCCGTGAGAGATTTTCTTGTCCTTCTGCATCTTCTCGTAGACCTCCCAGCCCACGTCTCAGAGTCTCTGCTTCTCTATCTGCTCCCGAGCTGATGGAAGTTGATTGTTTAAAACTTTCTGAACAACGTCGCAAGAAGACACGCGCCCAGGGTCTCTGTTTTTACTGTTGAAGCTCTTCTCATCTTCTCCGAGCCTGTCCAGATCGTCCGGAAAACTCCGCCTAGGACAGGTAAGAGAGGCCTCCGTAGGTGCATGTGAAACCTCTCCACCTCTCACTTTGTCTGTCTTGTTGCATGTTCATGATAAACGTTTTTCCCTTGAGGCCTATGTGGACTCGGGTGCTGCAGGAAATTTTATTAGGTTAGAGGAGGTTATTACATTTTCTGTCCCTGTTAGGTCTCTAGAGAATCCTCTCTTCCTCGCTTCCGTTGACGGAAAACCTCTGCAAGAGCCCGTAACTCAAGTTACACAGTTGGTAGAGCTTCAGATAGGGGCTCTTCATAGAGAAAAAATTTTGTTTTTTGTCTTAGCCAATATCTCCCATCCTATTCTTCTTGGTCTTCCGTGGTTGCGGGTCCACGAACCCTTCTTAGATTGACGTAAGGGCAATATTCTTCATTGGGGAGATTCCTGTCGGACTCATCTGCTGCCGGTGTGTCCCTGTTCCCTCTCCATTCCTTCCGGGTTGCCCTCTGTTTTTTCCTCCTACGCGGATGTTTTTGATAAGAAGGAGGCTGAAAATCTTCCACCACATCAACCCTACGATTGTTCTATAGATCTCATTCCTGGTACCACTCCCCCTAGAGGAAGAATCTTTCCTCTTTCTCCTGCAGAGACTCAACCCATGTCGGACTATGTTTGGGAGAACCTCGCCAAAGGCTTCATTCGAAAATCTTCATCTCCTGCTGGGGCGGGGTTCTTTTTTGTGAAAAAGAAGGATGGTACCCTTCGTCCATGTATTGACTACAGAGGGTTAAACAACATTACTGTGAAAAATAAATACCCATTGCCTCTCATTCCAGAACTCCTTGACCGCCTTAGGGGAGCATGAATTTTTACCAAACTTGACCTTCGCGGAGCCTATAATTTGGTCCGTATCCATGCGGGAGACGAGTGGAAGACCGCATTCAACGCTCGGGACGGTCACTACGAGTATTTGGTTATGCCATTTGGTCTTTGCAATGCTCCTGCTGTATTCCAAGGGTTCGTTAATGACATTTTTCGAGATTACCTCTATACCAGTGTCGTAGTCTACTTAGACGATATCCTTGTCTTCTCTCCAGATTTGTCTACTCATCGACGAGACGTTTGCCAAGTCCTGCTTCATTTAAAGGAGAATCATCTCTTCGCGAAGATGAAGAAATGTGTCTTTGCACAGTCTTCTGTACCCTTCCTGGGTTATATTGTCTCTAAGGATGGCCTGAAGATGGATCCTGAAAAGGTGTCTGCTGTTCTAAATTGGCCACGTCCTTTAGGAGTGAAGGCTATTCAGTGATTTCTTGGCTTTGCCAATTATTATAGGCGATTCATCCCTCATTTTTCCTCCTTGACTAAACCAATTTCTGCTCTAGTTCGCAAGGGAGTCGACCCTAATCTCTGGCCTCCAGAGGCCGAGGTCGCCTTCCAAACCTTGAAACAAGAATTTGCTTCAGCGCCAGTACTTCATCGACCAGATACTAATAGACCATTTATTCTTGAAGTGGATGCATCCTCTATTGGAGCTGAAGAAGTACTCTTACAGAAGTCTAACTTGGGTCGTTTAGTCTCTTGTGGTTTTTTTCTCTAAAGCATTCTCGCCTCCCGAGCGTAATTATTCCATTGGTGATGAGGAATTATTGGCCATTAAATTGGCTTTGGAGGAGTGACGGTACTATCTTGAAGGGGCCGTGCATCCTTTCATCATTTTTATGGATCACAAGAATCTGGCCTACGTCCAGTCCGCTCAAAGGCTGAATCCTCGGCAAGCCAGATGGTCCTTGTTCTTCGGACCTTTTGACTTCGAGCTGCATTTCCGACCTGGTAATAAAAACATCAAGGCTGACGCTCTAGCAAGGTCTTTTCAACCACTGGATGAAGAGGAGAGACCTGCGCATATTGTGGATACGGCCTAAATCGTTTCTTTAGCTCCCCTAAACATGATCATTTCCCCCCCCCGGGGAGAAACCTTCGTATCAAATCGTGACAAGATGACAGTCTTACGTTGGGGCCATTCCTCCCGCTTTGCCGGACATGTTGGGGGCAAGAAGACTCTCTCCTTGATTTCTCGCCATTATTGGTGGCCTTCACTCTGTCAATATGTCCTGGATTTTAACGCTCCCTGTTCCTCATGTGCAAGGAACAAAGTTCCTCGGGACTTCTGCATCCGCTCCCGGTGCCTTCTGTTCCTTCGAGTCATATTGCAATGGACTTTGTCTCCGATTTGCACCATTATTTTGGTGGTTGTGGATAGATTCTCCAAGATGGCCCACTTCGTTTCCTTGCCTGGCTTGCCCTCCGCTTCTGAGTTGGCGAAGATCTTTTTACATCAAGTCTTTCAACTTCACGGATTCCCTCAGCATATTGTATCCGACCGAGGAGTTCAGTTTACCTCCCGTTTTTGGAGAGCTCTTTGCGGATTAATGAAAGTATCGCTGGATTTCTCCTCCGCATACCATCCTCAGTCCAACGGTCAAGTGGAGCGAGTAAATCAAGTTCTCACATCTTATCTTCGGCATTTCACCAATGCTCATCATAATGACTGGGTTTCTCTTCCTTGGGCAGAATTCGCCTACAATAACCACATTTGTGAATCCTCGTCTAAGTCTCCTTTTTTTGTAGTTTTTGGGCAACATCCCGGCATTCCTCTCCCTGTTGTCCCCACCTCGGGTGTATCGGCGTTGGTTTCCTTGTCCTTGGAATTTTCCAAAATTTGGCAAGAGACTAAGGAGGCGCTTGAGAGGGCTAGCAGCAGAATGAAAAAGTATGCTGACAAGAGGCATTTAGATGTTCCTCCGTATCGTCCTGGCGATAAAGTCTGGCTATCCTCACGCTACATCAGACTCAAGATTCCCTCTCAAAAGTTAGGTCCGCGTTACATCGGTCCCTTTGAGATTTTGAACCGTATCAAAAACGTAGCTTACAAGTTGAAATTGCCCGCTTCGTTACGCAATTTTTAATCATTTTTATTCTGCTTCCTCTCACTCCCATCTACCCAGTACTTCTGATGGTTCTTTTGAACTTAAGGATATTCTCGCCAGGAAATCTGTTAGAGGTAGAACCTTTTATTTGATTGATTGGAAGGGTTTTGGTCCCGAGGAGAGATCTTGGGAACCCCTAGAGAATATTACTGCTCCTCTTATTTTGAGGAGGTTCCTTTCTGGTTATAAAGGGGGAGGGGGGGAGTAAGAGAGGGGGTACCTACTATCATGGTTAGGAAGAAAAGAACCCGAGAAGTGGACCCTCTGGGTCGTGGCTTTAGAGCCCCTGAGGACGAGCAGACCAGATGGAGTCACCCCCTGTACAGGGAGGGTTAGGAACAGGCCCAAGGAGGATGAAACCGCAACTGCCAGAGCCAAAGGGGCGACTAAGGGTAAGACCACAGAAGATGAAATGACAGGAACAGCAGAGACTCAGGACAGGCAGGGACGGCACAGAACACAGGGTAGAAAGGAACAGCAAAGCTACCGGACGGGCAGGAACGGCAAGGACAGAGTACTGACCGGCATAAAGACAAAGGACTAGCAGGGACACAGGACTGGCAGGGACGGCAGGGATACAGGACTGGCAGGGACGGCAGGGACACAGGACTGGCAGGGACGGCAGAGACACAGGACTGGCAGGGACGGCAGAGACACACGACCGGCAGGGACAGCAGAGACACAGGACTTGCAGGTGACGGCAGAGACACAGGACTGGCAGGTGACGGCAGAGACACAGGACTAGCAGGGACGACAGAGACACAGGACTGGCAGGGACAGCAGAGACACAGGACTGGCAGGGATGGCAGAGACACAGGACTGGTAGGGACGGCAGAGACACAGGAACGGCAGGGAACACGGGCTGAAAGGAATGGCAGACAATGAATATGGAACCAAGACTGAGTCACAGCATAAGAAGCAAAGACAGGGAGCCAGAGAAACCTAAAGAGACGCCAGCGGCAACAATAGACACAAAGGCGTCTTACCTGGGCGGACGCAGGAAGAAGTAACCGACGGGCGCCGCCATATTGGGGCGGAGCCACCGGGTCACAAACTTCCAGAAGCCCCAGCGGTGAAAGGAGCACATCTCCGCATGCGCACACTGCTGAAGGGACGAACGCTAGAGAAGCCGGACGGAGAGGAGCGAGGAGGAGCATCGGGAACGCGCCAGCCGGACAGATAAGTATTAGGCGGCATAACAGCCACCACCTGGCAGCCACCACCACTTCAGACAATACCACCTGGCAGCCACCACCACCTCAGCCAATACCACCTGGCAGCCACCACCACCTCAGCCAATACCACCTGGCAGCCACCACTTCAGCCAATACCACCTAGCAGCCACCACCACTTCAGCCAATACCACCTGGCAGCCACCACCACCTCAGCCAATACCACCTGGCAGCCACCACCACTTCAGCCAATACCACCTGGCAGCCACCACCACCTCAGCCAATACCACCTGGCAGCCACCACCACCTCAGCCAATACCACCTGGCAGCCACCACTTCAGCCAATACCACCTAGCAGCCACCACCACTTCAGCCAATACCACCTGGCAGCCACCACCACCTCAGCCAATACCACCTGGCAGCCACCACCACTTCAGCCAATACCACCTGGCAGCCACCACCACCTCAGCCAATACCACTTGGTAGCCACCACCACCTCAGCCAATACCACCTGGCAGCCACCACCAACTCAGCCAATACCACCTGGCAGCCACCACCCCCTCAGTCAATACCACCTGGCAGCCACCACCCCCTCAGCCAATACCACCTGGCAGCCACCACCACCTCAGCCAATACCACCTGGCAGCCATCACCACCTCAGCCAGTACCACCTGGCAGCCACCACCACCTCAGCCAATACCACCTGGCAGCCATCACCACCTCAGCCAATACCACCTGGCAGCCATCACCACCTCAGCCAATACCACCTGGCAGCCACCACCACTTCGGCCAATACCACCTGGCAGCCACCACCACTTCGGCCAATACCACCTGGCAGAGAGCACCACTTCAGCCAATACCACCTGGCAGAGAGAGCTTCAGCCAATATCACCTGGAAGAGAGCACCAGTTTGGCCAATACCACCTGGCAGTGACCACCACTTCAGGCAATCCCACCTGGCAGCGACCACCACCTCAGCCAATCCTACCTGGCAGAGAGCACCACTTCAGCCAATACCACCTGGAAGAGACCACCACTTCAGCCAATCCTACCTGGCAGAGACCACCACTTCAACCAATTCCACCTGGCACAGACAACAATAAAATTTAATCTGGCACCAATTTAAAGAGGCATTTTTTAGGATTATCAGTGTGTTTTATTGCAGCTTATAAAACCCCTATAAGTTTTGTTTTGTTACTAACTTACGTTACTTCTGAATTTCGCTTCATTGCCTGCACCCAGTTTGCTTTCATGCTCAGACTAGGCGACTCCCTGTGCTTTTTTTTTCTAATCTAACATCCAGAGCTAGTACTGTCTGGCTTGTCCAGCATTGCCCTCTGCCCACCTTATAGAGAATCATTGGCTGCTGGTATTTGCCCCAGCACTGACCGCTATCATTCATTCCAGCATTAGAACTGAGAGCAGTGATCCTGGGTGATTATCTTTTGTAATACAGCACCGATCACTATCCCTCACACTACATCAACAATGGTGATAGAGCCGTTACATGTCCACTACATTACCTGGGGGGCAGCCCACTCTCTGTGACCGTGCTGGTGGGGGGTCCGCTGATGCCAGCACTTAGTTCAGCTGGAGGTGCGTCTGAGGATGCACAATTAGCTGCAGTGTGTTGTGGTGCAGAGACTCACTGGGTTCCTGCACTGCAATACACTCCGCCAGCCAATCAGAGGCCAGCAGCTGATGTCGGTGTGCCAGGCATTGGAGTGGCATGGTAGCGAGGTCATATCACCATAGCTGGCATGCCGATGTCAGCAGCTGGCCTCTGTGTCACACCAGAAGAGGAAACCGCACCTCAAAGGATTGGAGGGAGGGGAGTACAATATTTGTTTTTTTTCTATACAGAGGCAGAATGGGGGACATGTATACCATGATAGGGCACAGTAGCACATAATGAAGGGAGGTGAACACTTATGTCTTTGTAGGATTTAAGGCCCCGTCTCACATAGCGATTTACCAACGATCACGACCAGCGATACAACCTGGCCGTGATCGTTGGTAAGTCCTTGTGTGGTCGCTGGGGAGCTGTCACACAGACCGCTCTGTCCAGCGACCAACGATCAGGGGAACGACTTCGGCATCGTTGAAACTGTCTTCAACGATGCCGAAGTCCCCCTGCAGCACCCGGGTAACCAGGGTAAACATCGGGTTACTAAGTGCAGGGCCGCGCTTAGTAACCCGATGTTTACCCTGGTTACCAAAAAAAGCAAACAGTACATACTCACCTTTCGGTGTCCGTCAGGTCCCTTGCCGTGTGCTTCCTGCTCTGACAGTGCCGCCGTACAGTGAGAGCAGAGTGCAGCGGTGACGTCACTGCTGTGCTGTGCTCTCACTGTACGGCCGGCAGTCAGTCAGAGCAGGAAGCAGACGGCAAGGGACCTGACGGACATCAGATGGTGAGTATGTAGTGTTTGTTTTTTTTTACATTTACGCTGGTAACCAGGGTAAACATCGGGTTACTAAGCGCAGGGCCGCGCTTAGTAACCCGATGTTTACCCTGGTTACCAGTGAAGACATCGCTGGATCGGTGTCACACACACCGATTCAGCGATGTCAGCGGGACCTCAACGACCAAAAAATGGTCCAGGCCATTCCGACACGACCAGCGATCTCGCAGCAGGGGCCTGATCGCTGGTACGTGTCACACATAGCGAGATCGCTACTGAGGTCGCTGTTGCGTCACAAAACTTGTGACTCAGCAGCGATCTCGCTAGCGATCTCGCTATGTGAGACGGGGCCTTTACAAGGGCCCATACATCTGACCGGCTTGCAGGAGTGCGGGAGCCAAGTCACAATTTTACACTGGGGCCCTTAAGACTCTGGATGACGCTAGTGAGTAGGGTCACATTACGACCCCTGCGGTGATGTGACAAGTTAGGATTTTTTAATTGCTTGTTGCGGTACCTAGGGGATATAATGTGACCCTATTCACTGTATTTCTGCTGCTATGTAATGTAGCAGCAACTTACAATGATTTTGTGCCGCACAACCTGTGCCATGGCCAAACACTGGGTAACCGGCATCATCAGATAATACAGTGTAATGTAGAGCCGAATGAAGAGATTCACAGGACTCCATGGTTATCGGATCAGGGTCCTGCAAAGTTACTCGCTCAGTCAAGAAATAGTCTTCCTCAGACCCGGACTGGCAATCTGACTAAAAGCCCTGTGTGCACGCATTGACAAGTTCCGCGGAGGCCCTCGTCAGTGCGGGCGTGTGGCTGTGGCTCTAATCACTGTGTGCAAACAAGAGACAAGACAGCGCATGTGCATAGGATGCTCTGCTCACCAATCCCTGGCCACATCCAACACCGGACAGTGGACCCGCTTCAGCGCTTCATCTTCCCCCCAGGGATCTGGGGGAGTCACAAGATGTCATTTATTGTTTAAATTTAATATAATTTATGTATATACAGCAGTTGACCTGTATAATGTATATAAACTGCTGTATATAATCTCAGTATCCCCTATATAATGTAGATGATACTGCGACTGCTTTGTATATACGTTATATATACACACTGGACAAAGCTATACACGAAACGCGCGTTGGGGTATCCGCTGCCACTCTAAAGGTAATATGCTCCTATAGGCACTAGGCCTTTTTACATTGTGACTGTTTTGCTCCACAAGCCATGACATCTTTATACACCTACTATTATAAATACCCATTTCTGACTATTCTCTCACCTGTTATAACCGAACGATGCTGATTCATAATGATCTCTTGACTTTGCTTGGCAATTTTTGATACTTTAATGCCATATTATTATTTTTTCTACTACTTATAACTCTGGGTATATTTATTTTTTACTTGGCCTTGCACACATTTCATTACGTGGATATAATCATGATTCTTTTGGCATTTCACTCTTCGGCACCTTACCTTTAGGATGTGGTGTATTCATATTTATATCCTCATTTTGAATTTTTTAAAATGATTTTAAGCTTCATATTTCAATAAAAATGTATATTTTTTATGGCATATAGCTTCCTTCTCTTCTCTATTGGCTCTTATGGTCAGTTGGGTCCTCTCTCTCCTGTAGAGTGTAAGCTCTTATGGTCAGTGGGGTCTTCTCTCCTGTAGAGTGTAAGCTCTTATGGTCAGTGGGGTCCTCTCTCCTGTAGAGTGTAAGCTCTTATGATCAGTGGGGTCCTCTCTCCTGTAGAGTGTAAGCTCTTATGGTCAGTGGGGTCCTCTCTCTCCTGTAGAGTGTAAGCTCTTATGATCAGTGGGGTCCTCTCTCTCCTGTAGAGTGTAAGCTCTTATGGTCAGTGGGGTCCTCTCTCTCCTGTAGAGTGTAAGCTCTTATGGTCAGTGGGGTCCTCTCTCTCCTGTAGAGTGTAAGCTCTTATGGTCAGTGGGGTCCTCTCTCTCCTGTAGAGTGTAAGCTCTTATGATCAGTGGGGTCCTCTCTCTCCTGTAGAGTGTAAGCTCTTATGGTCAGTGAGGTCCTCTCTATTCCTGTAGAGTGTAAGCTCTTATGGTCAGTGAGGTCCTCTCTCCTGTAGAGTGTAAGCTCTTATGGTCAGTGGGGTCCTCTCTCTCCTGTAGAGTGTAAGCTCTTATGATCAGTGGGGTCCTCTCTCTCCTGTAGAGTGTAAGCTCTTATGATCAGTGGGGTCCTCTCTCTCCTGTAGAGTGTAAGCTCTTATTGTCAGTGGGGTCCTCTCTCTCCTGTAGAGTGTAAGCTCTTATGGTCAGTGGGGTCCTCTCTCTCCTGTAGAGTGTAAGCTCTTATGGTCAGTGAGGTCCTCTCTCTCCTGTACAGTGTAAGCTCTTATGATCAGTGGGGTCCTCTCTCTCCTGTAGAGTGTAAGCTCTTATGGTCAGTGAGGTCCTCTCTATTCCTGTAGAGTGTAAGCTCTTATGGTCAGTGGGGTCCTCTCTCTCCTGTAGAGTGTAAGCTCTTATGGTCAGTGGGGTCCTCTCTCTCCTGTAGAGTGTAAGCTCTTATGGTCAGTGAGGTCTTCTCTCTCCTGTAGAGTGTAAGCTCTTATGGTCAGTGGGGTCCTCTCTCTCCTGTAGAGTGTAAGCTCTTATGGTCAGTGGGGTCCTCTCTCCTGTAGAGTGTAAGCTCTTATGGTCAGTGGGGTCCTCTCTCTCCTGTAGAGTGTAAGCTCTTATGATCAGTGGGGTCCTCTCTCTCCTGTAGAGTGTAAGCTCTTATGGTCAGTGGGGTCCTCTCTCCTGTAGAGTGTAAGCTCTTATGGTCAGTGGGGTCCTCTCTCTCCTGTAGAGTGTAAGCTCTTATGGTCAGTGGGGTCCTCTCTCTCCTGTAGAGTGTAAGCTCTTATGGTCAGTGGGGTCCTCTCTCTCCTGTAGAGTGTAAGCTCTTATGGTCAGTGGGGTCCTCTCTCTCCTGTAGAGTGTAAGCTCTTATGGTCAGTGGGGTCCTCTCTCTCCTGTAGAGTGTAAGCTCTTATGATCAGTGGGGTCCTCTCTCTCCTGTAGAGTGTAAGCTCTTATGGTCAGTGAGGTCCTCTCTATTCCTGTAGAGTGTAAGCTCTTATGGTCAGTGGGGTCCTCTCTCTCCTGTAGAGTGTAAGCTCTTATGGTCAGTGGGGTCCTCTCTGTCCTGTAAAGTGTAAGCTCTTATGGTCAGCAGGGTCCTCTCTCTCCTGTAGAGTGTAAGCTCTTATGGTCAGTGAGGTCCTCTCTCTCCTGTACAGTGTAAGCTCTTATGATCAGTGGGGTCCTCTCTCTCCTGTAGAGTGTAAGCTCTTATGGTCAGTGAGGTCCTCTCTATTCCTGTAGAGTGTAAGCTCTTATGGTCAGTGGGGTCCTCTCTCTCCTGTAGAGTGTAAGCTCTTATGGTCAGTGGGGTCCTCTCTCTCCTGTAGAGTGTAAGCTCTTATGGTCAGTGAGGTCTTCTCTCTCCTGTAGAGTGTAAGCTCTTATGGTCAGTGGGGTCCTCTCTCTCCTGTAGAGTGTAAGCTCTTATGGTCAGTGGGGTCCTCTCTCTCCTGTAGAGTGTAAGCTCTTATGGTCAGTGGGGTCCTCTCTCTCCTGTAGAGTGTAAGCTCTTATGGTCAGTGGGGTCCTCTCTCTCTCTCCTGTAGAGTGTAAGCTCTAATGGTCAGTGGGGTCCTCTCTCTCCTGTAGAGTGTAAGCTCTTATGGTCAGTGGGGTCCTCTCTCTCCTGTAGAGTGTAAGCTCTTATGGTCAGTGGGGTCCTCTCTCTCCTGTAGAGTGTAAGCTCTTATGGTCAGTGGGGTCCTCTCTCTCTCTCCTGTAGAGTGTAAGCTCTAATGGTCAGTGGGCTCCTCTCTCTCCTGTAGAGTGTAAGCTCTTATGGTCAGTGGGGTCCTCTCTCTCCTGTAGAGTGTAAGCTCTTATGGTCAGTGGGGTCTTCTCTCTCCTGTAGAGTGTAAGCTCTTATGGTCAGTGGGGTCTTCTCTCTCCTGTAGAGTGTAAGCTCTTATGGTCAGTGGGGTCCTCTCTCTCCTGTAGAGTGTAAGCTCTTATGATCAGTGGGGTCCTCTCTCTCCTGTAGAGTGTAAGCTCTTATGGTCAGTGGGGTCCTCTCTCTCCTGTAGAGTGTAAGCTCTTATTGTCAGTGGGGTCTTCTCTCTCCTGTAGAGTGTAAGCTCTTATGGTCAGTGAGGTCCTCTCTCTCCTGTAGAGTGTAAGCTCTTATGATCAGTGGGGTCCTATCTCTCCTGTAGAGTGTTAGCTCTTATGGTCAGTGGGGTCCTCTCTCTCCTGTAGGCTGTAAGCTCTTATGGTCAGTGAGGTCCTCTCTCTCCTGTAGAGTGTAAGCTCTTATGGTCAGTGGGGTCCTATCTCTCCTGTAGAGTGTTAGCTCTTATGGTCAGTGGGGTCCTCTCTCTCCTGTAGAGTGTAAGCTCTTATGGTCAGTGGGGTCCTCTCTCTCCTGTAGAGTGTAAGCTCTTATGGTCAGTGGGGTCCTCTCTCTATTCTGTAGGCTGTAAGCTCTTATTGTCAGTAGGGTCCTCTCTCTCCTGTAGAGTGTAAGCTCTTATGGTCAGTGGGGTCCTCTCTCTCCTGTAGAGTGTTAGCTCTTATGGTCAGTGGGGTCCTCTCTCTCCTGTAGAGTGTAAGCTCTTATGGTCAGTGGGGTCCTCTCTCTCCTGTAGAGTGTAAGCTCTTATGGTCAGTGAGGTCCTCTCTCTCCTGTAGAGTATAAGCTCTTATGGTCAGTGGGGTCCTCTCTCTCCTGTAGAGTGTAAGCTCTTATGGTCAGTGGGTCCTCTCTCTCCTGTAGAGTGTAAACTCTTATGGTCAGTGGGGTCCTCTCTCTCCTGTAGAGTGTAAGCTCTTATGGTCAGCGGGGTCCTCTCTCCTGTAGAGTGTAAGCTCTTATGGTCAGTGGGCTCCTCTCTCTCCTGTAGAGTGTAAGTGGAGCGCCCCCACACCGCCGCAGGGCCGAGGGGTACCCGGAGCCGGGCCTCTAGTTCTCAGTCTCGGGGTTGTCACGGTGGCTAGACCCGGTCCGTGGCCCTGTCTGTCAGTGGGGGACGTCCGGTGCAATAAGTGATGTAGCGGTGCAGTTGTGAGGTGCAGGTCGCGGTAAATAACGAGGACACCAGGTTGCAGTCTCTTTACCTCTTTACTGGAGATCTGAGTCCTCAGTCCAGAACACGGTTCACCAGGCTGCGCAAGTCCGGCCGGTCCAATGGCACCTCCAGAGTTCTCCTCTCAGGTGGAAATCTGTGCCTTCCTTCTTAGCGCTATGTGTTGTAGTCCTTCCCTGCTGTGCTCACGGAAAGTGACCCCACAACGGTTGTGTCTGTTTCTTAAGTTCCCTCACAACTCGATTTGATGTTCCTCTGTAATCCACCCCTTCCCTGTATTCAGGTTGGAATGGCACCCGTTTGTCAGGTAGGCCTGGAGTTCTTCCGGGACCCTAGAGACGCCCCTCTCCCGCAATTGCCCCCCAAGACTTCATAGGCGATATGTGGTAGACAGCCCGCCTAAGACCGACTGTCCTGCCGCTGTTTGGAGTATGGCTTGAAGCTGTATGCTAATCCACTCCCTCGGCATTCCGGCCACCGGTATTGCGCCTCAGCAAGGTGCTGCCTCTTTCAGCACAACCCCTGCTGGTATTCTCCTTCTGCTTGATCTCGTTTCTCACTCAGCACAATCTATCTCGCTTCTAGTCCTTTCTTGGGCACCGCCGCTATACTGAGCAGGCACGGTCCCGTTACGTTCTCTCAATGCCAAGCCTCTGCCAGGATCCCACCCCTGGCAGAGACCCTACAGTCTCTCCCTTCACAACACCCCCTGCCACAGGGTGTTGCTCCGTTCAATCCCGTCAGCGTTCTCTCTAACTTCCTGCCTGACCCCCAGTTTTACCCACTATGGTGGGGAGTGGCCTAATGAATAGCACCCTTAGCTCCCCCCGGAGGCCCTGCTGTGAAACATATTGGTGTCTGTGATACCTGATTGGAGGAACTCCTTCGGTGCCATCGAACGTGCTATGGCTCCCCTTAGCGGCGAAGCCACAGTACTGCAACGACCAGGACTCTGGGGCGCTGCACTCCCCCCTGGTTAAACACAGTACTCCGGGACTGGGAAGAAAAAACAACAATACAGATTAGTAAACAGACATACAATTTTGTTGAGTGCAAAACAATAAGGATACTTGAACAGGCTTCCCTTTATGGGAGGTGAGGACACTTTTAACGTTACAAACTTAGTCAACATTATAAATTACAGGCTATCCATAACTCCTGTTACCCAACCGGGTATTCTACTCAGTGCAAACTCTGGAACAATAAATTAACATTGCCTTTAAGAAACATACACTCTTTGCTTATCAAAGGCCTTCCTATAATCACATTATAAGGCATTTCAACTTTACATTCTCCTTCTTGTGAACCTGCAGGACCGCCTGTCCCTATGGCACCAGACCTACTGCCTCTCCTTTCTTTTACAGGACCGCCCCGTTCAGCCAGGGCCTACTGCCTTTCACTACTATACATAGTATAGACATAACATTCCTTTCGTTTAAAGAACTCTGAGCCCGCTCTACTCGGCTCCTTTAAGGACTCACTCTCTAACCCCTACGGGTTCACTTTCTGTCCTTAGTAACAAAGTAACTTTCTATGGGGACGCAGGGTTGACCTTCTATCCTCACCTTCATTATTACTTCGCTTACTTTCAACTATGCAGATCTCTATCTCTACCCCTATGGGCTCTCTGCATCTTTTCTTTCTGCAAAACATTATTCAGACATTTCAACAAATTCAACACATATAACTTAGCATGTAAAACAGTTACATTTCTTTTCAAAGCATCATTATGGCATTACTGTTCTGCAACAGTATCTCTCTCAAGTTCAATCTCACACATCCCCTTTAAGAGGGGACCAAGTCTTTCTGAGGTAGCAGTCCCTTTCTGGCTGCCAGTCCAAGCCCAGCAAAGGTTCCGGTACGGCATCTTCGCAAAGAGTTCTTAAGTAAAACCAGTAGACAAGGTTTCTTCGCAAAGTGTCTTTAACTAAAACCAGTAGGAAGCACCTTTAAGAAGGTGCAAACTATTTACAAGAAAGTTTGAATCATGCAACGTTCATGATTTCCGCAGTTTGTGTAACATTGTGGAACACAAAGCAAAAATGAAAGTGAAAGCAAAAATAAAAAGCAATAGGGATCCCGGGTAAACAAAGGGATCCCTTTAAGAGTTAACCCAGGACGGGTTTTAGCAGCAAAACAGCAAGGAAATAAACAGTTAACTATTTACAGTTTCAGGTTTCCGAGGCTTAGTTGGACGGCTTCCAGGGCAGCACCTGGCACTTAACCCTTCCTGGCCTGGGAAAAGTGAGGTCCAGGGCTACACCCAGTGCTGGACAAACGCCGTTAATCCGTCTTTCATGTATGGTTAAATCATGCGCAGCGATGGAGGTCTGCGCAGCTTGAGTATGGGCATTTGTGGCAGCAAAGGTAGCGGCTGCTGCAAGATCAGTCACTGGAACCGAGTCAGCAGCTGTGGCACTAGCAGTCACTGGAGTGGTGTCGGTCGTCAGGGCAGGGTGGCTCTTCCTACCTGCTTCAGATGCGGTTCTCCCGGTGCCGGTCTGCTCCGTCTCCGCTGGGGTCTGGAACGCTGGCTGCGGGGCCTTGTGCTGCGACGCTGTCATCTCTGCTTGCAGCACCTCGCTTTCCGGCAGGGCCTTGCTTTCCAGCTTCGGAGCGCTGGGACTTCTTTCCTGCTCCGGACCAGATGAGGATGCCGACAGATGTCTGGTGAGGCTCCTGATGATGGCCTTCTTCCACCCGGCCTCAGTGCTCAGCTGCGTCCGCCGGGGTCGGTCGCTGAGCTCGTCCACTCCGGCCTGCAGGAATTCAGCATCAGCGGTGGACGCCTGGTTGCGGTGCCCCTCCGGGTGGCTGGGGGAGTCCTCTGCTCCGACCCCACGCTCCGGCTCCGGGCGGCTCGCCATGGCGTCCTCCATGTCGCTCGCTCCTTCTTCCTGGTCCTTTTCCCGCTCTCTCCTTCGTGAGCAGTTTCGTTTTCTCTGCCTCCGCCCCCCATTAAGGATCAGGAGGCGGATCTCTGCTGCTGACGGACACGTCCTTACCGTGCAGAAATATTTAGACTGGGCGGCCATTACTGTTCGCGCTCTCCAGCTCGTCTACGCCCACTCCACGCCCCTCTTCTCTTCCTGCGCTCTCCTCAGCGCTGCAATGGCGGCGGATTTTGGCGGGAACTTTTTGCGGCTAATGGCGCAGCACACAGTCTTGCAATAAAGTACAGTCTAAGCACAACAAATCACAGTCTCTAGGCACACATGACCTGATTCTTCAGGCTTAAGTAGATCCTGTTCGTGACGCCAAGATTTGGAGCGCCCCCACACCGCCGCAGGGCCGAGGGGTACCCGGAGCCGGGCCTCTAGTTCTCAGTCTCGGGGTTGTCACGGTGGCTAGACCCGGTCCGTGGCCCTGTCTGTCAGTGGGGGACGTCCGGTGCAATAAGTGATGTAGCGGTGCAGTTGTGAGGTGCAGGTCGCGGTAAATAACGAGGACACCAGGTTGCAGTCTCTTTACCTCTTTACTGGAGATCTCTGAGTCCTCAGTCCAGAACACGGTTCACCAGGCTGCGCAAGTCCGGCCGGTCCAATGGCACCTCCAGAGTTCTCCTCTCAGGTGGAAATCTGTGCCTTCCTTCTTAGCGCTATGTGTTGTAGTCCTTCCCTGCTGTGCTCACGGAAAGTGACCCCACAACGGTTGTGTCTGTTTCTTAAGTTCCCTCACAACTCGATTTGATGTTCCTCTGTAATCCACCCCTTCCCTGTATTCAGGTTGGAATGGCACCCGTTTGTCAGGTAGGCCTGGAGTTCTTCCGGGACCCTAGAGACGCCCCTCTCCCGCAATTGCCCCCCAAGACTTCATAGGCGATATGTGGTAGACAGCCCGCCTGAGACCGACTGTCCTGCCGCTGTTTGGAGTATGGCTTGAAGCTGTATGCTAATCCACTCCCTCGGCGTTCCGGCCACCGGTATTGCGCCTCAGCAAGGTGCTGCCTCTTTCAGCACAACCCCTGCTGGTATTCTCCTTCTGCTTGATCTCGTTTCTCACTCAGCACAATCTGTCTCGCTTCTAGTCCTTTCTTGGGCACCGCCGCTATACTGAGCAGGCACGGTCCCGTTACGTTCTCTCAATGCCAAGCCTCTGCCAGGATCCCACCCCTGGCAGAGACCCTACAGTCTCTCCCTTCACAACACCCCCTGCCACAGGGTGTTGCTCCGTTCAATCCCGTCAGCGTTCTCTCTAACTTCCTGCCTGACCCCCAGTTTTACCCACTATGGTGGGGAGTGGCCTAATGAATAGCACCCTTAGCTCCCCCCGGAGGCCCTGCTATGAAACATATTGGTGTCTGTGATACCTGATTGGAGGAACTCCTTCGGTGCCATCGAACGTGCTATGGCTCCCCTTAGCGGCGAAGCCACAGTACTGCAACGACCAGGACTCTGGGGCGCTGCATAAGCTCTTATGGTCAGTGGGGTCCTTTCTCTCCTGTAGAGTGTAAGCTCTTCTGGTCAGCGGGGTCCTCTCTCTCCTGTAGAGTGTAAGCTCTTATGGTCAGTGGGGTTCTCTCTCTCCTGTAGAGTGTAAGCTCTTATGGTCAGCGGGGTCCTCTCTCTCCTGTAGAGTGTAAGCTCTTATGGTCAGCGGGGTCCTCTCTCTCCTGTAGAGTGTAGGCTCTTATGGTCAGCGGGGTCCTCTCTCTCCTGTAGATTGTAGGCTCTTATGGTCAGTGGGGTCCTCTCTCTCCTGTAGAGTGTAATCTCTTATGGTCAGCGGGGTCCTCTCTCCTGTAGAGTGTAAGCTCTTATGGTCAGCGGGGTCCTCTCTCTCCTGTAGAGTGTAAGCTCTTATGGTCAGTGGGCTCCTCTCTCTCTTGTAGAGTGTAAGCTCTTATGGTCAGTGGGGTTCTCTCTCTCCTGTAGAGTGTAAGCTCTTATGGTCAGTGGGCTCCTCTCTCTCTTGTAGAGTGTAAGCTCTTATGGTCAGTGGGGTTCTCTCTCTCCTGTAGAGTGTAAGCTCTTATGGTCAGCAGGGTCCTCTCTCTTTCCTGTAGAGTGTAAGCTCTTATGGTCAGCGGGGTCCTCTCTCTCCTGTAGAGTGTGAGCTCTTATGGTCAGTGGGGTTCTCTCTCTCTCCTGTAGAGTGTAAGCTCTTATGGTCAGCGGGGTCCTCTCTGTTTTGTAGAGTGTAAGCTCTTATGGTCAGCGGGGTCCTCTCTCTCCTGTAGAGTGTAAGCTCTTATGGTCAGCGGGGTCCTCTCTCCTGTAGAGTGTAAGCTCTTATGGTCAGTGGGGTCCTCTCTCTCCTGTAGAGTGTAGGCTCTTATGGTCAGTGGGGTCTTCTCTCTCCTGTAGAGTGTAAGCTCTTATGGTCAGTGGGGTCCTCTCTCTCCTGTAGAGTGTAAGCTCTTATGGTCAGTGGGGTCCTCTCTCTCCTGTAGAGTGTAGGCTCTTATGGTCAGTGGGGTCCTCTCTCTCCTGTAGAGTGTAAGCTCTTATGGTCAGTGGGGTCCTCTCTCTCCTGTAGAGTGTAAGCTCTTACGGTCAATGGGGTCCTCTCTCTCCTGCATAGTGTAAGCTCTTATGGTCAGTGGGTCCTCTCTCTCCTGTAGAGTGTAAACTCTTATGATCAGTGGGGTCCTCTCTCTCCTGTAGAGTGTAGGCTCTTATGGTCAGTGGGGTCCTCTCTCTCCTGTAGAGTGTAAGCTCTTAAGATCAGTGGGGTCCTCTCTCTCCTGTAGAGTGTAAGCTCTTATGGTCAGTGGGGTCCTCTCTCTCCTGTAGAGTGTAAGCTCTTATGGTCAGTGGGGTCCTCTCTCTCCTGTAGAGTGTAAGCTCTTATGGTCAGTGGGGTCCTCTCTCTCCTGTAGAGTGTAAGCTCTCATGGTCAGTGGGGTCCTCTCTCTCCTGTAGAGTGTAAGCTCTTCTGGTCAGCGGTGTCTACTCTCTCCTGTAGAGTGTAGGCTCTTATGGTCAGTGGGGTCCTCTCTCTCCTGTAGAGTGTAAGCTCTTATGGTCAGCAGGGTCCTCTCTCTTTCCTGTAGAGTGTAAGCTCTTATGGTCAGCGGGGTCCTCTCTCTCCTGTAGAGTGTGAGCTCTTATGGTCAGTGGGGTCCTCTCTGTTTTGTAGAGTGTAAGCTCTTATGGTCAGCGGGGTCCTCTCTCTCCTGTAGAGTGTAAGCTCTTATGGTCAGTGGGGTGCTCTCTCTCCTGTAGAGTGTAAGCTCTTATGGTCAGTGGGGTCCTCTCTCTCCTGTAGAGTGTAAGCTCTTATGGTCAGTGGGGTCCTCTCTCTCCTGTAGAGTGTAAGCTCTTATGGTCAGTGGGGTCTTCTCTCTCCTGTAGAGTGTAAGCTCTTATGGTCAGTGGGGTCCTCTCTCTCCTGTAGAGTGTAAGCTCTTATGGTCAGTGGGGTCCTCTCTCTCCTGTAGAGTGTAAGCTCTTATGGTCAGTGGGGTCTTCTCTCTCCTGTAGAGTGTAAGCTCTTATGGTCAATGGGGTCCTCTCTCTCCTGTATAGTGTAAGCTCTTATGGTCAGTGGGGTCCTCTCTCTCCTGTAGAGTGTAAGCTCTTATGGTCAGTGGGGTCCTCTCTCTCCTGTAGAGTGTAAGCTCTTATGGTCAGTGGGGTCCTCTCTCTCCTGTATAGTGTAAGCTCTTATGGTCAGTGGAGTCCTCTCTCTCCTATAGAGTGTAAGCTCTTATGGTCAGCAGTGTCCTCTCTGTTTTGTAGAGTGTAAGCTCTTATGATCAGTGGAGTCCTCTCTCTCCTGTAGAGTGTAAGCTCTTATGGTCAGCGGGGTCCTCTCTCTCCTGTAGAGTGTAAGCTCTTATGATCAGCGGGGTCCTCTCTCTCCTGTAGAGTGTAAGCTCTTATGGTCAGTGGGGTCCTCTCTCTCCTGTAGAGTGTAAGCTCTTATGGTCAGTGGGGTCCTCTCTCTCCTGTAGAGTGAAAGCTCTTATGGTCAGTGGGGTCCTCTCTCTCCTGTAGAGTGTAAGCTCTTATGATCAGTGGGGTCCTCTCTCTCCTGTAGAGTGTAAGCTCTTATGGTCAGTGGGGTCCTCTCTCTCCTGTAGAGTGTAGGCTCTTATGGTCAGTGGGGTCTTCTCTCTCCTGTAGAGTGTAAGCTCTTATGGTCAGTGGGGTCCTCTCTCTCCTGTAGAGTGTAAGCTCTTATGGTCAGTGGGGTCCTCTCTCTCCTGTAGAGTGTAAACTCTTATGGTCAGTGGGGTCCTCTCTCTCCTGTAGAGTGTAAGATCTTATGGTCAGCGGGGTCCTCTCTCTCCTGTAGAGTGTAAGCTCTTATGGTCAGTGGGGTCCTCACTCTCCTATAGAGTGTAAGCTCTTCTGGTCAGCGGTGTCTTCTCTCTCCTGTAGAGTGTAGGCTCTTATGGTCAGTGGGGTCCTCTCTCTCCTGTAGAGTGTAAGCTCTTATGGTCAGCGGGGTCCTCTCTCTTTCCTGTAGAGTGTAAGCTCTTATGGTCAGCGGGGTCCTCTCTCTCCTGTAGAGTGTGAGCTCTTATGGTCAGTGGGGTTCTCTCTCTCTCCTGTAGAGTGTAAGCTCTTATGGTCAGCGGGGTCCTCTCTCTCCTGTAGAGTGTAAGCTCTTATGGTCAGTGGAGTCCTCTCTCCTGTAGAGTGTAAGCTCTTATGGTCAGTGGGGTCCTCTCTCCTGTAGAGTGTAAGCTCTTATGGTCAGTGGGGTCCTCTCTCTCCTGTAGAGTGTAAGCTCTTATGGTCAGTGGGGTCCTCTCTCTCCTGTAGAGTGTAAGCTCTTATGGTCAGTGGGGTCCTCTCTCTCCTGTAGAGTGTAAGCTCTTATGGTCAGTGGGGTCCTCTCTCTCCTGTAGAGTGTAAGCTCTTATGGTCAGTGGGGTCCTCTCTCTCCTATAGAGAGTAAGCTCTTATGGTCAGTGGGGTCCTCTCTCTCCTATAGAGAGTAAGCTCTTATGGTCAGTGGGGTCTTCTCTCTCCTGTAGAGTGTAGGCTCTTATGGTCAGTGGGCTCCTCTCTCTCCTGTAGAGTGTAAGCTCTTATGGTCAGTGGGGTCCTCTCTCCCCTGTAGAGTGTAGGCTCTTATGGTCAGCGGGGTCCTCTCTCTCCTGTAGAGTGTAGGCTCTTATGGTCAGTGGGGTCCTCTCTCTCCTGTAGAGTGTAAGCTCTTATGGTCAGTGGGGTCCTCTCCTGTAGAGTGTAAGCTCTTATGGTCAGTGGGGTCCTCTCTGTCCTGTAGAGTGTAAGCTCTTATGGTAAGTGGGGTCCTCTCTCTCCTGTAGAGTGTAAGCTCTTATGGTCAGTGGGGTCCTCTCTTCCGTAGAGTGTAAGCTCTTATGGTCAGTGGGGTTCTCTCTATTCCTGTAGAGTGTAAGCTCTTATGGTCAGTGGGGTCCTCTCTCTCCTGTAGAGTGTAAGCTCTTATGGTCAGTGGGGTCCTCTCTTCCGTAGAGTGTAAGCTCTTATGGTCAGTGGGGTCCTCTCTCCTGTAGAGTGTAAGCTCTTATGGTCAGTGAGGTCCTCTCTCTCCTGTAGAGTGTAAGCTCTTATGGTCAGTGGGGTCCTCTCTCTCCTGTAGAGTGTAAGCTCTTATAGTCAGTGGGGTCCTCTCTCTCCTGTAGAGTGTAAGCTCTTATAGTCAGTGGGGTCCTCTCTCTCCTGTAGAGTGTAAGCTCTTATGGTCAGTGGGGTCCTCTCTCCTGTAGAGTGTAAGCTCTTATGGTCAGTGTGGTCCTCTCTCTCCTGTAGAGTGTAAGCTCTTATGGTCAGTGGGGTCCTCTCTCTCCTGTAGAGTGTAAGCTCTTATAGTCAGTGGGGTCCTCTCTCTCCTGTAGAGTGTAAGCTCTTATGGTCAGTGGGGTCATCTCTCTCCTGTAGAGTGTAAGCTCTTATGGTCAGTGGGGTCCTCTCTCTCCTGTAGAGTGTAAGCTCTTATGATCAGTGGGGTCCTCTCTCTCCTGTAGAGTGTAAGCTCTTATGGTCAGTGGGGTCCTCTCTCTCCTGTAGAGTGTAAGCTCTTATGGTTAGTGGGGTCCTCTCTCTCCTGTAGAGTGTAAGCTCTTATGGTTAGTGGGGTCCTCTCTCTCCTGTAGAGTGTAAGCTCTCATGACTAGCAGTGTGCGCTCTCTCCTGGAGAGTGTAAGCTCTTCTGGCAGGTGGTGTGCTCTGTTGCTCTCTCTCTCTCGTCATCAGTCTCTCTCATCATCAGTCTCTCTCTCCTTTAGAGATCTTTTTAAATGATCCGCTCATTTCTCTTATCCAGTTTTTTGCCTTCTGCATGGTACAGAAGCTAATGCCTGATCCAATCTTATTCATTTCTGTTGTTCAAAGTTACCTGATGAGTCAATTGGTCCTTCTGATTTGTCTTTGAGCCAGATCTGAAAACATTGCATACAGTATATACAGTAAGACAATAGGGCACATAAATCAAAACCAACAAATGTATGAGTATGTCCAAAGATACAAAATCGCCAATCAGTTTTGCAACCATCATGTGGGGCACTTTGGTTATATCTGCCAATGCACCCCTGACCGCCAGGCCCGTTCTTGTCATGCTGGGGTTAACTCATTGCAGTGACTTGTGTGTGCCTGTTGTGCCCCCTTTTCCCAGTATGGGACCCTCCCCTTCCTTATAAAGCTGCAGCAACCTGGCTCTCTCCTCATCTGAGATCCGGAGCAGGTTCTAGGTGTTCATTTGTTTGCATAAGTAAAAGTCACGGTGGGTTGATGGTGCCAAGTATCCTTTCAAAGGCAATCTTGCCCCCAGGGGACCGGGGGCAAAGTGCTTCATGGCAAGTTTATAGGCCCCTCGGCCGTATGTTTAAAGCGGTGACCGACCCAGTGGCGTATCCGGGGGGGCAACTGGGGCATGTGCCCCGGGCACAGCCGACAGGGGGGCGCCAGCGGGCCGCCTGATGATGCGGCGGTCCAAGGAGGCTCCTCATCCCATACTGAGCGGTCACATGGTACCGCTCATTACAGTAATGAATATGCGGCTCCACCTCCCATAGGGGTGGAGCCGCATATTCATTACTGTAATGAGCAGTAACGGTGACAGCTCAGTACAGGAAGAAGCTGCCGGTGCCGGGGAAGCAGGGACTGCACTGCGCCAGGAGCAGGTGAGTATAACGGGGAGGGGAGCGCTGCGCTATATTCACCTGCTCCTCGTTCCGGCACCGCTCCGTCTTCAGCAGTGATGCTGAGGTCAGAGGGTGCGGTGACGTAGTTAGTGCATGCCCTCTGCCTGAACATCAGTGCAGAAGATGGAGTGGCGGATGGAACGAGGAGCAGGTAAATATTGAAAGTGCCGGGGGCCTGAGCGACGGAGAGGTGAGTATGTGATTTTTCTTTATTTTTATTGCAGCAACAGCAAAAGGGGCAAGTGTCTGTATGGAGCATCTTATGGGGCCATAACGATTGTGCAGTACTATAATGGGGCAAGTGTCTGTATGGGGCATCTTATGGGGCCATAACGTTTGTGCAGTACTATAATGGGGCAAGTGTCTGTATGGAGCATCTTATGGGGCCATAACGATTGTGCAGCACTATAATGGGGCAAGTGTCTGTATGGAGCATCTTATGGGGCCATAACGATTGTGCAGCACTATAATGGGGCAAGTGTCTGTATGGAGCATCTTATGGGGCCATAACGTTTGTGCAGCACTATAATGGGGCAAGTGTCTGTATGGGGCATCTTATGGGGCCATAACGTTTGTGCAGCACTATAATGGGGCAAGTGTCTGTATAGAGCATCTTATGGGGCCATAACGTTTGTGCAGCACTATAGTGGGGCAAGTGTCTGTATAGAGCATCTTATGGGGCCATAACGTTTGTGCAGCACTATAATGGGGCAAGTGTCTGTATGGGGCATCTTATGGGGCCATAACGTTTGTGCAGCACTATAATGGGGCAAGTGTCTGTATAGAGCATCTTATGGGGCCATAACGATTGTGCAGCACTATAATGGGGCAAGTGTCTGTATGGGGCATCTTATGGGGCCATAACGTTTGTGCAGCACTATAATGGGGCAAGTGTCTGTACGGAGCATCTTATGGGGCCATAACGTTTGTGCAGCACTATAATGGGGCAAGTGTCTGTATGGATCATCTTATGGGGCCATAACGTTTGTGCAGCACTATAATGGGGCAAGTGTCTGTATAGAGCATCTTATGGGGCCATAACGTTTGTGCAGCACTATATGGGGCAAGTGTCTATATGGGGCATCTTATGGGGCCATAACGTTTGTGCAGCAATATATGGGGCAAGTGTCTATATGGGGCATCTTATGGAGCCATAACGTTTGTGCAGCACTATAATGGGGTAAGTGTCTGTATAGAGCATCTTATGGGGCCATAACGTTTGTGCAGCATTATATGGGGCAAGTGTCTGTACGGAGCATCTTATGGGGCCATAACGTTTGTGCAGCACTATATGGGGCAAGTGTCTGTATGGGGCATCTTATGGGGCCATAACGTTTGTGCAGCACTATAATGGGGCAAGTGTCTGTATGGGGCATCTTATGGGGCCATAATGTTTGTGCAGCACTATATGGGGCAAGTGTCTATATGGGGCATCTTATGGGGCCATAATGTTTGTGCAGCATTATATGGGGCAAGTGTCTGTACGGAGCATCTTATGGGGCCATAACGTTTGTGCAGCACTATAATGGGGCAAGTGACTGTATAGAGCATCTTATGGGGCCATAACGTTTGTGCAGCACTATAATGGGGCAAGTGACTGTATAGAGCATCTTATGGGGCCATAACGTTTGTGCAGCACTATAAGGGGCGAGTGTCTGTATAGAGCATCTTATGGGGCCATAACGTTTGTGCAGCACTATAAGGGGCAAGTGTCTGTATGGAGCATCTTATGGGGCCATAACGTTTGTGCAGCACTATATGGGGCAAGTGTCTATATGGGGCATCTTATGGGGCCATAATGTTTGTGCAGCACTATATGGGGCAAGTGTCTATATGGGGCATCTTATGGGGCCATAATGTTTGTGCAGCACTATAATGGGGCAAGTGTCTGTATAGATCATCTTATGGGGCCATAACATTTGTGCAGCACTATAATGGGGCAAGTGTCTGTATGGGGCATCTTATGGGGCCATAACATTTGTGCAGCACTATAATGGGGCAAGTGTCTGTATAGAGCATCTTATGGGACCATAACATTTGTGCAGCACTATATGGGGCAAATGTCCGTATGGAGCATCTTATGGGGCCATAATGTTTGTGCAGCACTATATGGGGCAAATGTCTGTATGGAGCATCTTATGGGGCCATACTCAAAGTTTCTGCAGAACTATATTGGGCAAATGTGTCTATGGAGCAACTTATGGGGCCATCATAAACTTTATGGAGCATTATATGGGGCTCCTGATTCAATATGGATATTCAAAAACACTTAACCTACTGATGTCTCAATTAATTTTACTTTTATTGGTATCTATTTTAACATTATGGAGATTCAGGAATGTACCTTGGCTTGGTCATACAGTTTCAATAGAGTTAAGGTTCAAATGGGGGAGGTTTGGAGGGTAGGTTTGGCGGTGGGGTGCCAAACTGATCCTTTGCCCCAGGTGCAGGAAAGGCTAGATACACCTCTGGACCGACCCCTGCCAAAAAAGAAAACTAAGTTTTGTTTACTGATGTTAAAAGAAAATTTAAGAGTTTCAAGTTGATGGTTGTTGTGTCAGTCATTGCAATGGAGCTTCTGGTGGTTGGTTCGGGTCTCGGAGGTCTTCCCACAGTTTTAGGTATTCATGGACCATGCTCGAATCGGTTTCACATGTTTGTGAAATTTTGTCTCTGCTCAGGAAAGATAACTCAGCCTGTCCGCCGGGTCTCCAGTCATGATCTAACTACTTAGATATGTCTATGAGCACTAGGCTGAGATCAGGAGACCCAGTGGTAGGGACAATATTCAGATCCGAGCACAATGTTTCACAGACGTTTGAAACCATCCATGATTACTCAGGTGTCTGATATTGTCAAGTACTATTGAGTTTGCAGCAGTTGTATTTTTGACCAAACCAGAGAGCCCATAGAGGTTCCATGTAGTTTCCAATAGGTGAACCTACTCAGGACCAGGTTTCTACAGTCCTCCTCCATATATTTACTGGTCCTCTCTCTTGGGTTGAGACCTTTTCAGATTCTGACACCATCTTATTTGATACATTGAATCCTGATGCTGTTTAGATGCTTCAGAAAGTCAGAATCCAGGACCCAAGAATAAGGACTGGGAGCAAAACGTAGGACTCTCCTCTCAGATATGAATATTCTTTGGGGTGATAGATTAATTCAGGAGTCTGAATTTTTTTTTCTGGGGTCTAGTTTAATTTTGCTCTCCAGTCTTACACATAAATTGATTTTTGTGTCCGGTCTGAATTTTGAATTTATTTTGAGGTCTGAATTGGGATTCGGATGAATTCAGGGGTCTGGTCTGTGGGCTAAATACGTTTTGAAGTCTAAATTAGTTTATGGATCTGGAACAGGATCTAGATTGGTTGAAGTTGGGGCCAAGAAATGATTTAATTTGGGGTTCTGGAATCTGTGACATCAATTTTCATGACCCTTTTCACATAAAGTATATGCAAAAATGTGGAGGTGTTGCCAGCGTTCCCCCAAGATGACATGTACTGTTATGACCCCAATGGCAGAGGGTCTCAGAGGTTATTACCAAGTCTGCACACACAAAAAACCAGCTCATAGGGCAGTGGTAACTAGGCTGACCGTATACCTGAACCTAGCACAACAAATAGCAGCAGCCGGGGAACGTACCTACGTTGGTTCTAGACGTCTCGCGCCAGCCGGAGAACTAACTAACCCTAGAAGGGAAAAGATAGACCTTTCTTGCCTCCAGAGAAAAGACCCCAAAAGTTGGATACGAGCCCCATCAAATAATAACGGTGAGGTAAGAAGAAAAGACAAACGTAAGAATGAACTAGGTTTTAGCAAAGAGAGGCCCACTGACTAATAGCAGAATATAGGAAGATGACTTATACGGTCAGCAAAAACCCTATCAAAATTTCCACGCCGAATATTCAAGAACCCCCGAACCGTCTAACGGCACGGGGGGAGAATATCAGTCCCCTAGAGCTACCAGCAATATCAGGAATCACATTTAGTACAAGCTGGACAAAAATAAGAGCAATGCAAATAACCAAAAAATAAGGAAGCAGGACTTAGCTTATTTTGCAAAGAACCAGGACCAGCAGACAGGAGCAAACAGAAAGGAACTGATTACAATGATGCCAGGCACCAGACTGAGAATCCAGGGAGTTTAAATAGCGACACCCCTGGACTAACGAACCAGGTGGGTTCCAAGCTGGGGAAAGAAAATCAAAGTGTCATGTCGCTAGTGACCACAAGAGGGAGCCAAAAAAGTCTAATTCACAACAATGTACTGTATATTATTGCAATTCATTATGACGTTTGAATTATTAATAATCTGTATTGATAGTGAAATGTTGTGTTCTGCCCAACCACAGATAGTTGATAGGGACAGGTAGAATTAGTGGTTGGGACTAACCTTGAGTGGGAGGCACTAAAATAAAGCGGAGGAGAGTTTCGTATTAGGAAGGCAGATAGGGCCTAGTTTCCAGCTAGAGCAGACCTTTGGTCTGATTAGTCAGCAGAACCACACGAATTGGGCGTCCTTAAAGTGAGCAGAGACAGAGGCAATGGATAGCGTGATTCAGAGTGGAGACCAGGAAAAGTGTTAGAAGGAGTGAGTGATTATCCAGAGATGAGATCTAGGGTATGCGGCCTTTCTAGATGCCAAAGGGGTTTTTTGACAGCCAAATAACGGAGCAGTGCCGAGAAGGGGAACATGACAGAGAGTGCCCCATATGGTAGTTCCAAGGTGCCAGCAAGCAGAGAAGTTAATGCGGCGCCCCCACCGCCGCAGGGCCGAGGGGTACCCGGTACCGGGCCTCTGAGTCTCTGTTCTGGGATTGGGTTGTCACGGTGGCTAGACCCGGTCCGTGACCCTGCCTGCGCGGGGGCGTCCGGTGAAAGAGTGGTGAATGGTGGTGTAGTTATGAAGTGCCGGTCGCAGTAAATAATGAGGACACCAGTTTGCAGTCTCTTTACCTCTTTACTGAAGGCTTCTGAGTCCTCAATCCGGAATACGGTTAACCAGGCTGCGCAAGTCCAGCCGGTCCAATGGCACCTCCAGAATTCTCCTTGCAGGTGGAAATCTGTGCCTTCCTGCTAGCGCTGTGTGTTGTGGTCCTCCCCTGCTGTGCTTACGGGATAGTCCCCACAACTGTTGTGTATGTTTCTCGTGTTCCCTCACAACTGGATTAGATGATGTTCTGCTAATCCGTCCCTCCCGGTGTTATGGTTGGGACGCACCCGTATGACGGGTAGGCTCAGAGCTCTTCCGGGACCCTAGAGTCGCCCCTCTCCAAAGGTTGCCCCCTATGTCTGCGTAGGTGATTTAGGTGAGACAGCCCGCCTATGACTGACTGTCCTGCCATTGGTTTGAAGTATTGCCTGGAGCTCTATACTTCCTCGGCGTTCCGGCCGCCGGCTGTGCGCCTCAGTAGGATGTTGCCTCGGTCTTACAGCACGACTCCTACTGGTATTCTCCTTCTTGCTTTGATCTCGTTTCTCACTCAGCACAATAAATCTCGCTTCTTGTCCTTTCTTAGGGCACCGCCGCTATACTGTGCAGGCACGGTCCCGTAACGTTCTTTCTAGTTGCCAGGCCTCTGTCAGGGTCCCAAACCTGACAGGGACCCTACCGAATCTTCCCCCACAACACCCTCTGCCACAAGGTGTTGCCTGGTTCCAACCCAGTCAGCTTCTCTCTAACTTCCTGCCTGACCCCCAGTTTTACCAGTATGTGAGGAGTGGCCTAATGAATAGTACCCTTAGCTCCCCCTGGAGGCCCGACTGTGAAATGTATTGGTGTATGTGATACCTGGTCAGATGAATTCCTTCAGTGCCATCAGACGTACCATAGCCCCCCTTAGTGGCGGAGCAACAGTACTGCAACGACCAGGACTCTGGGGCGCTGCATTAACTATGGGCCATAATGGAACAAATGGCACTCCTAAGGTAAAAAAAAAACAACGCAGAACCGTGGGTTGAAAATTAGGACTCATTTGGTGGTTAGTGGTCTTGTTCTTGGATACTAGAATAGCTCCCAAATAGACTCTGGGGGTCTAAGTGAACATCTCATGTAGGTCATTTTCAAATATATTTTGATCAGTTTTTCTCATCTGTAAGATAAGATGAAGAGATGTTAAAATGTTTTGAGAAAGATTTGCACTTGTTCTAGGTTTTGGCCCCAAAATCTAAAAAATGAAGCAGGCATAATAACAAAGAAAAGGTAAATATTTTCCTTAGCTTTGAAAAAAAAACTGAATAAATGAGCAATTTTACGTGACTTATGAAAAAAAGAGTAACTGGGTAATTGTTGCCAAAAAGTTTGAACCCGTGAAACTCGAAGTTTTTATCTATAACCCTTAACGACGTTTGACATAAGCTTACGTCATGGTTGGGAAGTGGTTCTCGGAAAATTACATAAATTTTCATCATGGAGGTCATGCAAGCACAGGAGTAGTGCCCGCATAATTGCCGCGTGAGCTCTACTTGAGTGAAAGCTGTGCCTCTGCTGTTGCTGTCAGGAGCGCCCCTAAATGCCGTGATCTATAGCCATTGTAGCATTTAGAAGGCAGGGAGAGGTGCCATCATGACATTGCCGGATTCGCAGCAGTTTTCCATGAGTTTACAGTACCATGTAAACCTATGGAAAACAAAATCCGCAGTGCACATGCAGCGGAAAAAAACACGTGGAAACGCTGCATTGTTTATTCCACAGCATGTCAATTCTTTGTGCGGATTCCGCAGCGGTTTACACCTGCTCCATAATAGGAATCCGCAGGTGGAATCCGCACAAAAAAATGAGAAAAAAAATCTGCGGTAATTCCGCAGTGCGGATTTCCTGCAGATTTACCAAAATCAGTGCGGAAAAATCCGCACACCTTTCCACAACATGTGCATGTGGCCTAAAACTGTCACACTATTTACCCCCTTCAGTGAACCCCGTAAAATAAATTAATAAAATAAGTGGCTAAAAAAAGTCAAATGTAAATTAAAATAGTATCTCTGAAAAAATCATCTTGTTCCACAAAAAGCAAGCCGACACACAGCTGTCAGCAGAGAAATAAAAAAGTTAGAATATAGCGATGCAAAAACTTTTTTTCCATAAAATAGTATTTATTGTGCAAAAGCAGCAAAACATAAAAATTTACATAATGTTGTGTCGTTGTAAATAATTGTACTGACCCGAAGAATAAAGCTGTCTTATCACTTTTAATATATGGTGAACGTCATAAATAAAAAAAAAATAAAAAACAATTCCCGAATTTCTGGTTTTTGCTCATTTCAAAACAGTAGTTATCCGCCACATATGGGGTATAGGCATACTAAGAATAAATTGCACAATACATTTTATGGTCCATTTTCTCCTGCTACCATTTGAAACTGAAAAATGTGGCACTGCAAACATGACACGGTGTCCAATGTCGAGTTTTGTGTTCCAAAAATGAAACGGCGCTCCTTCCCTTCCGAGCCATGCTGTGCACCCAAACAGTAGTTTTCCACCACATATGGGGTATTGGCGTACTCAGGAGAAATTGAATAACAAATTACACTGTCCATTTTCTCCTGTTACCATTGTGAAAATGCAAAAATTGGGGCTAAATTAACATTTTTGTGAAATAAAAGGAAAATTTTCATTTTTTTTCCTTCCACATTGCTTTAATTGCTGTGAAGCAACTGAAGTGTTAATAAACTTCTTGAATGTGATTTTGAGAACTTTGAGGGGTGCACTTTTTAAGATGGCGTCACTTTTGAGTATTTTCGGTCCATACAAAAATTATTTTCTGTAAATTTTATCAACTTTTAACCCTTCTAACTTCCTAGAAACAAAAATGGTTTAAAAAATGATGCTGAAGTAAAATAGACAAATGGTAAATGTCATTTATTCATTATTTTGTGTGATATAATTACTGTGTCTGGTTAAATGGCATAAAAATTAAAAGTTTGAAATTTGTAAAAAAAAAATTTCTAAAATTCCAAGATTTTCACAACTAAACACCAAAAATATTAGCCTACATTTGCCACTAACATTAAGTACAATGTGTTATGAAAAAGCAATCTCCGAATCACTGGGATTCATTGAAGCGTTCCAGGGTTATTGCCACATAAAGTGACAGTGGTCAGAATTGTAAAATTTGGCCTGATCAGGAAAGTGAAAACAGGACCGGGGGTAAAGGGGTTAAGAATATTAATTAAAATACAGAAGGTATTAGAAATTGTTTGCAATGTCGGAGAGCAGAAAACATGACTTTTTATGTTTCTTAACCCCTTAATCCCATATGACGTACTATCCCGTCAAGGTGACCTGGGACTTAATTCCAAGTGATGGGATAGTACGTCATATGCGATCGTCTGCGCTCTCAGGGGGAGCGCGGCCGGGTGTCAGCTGACTATCGCAGCTGACATCCGGCACTATGTGCCAGGAACGGTCACGGACCACCCCTGGCACATTAACCCCCGACACACTGCGATCAAACATGATCGCAGTGTTCCGGCGGTACAGGGAAGCATCGCGCTGGGAGGCGGCTCCCTGCGTGCTTCCCTGAGACCCTCGGAGCAACGCGATGTGATCGCGTTGCTCCGAGCGTTTCTTACCTCCTCTCCGTGCAGCAGGCCCGGATCCAAGATGGCCACGGCATCCGGGTCCTGCAGGGAGGTGGCTTACCAAGTGCCTGCTCAGAGCAGGCGCTGGTAAGCCTGCAGCGCTCTAAGTCAGATCGCTGATCTGACAGAGTGCTGTGCAAACTGTTAGATCAGCGATCTGTGATGTCCCCCCTGGGACAAAGTAAAAAAGTAAAGAAAAAAAAAATCCACATGTGTAAAAAAAAAAAAGAAAAAAAAAATTCCTAAATAAAGAAAAAATATATATATATTATTCCCATAAATACATTTCTTTATCTAAATAAAAACAAACAATAAAAGTACACATATTTAGTATCGCTGCGTCCGTAATGACCCAACCTATAATACTGTCCCACTAGTTAACCCCTTCAGTGAATACCGTAAAAAAAGAGGCAAAAAACAACGCTTTATTATCATACTGCCGAACAAAAAGAGGAATAACACGCGATCAAAAAGACGGATATAAATAACCACGGTACCGCTGAAAACGTCATCTTGTCCCGCAAAAAACGAGCCGCCAAACAGCATCATCAGCGAAAAAATAAAAAAGTTATAGTCCTCAGAATAAAGCGATGCCAAAATAATTATTTTTTCTATAAAATAGTTTTTATCGCATAAAAGCGCCAAAACATAAAAAAAGATATAAATGAGGTATCGCTGTAATCATACTGACCTGACGAATAAAACTGCTTTATCAATTTTCCTAAATGTGGAACGGTATAAACGCCCCCCCCCCCAAAAAAAAAAAAATAAATAAATTCATGAATAGCTGGTTTTTGGTCCTTCTGCCTCGCAAAAATCAGAATAAAAAGCGATCAAAAAATGTCACGTGCCCGAAAATGTTACCAATAAAAACGTTAACTCGTCCCGCAAAAAACAAGACCTCACATGACTCTGTGGACTAAAATATGGAAAAATTATAGCTCTCAAAATGTGGAGACGCAAAAACTTTTTTGCTACAAAAAGCGTCTTTTAGTGTGTGACAGCTGCCAATCATAAAAATCCGCTATAAAAAATGCTATAAAAGTAAATCAAACCCCGCTTCATCACCCCCTTAGTTAGGGAAAAATAATAAAATTAAAAAAATGTATTTATTTCCATTTTCCGGTTAGAGCTAGGGTTAGGCCTAGGGTTAGGGCTAGGGTTAGGGTTGGGGCTAAAGTTAAGGTTAGGGTTGGGCTAAAGTTAGGGTTAGGGCTACGGTTAGGGTTGGGGCTAGGGTTAAGGCTACAGTTAGGGTTGGGGCTAAAGTTAGGGTTAGGGTTGGGGCTAAAGTTAGGGTTAGGGTTTGTATTACATTTACGGTTGGGATTAGGGTTGGGATTAGAGTTAGGGGTGTGTCAGGGTTAGAGGTGTGGTTAGGCTTACCATTGGGATTAGGGTTAGGGGTGTGTTTGGATTAGGGTTTCAGTTAGAATTGGGGGGTTTCCACTGTTTAGGCACATCAGGGGCTCTCCAAACGCGACATGGCGTCCGATCTCAATTCCAGCCAATTCTGCGTTGAAAAAGTAAAACAGTGCTCCTTCCCTTCCGAGCTCTCCCGTGCGCCCAAACGGGTTTACCCCAACATATGGGGCATCCGCATACTCAGGAAAAATTGGACAACAACTTTTGGGGTCCAATTTCTCCTGTTACCCTTGGGAAAATACAAAACTGGGGGCTAAAAAATCATTTTTGTGGAAAAAAAATTATTTTTTATTTTCACGGCTCTGCGTTATAAACTGTAGTGAAACACTTGGGGGTTCAAAGTTCTCACAACACATCTAGATAAGTTACTTGGGAGGTCTAGTTTCCAATATGTGGTCACTTATGGGGGTTTCTACTGTTTGGGTACATCGGGGGCTCTGCAAATGCAACGTGACGCCTGCAGACCAATCCATCTAAGTCTGCATTCCAAATGGCGCTCTTTTCCCTTCCGAGCTCTGCCATTCACCCAAACAGTGGTTCCCCCCCACATACAGGGTATCGGCGTACTCAGGACAAATTGGACAACAACTTTTGGGGTCCAATTTATCTTGTTACCCTTGTGAAAATGCAAAACTTGGGGCTAAAAAAATCATTTTTGTGAAGAAAAAAAAAAGAATTTTTATTTTCACGGCTCTGCGTTATAAACGGTAGTGAAACACTTGGAGGTTCAAAGCTCTCAAAACACATCTAGATAAGTTCCTTAGGGGGTCTACTTTCCAAAATGGTGTCACTTGTGGGGGGGTTTTAATGTTTAGGCACATCAGGGGCTCTCCAAACGCAACATGGAGTCCCATCTCAATTCCTGTCAATTTTGCATTGAAAAGTCAAACGGCGCTCCTTCCCTTCCAAGCTCTGCCATGCGCCCAAACAGTCATTTACCCCCACATATCGGATATCAGCGTACTCAGAACAAATTGTACAACAACTTTTGGTGTCCAATTTCTTCTCTTACCTGTGGGAAAATAAAAAATTTGGGAGGAAAAAAATCATTTTTGTGAAAAAATATGATTTTTTATTTTTATGGCTCTGCATTATAAACTTCTGTGAAGCACTTGTTGGGTCAAAGTGCTCACCACATATCTAGATAAGTTCCCTAGGAGGTCTACTTTCCAAAATGGTGTCACTTGTGGGGGGTTTCAATGTTTAGGCACATGAGGGGCTCTCCAAACCCAACATGGCGTCCCATCTCAATTCAAGTCAATTTTGCATTGAAAAGTCAAATGGCGCTCCTTCCCTTCTGAGCTCTGCCATGCGCTCAAACAGTGGTTTACCCCCACATATGGGGTATCAGCGTACTCAAGACAAATTGTACAACAACTTTTGGGGTCCATTTTCTCCTGTTACCCTTGGTAAAATAAAACAAATTGGAGCTGAAATAAATTTTGTGTGAAAAAAAGTTAAATGTTCATTTTTATTTAAACATTCCAAAAATTCCTGTGAAACACCTGAAGGGTTAATAAACTTCTTGAATGTAGTTTTGAGCACCTTGAGGGGTGCAGTTTTTAGAATGGTGTCACACTTGGTTATTTTCTATCATATAGACCCCTCAAAATGACTTCAAATGAGATGTGGTCCCTAAAAAAAATGGTGTTGTAAAAATGAGAAATTGCTGGTCAACTTTTAACTCTTATAACTCCCTAATAAAAAAAAATGTTGGTTCCAAAATTGTGCTGATGTAAAGTAGACATGTGGGAAATGTTACTTATTAAGTATTTTGTGTGACATATCTCTATGATTTAAGGTCATAAAATTAAAAGTTGGAAAATTGCGAAATTTTCGAAATTTTCACCAAATTTCCATTTTTTTCATAAATAAACGCAAGTTATATCGAAGAAATTCTACCACTAACATGAAGTACAATATGTCTCGAGAAAACCTTGTCAGAATCGCCAAGATCCATTGAAGCGTTCCAGAGTTATAACCTCATAAAGGGACAGTGGTTAGAATTGTAAAAATTGGCCCAGTCATTAATGTGCAAACCACCCTTGGGGGTGAAGGGGTTAATCAGTCAATGACCAGAAGTTCACATGTAAAAATGGGTGAAGTTGTCACTCTGGAGCCCATTGTCCTATTAGCACATTCCATTAGTGGTGTAATTTGCTGAATTACACAGTCCTGTATCTATTCCTTCCCTCAATCACCTAATTAACTAACCTTATTCATGCTGATGCAATTAACTAATCAATGAAGCCATTTACCAAAGTGCCACTTCCTTGCACATTACGCCTGGGAATACGCTGTTACATCTAAATTGATAATTGAAATGTTTAGCTTTAAACCAACTGATCGGTGAAGATCACAAAGAAAATGACTTTGCCATAAAAATAACATTTGAATAATTTTAACAATGAAAATATCAAGTTACATATTTATTGGGCTAGGGATGTTGGGACCTAGAACATCTAAAGGACAGAATGGTACAATTATGTAAAGTCATACATTATCAATCACTGTGGTTCTCGATACAGGTTTGACCAAGGCTGGTTGTAAATGATGGGTGACCTTAAAGACAGCAACGGATGACTGATGCATGTGGTTTATTTCCGTCTTCAAGTAGTCATAGTTTGTGTCTTGTTTCACTTTAAGGACTGACAGTTCATGCTGATTAAGGTTTTGTCAGCAAGTCACTCCCGTTTCAGCAGAACCCACTAAGAGCAATGAATACCTGTCAACAATATCACAAGATGATGTGCACTTGTTTGAAGGCCTTTTTCCAAGGAAATGTTGAGCAAACGATATTTAATACATTTGTTCAGTCCCAAATATTTGCATATTATAGATGCCTGTTTACACGAGGACACAACTGCCCCATTATTTAACGGCCTTTGGCACAATCTTGAACCATGGTGACTTGATGGATGAAAGATCTGTAGGAAAATTGATATTCTGCAAGCCTAGATAGGCACATCAGGGTCTTCTACGCTTCCATTCTTCTGACCATGATGACCTTCTCCAGTGATTGCTCTCTTCATATGATGTGGCCAATATAGGCAAGTCGTAGCTTGGTGATCCTTGCTTCCAGTCACATGTCTGTCTTTGATTGTTACAAGATTGATTTGTTTGTTCTTCTTGCCATCCATGGTATTAATAGCATCCTTCTCTAGCACCGCATTTAGAAGTGGTTGAATCTTCATCTTTCTTGTTTCACTATAGTCCAGTTTTCGTGTCCGTAGTATGTTGCCACAGAAAAAAAAACAAACTACGTATGAGCTGAGTCTTTGTCGTCAGTGAAATTTTCCTCAATTTGAAGACCTTGTCCAGTGAATTCACTGTTGATTTGCCCAGACACACTTTAACAGGCTGGGTGGTGGAACCACTGTGCTGTAGACCGAGGAGAGCCTGAAGGGGTGTGATTAAGCAAACACCCAACTCTTCACTAGAGCCCCTGATGGTGGGATTACACTTGGCTCCAGATAGATGCCAGGTGCTAATCCAGGAAAGACCAGGGACGCACGGCAGCTGACCCCCAAAGGGGCAGGAAGCTGTAACAGCAGGTGCAGGCAAGTACATCTGATATACAGGTAGGCACTGGCAAGTATACTGACAGGCAGAGCAGGTGCAAACAGGAGCGGCAGGTTTACTGACTGGTACAGCTGATACACAGGCGAGCACAGCTGTTATACAGGCACGTGGACATTGATGACATACAGGCAGGCAGGTGCGGCACGGCTGATGTACTGGCAGGCAGGTGATGGCTGGCTCGACAGATATATAGACAGGCAAGTGCGGGTGGGTACGGCTAAAATACAGGAACACACGGCAAGTACAGGTAGACAGGTACGGGGAGGTATACTGATGGGTACTGGTGACCTGAGAACTGGCAAGCGTGCAGACTACTGACATAACACGTTGCTCAGGCACCTTTCAACAGATGGGGGTGCCTTAAATAATATCTCTCAGTAGTGTTGAGCATTCCGATACTGCAAGTATCGGAATTCCGATACCGAGATCCGATACTTGCCGCATATCGGATACCGGAAACGGAAGTTCCCAGGATTCAAACTGCACGAATTCAGCCAATAAGGAATGATTCTGAGTGTGGGCACATCCTGTTCAGCATGGTGGGCATGAAACTACTCGCAAGGCTGTGATTGGCTGCTGAAATGATGTCATGATGCACTATAAAAAACGCTGCCGCCCTTTTGCGCTCACTATGCTGTGAATTCAGTTAGTGACAGGACGCTGTGTGCTGACTGAGGGCCAGTTGAGATAGCGATTTGCTTCATTGTTCTTTTCCAAGGCTAATTTAGCAACCGCTGTGTTCACCTACTAATCACCTTGCTTTTGCCTTGCAGCGCTGTTTTCACAGCGATCTGCAAGATCTGTGTGTGTGTGTGTGTGTGTGTGTGCAGCCCACTCTCTAGTCTGTGTGCAGCCATAGGCCATAGCTGGTTGTATTCAGTTCAGGGAGGGTGGTTCACTGCCTCATACTGTTCTATTTTCTTTTTTTTTTTTTTTTCAAGTAGTGCAGGCTGCTGCACATTTTTTCCAAAAAATCCTATTAGTGTCTTTCCACCCGTATCCAGCTAAATTGTGGAAAAACACTACATAGGATAACGTAGAGGAGTGTTTTTGGGGCCTTGCAGCGCCATTTACGGCTGTCTGCACGGTCTCCGTGTGACTGCAGCTCGCCCTGTAGTCTGTGTGCAGCCATAGCCGGTTGTATCCAGCTCAGGGTGCGTCACTGCGTCATACCGTAAAATCCATTTTCCTTTTTTTTAAGTAGTGCAGGCTGCTGCACATTTTTTCAAAAAATTCCTATTAGTGTCTTTCCACCCATATCCAGCTAAATTGTGGAAAAACACTACATAGGATAACGTAGAGGAGTGTTTTGGGGGCCTTGCAGCGCCGTTTACGGCTGTCTGCACGGTCTCCGTGTGACTGCAGCTCGCCCTGTAGTCTGTGTGCAGCCATAGCCGGTTGTATCCAGCTCAGGGTGCATCACTGCGTCATACCGTAAAATCCATTTTCCTTTTTTTTTTAAGTAGTGCAGGCTGCTGCACATTTTTTCCAAAAATTCCTGTTAGTGTCTTTCCCCCCGTATCCAGCAAATTGTGGAAAAACACTACATAGGATAACGTAGAGGAGTGTTTTTGGGGCCTTGCAGTGCTGTTTACGGCTGTCTGCACGTGTGAGTGCAGCTCTCCCTGTTGTCAGTTCAGCCCCCACAAAATAAATAAATAATAAAGTTCACCAAACACACCACTTTACATTTGTGTAGGCCACATTAGCTCATATTAAAGTCTAGTCCACACTTTAGAAAATTAGTGTTTCTTATACCTGTTAGGAGCTGTTCAGGAATAAGCACACAAAGCCGTTAGTACTTTTCTGCTTATCTGTATCAGTCAACCAAGATGAAGAAGGCAGGGAGTAAGGCACGTGGGCATGGGCGCGGAGCAGGGAGAGGACGTGGGGATTCTGTGCCTGCTGCGGGCACCAGTGACTCATCATCACCCAGTTTCAGCAGGGAACAGTCCTTCATGCGCAGCTTTGTCGCAGAGCGCCGTACACCGCTGCTGCGTGAAGACCAAATTGAAGCCGTTGTCGGATGGATGGCAGCTAACGCATCAACTTCAATTAGTGCCACATCCTCTCAGACACAGAGCACCCATCTGTCTCTTCACCACCTGCCAAATTGCCCAGGCAGACAGAGAGCCCAGGAGAGGAGCCGTCTCTACTTCTGTTCTCTGAATCTCTTGGCTTGGAAACAGGGGGCCAGCAAAGCAGCATTGGAGAAATGGAAGAAGAGGCAGTGTGCAGTGATGCCCAACAGCTTTTTCTCTCTGAGTCTGAAGAGGCGGGTGGGCCAGTGCCTCCGGTCACATCGCAGGACGCATCCGCTGATGACACTCAGGTGCCACTTTCTGGTGCGTGCTCTGCTGCTGAGACTACCCAGGAGGAGCAGTTGGTGGCAGAGGGTAGTGTAGATGATGAAGTCCTTGACCCATCTTGGCGTGAGGGACAGGAAGGTGGTGGGAGCAGCTCTGAGGAAGAGATTCCCCGAACAGGCCAAAGAGGGAGAGGGAGGGGGAAGACTGCGGATCCTGTAGCCTCCATTTTGGCACCCGTTAGGAGCATGTCTTTTCCAAAAGCCAAAAAGGGCGCTCCCAAGACTTGCAGTGCCTGGTCCTTTTTTGACACAGTTGCAGATGACATTTGCTATGTCAAATGCAAGGTGTGTCATCACAAAGTCAAAAGAGGGAGAAATGTCAGCAACCTCAATACCTCCAACATGTGGAAACATGTGCGGACCAGGCACGCGGTGGAGTTACAAAAACACACTGAAGAGCTAGGCCAACCAACAGCAGCAGCTACCACCTCTTCAGCTCGTGTTGCCTCTTCCTCCAGCTCACACGCAGCTGGTTCGGCTTCCTCCCAGGATCGCCGTGGAAGAACCTCTGGCATTGTTGTCCAGAGACCCACTGTAATTCCACCCGCAGCACCACGTTCCCAGTTATCCTCACACTCCCAGGCCAGTCTACAGCCATCGGTAGTACAGGCATGGGAGAAAAGGCGGCCTTTCTCGGCAAACCACCCACGAGCACAGGCTCTGACTGCAGGCATTGCCAAACTTCTGTCACTGGAAATGCTGTCATTCAGGCTGGTGGAGACTGACAGCTTCCGTGACTTGATGTCATTGGCAGTCCCACAGTACAATGTGCCCAGCCGCTTTTATTTCAGCAGGCAAGCCGTCCCTGCCCTGCACAAGCATGTGGAGGGACACATAAAACAGGCGCTACTGAACGCCGTCAGTAGCAAGGTCCACCTCACCACCGATGCGTGGACCAGTCAATATGGACAGGGGCGATACCTTTCCCTCACTGCCCATTGGGTTAATGTTGTTGAGCCGGGTACAGATCGTGCGAGTGGCGCAGGACGTGTCCTACCCACTCCAAGGATTGCAGGAATCCAGTCTGTACGCATTGACGACTCGTCTTACACAAGTTCCTCAGAATCATCGCTGCAGGAGCCGTCACAGTCCACCTCCACATGGACCCGTGAACGTTTACCTGTTACGACCGACATGAGCACAGCCATGGCCAAATGTCAACAGGCCGTCTTGAAATTAATTTCTTTGGGGAATCGAAGCCACACAGCGCAGGAGCTCTGGAATGCCATCAAGCAGGAGAGCGATGTGTGGTTTGTGGCAGCGAATCTCCAGCCAGGCATGGTAGTGTGTGATAATGGCCGAAATCTGGTGGCAGCTCTGGGCCTCGGAAACCTCACTCACCTCCCATGTCTGGCACATGTGCTCAATTTGGTCGTGCAGAGTTTTTTGAGGGACTATCCGGATCTTGATGCACTGCTGCACAAGGTCCGCCTAGAGTGTGCTCACTTGCGGCGTTCCAGCACGGCAAAATCGCGCATTGCGGCTCTGCAGCGCCGATTCCGCCTTCCGGAACATCGCATCATATGTGACCTACCTACCAGGTGGAATTCCACGTTACATATGTTGGAGCGGTTGTGTGAGCAGCAGCAAGCAGTAATGGAGTACCAGCTGCATCAGGCGCAAAGAAGTCGCACTCCACGCCGTTCAGACTTCACAACCACAGAGTGGGCCACTATGAAGGACGTCTGCCAGGTTTTGCGTCCCTTCGATTATTCCACGCGGATGGCGAGTGCAGATGATGCACTAGTCAGCATGGCTGTCCCCCTTATCTGCCTGCTTGGAAAATCACTGCAAGCGCTAAGGGATGATGTTGTGGAAGAGGTGGAGGATGAGGATTCACCATTTCCATCATCTTCTGGACAGTCAGCGCCACGTGGTTCCTCACAAACGCGTAGGCAGGGGACACTTTGTGAGAAGGATGAGGAGGAGTCAATGGAGGAGGAAGACATCCGTCCAGAGGAGGGAGTTTCACAATTGTCCAGTAGTCAGTGTGTACAGCGAGGGTGGGGTGATGATGAGCGGGCAGAGATCACGCCTCAAGCAGGGGACAGCGTTTCTTGGCCAGCTGGCAGTCTGCAGCACATGGTGGATTACATGCTGCAGTGCCTGAGAAACGACCGCCGCATCGCCCACATTCTCAACATGTCTGATTATTGGGTGTTCACCCTCCTCGATCCTCGCTACCGGGACACGTAGAAAGCCTCATCAATCACACCGTTGAACCGGGAGCGAAAAATGCGGGAGTACCAAGACACACTGGTGAATTCCATCATCTTCTCCAGTCCAACTGAGAGGAGTGCTGCTAGTGCTTTACAAAGCAGCTCAGTGTGTCCAGGCAGTGGAGGAGGCTCTGCACAAAGAGGGAGCAGAAGCAGTGCCTCTGACCAAGGCAAGACCAGTTTGGCCCAACTGTGGCACTGATTTGTGTGCCCGCCACAAAAGTCTACACCATCACAGACGGCTCCAGTCAGCAGGAGGCAACGGTTCCGTCAGATGGTGACAGACTACATGTCTTGCCCTCTTGCTGTACTCCCAGACGGCTCTTCCCCTTTCAAGTTTTGGGTCTCAAAGCTGGATACATGGCCAGAGCTAAGCCAGTATGCATTGGAGGTGCTGGCTTGCCCTGCGGCTAGTGTATTATCGGAACGCGTCTTTAGTGCTGCAGGTGGTGTACTAACTGACCGTCACATGCGACTATCCTCCGATAACGTTGACCGGCTTACTTTCCTGAAAATGAACCAGGCCTGGATCTCGCAGGAATTTGTCACTCCTCTTCCTGATTAAATAATTAGGTGACTGTCTACAGTATCCAGGTCTCCTGTTGTGTTCATCTTTCTTCCACCTGAACTTTAATTCCTGGGCTCCAACACCGCCAGTTGAGGCTCAGAAGTTCCGTCTGCACAGTCAAAACATACGACCCAGTGTTATTGGGTGTCAGTAACGTCAGCTGATCCCCAGCTGTGTAGCCGGCAATGTGTTCTGCGACCGCCACGCTGACACAACAACTGAAATGCAAGGGAACCTGTCCCCCCCCCCCAGGCGTTTGTTACTGAAAGAGCCAGCTTGTGCAGCAGTAATGCTGCACAAGGAAAAGGTAGCTATTTTTGTTTAGCTCCTTGCACACGCAGAACTTAACACTTATAAAATGTGTCCACTGATACCGTAAAACTGTCCCGGAGGTGGGACTTTCCTTCATAATGTGACGCAGCACAGCCATCATTCTTACCCCCTTGGCGCCGTGCGCCGGCTCCTCAGCGTTGTTTGATTCTGTCCCGAAGCCTGCGCTGTTATGTTATCCCTTGGCCAGGCACACTTAGCGCTGCCCGTCTTCTGACATTATTTGGTGTCAGGCTGGCTGCGCCTGTGCGGCCGCGCTGGACGAGATCCCGCCTCGTAGGGTCTTCTGATTTAATCCCACTGCGGGCCTGTGATCCATGGACATGCATATCTTAACCTCCGCCTCTCACTCATCTCTCTACGCCTTCTTCAGACTGTGCAACGTCAGCTGATCCCTAATAGCATGCCACGGCCGTGACGCCGCACAGTCTGAAGAAGCCGTAGGGAGGGGAGTGAGAGGCGAGGATATGCACTGCTCATGCCCATGGATCACAGGTCCGCAGAGTGATTACATTAGATGGCACAGCGAGGCGGGATCTTGGCCAGCGTGGCCGCACAGGCGCAGCCAGCCTGACACCAAATGATGTCAGAAGACGGGCAGCGCAAAATGTGTGCATGGCCAAGGGCTAACATAACAGCGCAGGCTCCGGGACAGATTCAAACAACGCTGAGGAGGCGGCGCATGGCGCCCAGGGGGTAAGAATGACGGCTGTGCTGCGTCACATGACAAATGAAAGTTCCACCTACCGGACGGTTTAACGGTGTGAGGGGACACATTTCACAAGTGTCAAGTTCAGCGTTTGCAAGGACCATAATTAAAAGAGCTAAGTTTACCTTTTTCAGCATTAGTGCTGTACAAGATGGCTTTCAGCTACAAACGCCTGGGGGGGGGGGGTTAAAGGTTCCCTTTCAACTTGCTCCAGTGCAGGCTTCGGCCTACACTCTGCTCCTCCTGCTGACCCTGGGGTCTAACACCGCCAGTTGGGGCCCGGAAGTGCTAGCTGCACAGAGAAAAACACCCGCCAATGTGTCAGTGGGGTTCAGCAACGCCAGCTGTTCCCCTGCTGTGCAGCCGGCATCGTGTCCTGCAAAAGCCACGCAGACACAAAGCTGCCGCCAGTGCAGGCTTCGGCCTACACTCTGCTCCTCTCCTCCTCCTGCTGACCCTGGGCTCTAACACCGCCAGTTGGGGCCCGGAACTGCTAGCTGCACAGAGAAAAACACCAGCCAATGTGTCAGTGGGGTTCAGCACCGCCAGCTGTTCCTCTGCTGTGTAGCCGGCATTGTGTCCTGCAAACGCCAAGCAGACACAAGAACTGAAATTGAAGGGAACCTGTCCCCCCCCCAGGCATTTGTATGTATAACAGCTACCTTGTACAGCAGTAATGCTGCATTTGTACAAGGTGGCTCATTAAGTTACTCTCCTTGCACACGCCGAACGCAACACGTCTAAAATGTGTCCCCTGAGACCATGACACCGTCCCTGAGGTGTGACTTTCCTTTTTAAAGACACGCAGCGACCCCCTTGGTAGCGTTGCCTGTCTTCTGATATCATTGGTTGGCTGGCTGCGCCTCTGCGTCCGCCCTGCCCGACCCGACGCCCCTCGTTGTCTTATTTATTTTGACTGCCAGGGTGTGAATGATGGGCATGAGCAGTGCATATCTTCGCCTGTCTTCACTCATCTCCTTCCGCCTTCTTCAGACTGTGCGGCCTCATGGCCGTGGCATGCGATAAGGGATCAGCTGACGCCGCCCAGTCTGAAGCGGGTGTAAGAACACGAGTGAGAGGCGAACATATTTACTGCGCAAGGCCATGAATCCCAGCCCCGCAGTGTGAATAAATCAACACACACTGCGAGGCTGGTATTCATGGGCATCGCGAACCGCACCGGCCAACATGACATGAAGTCAGAAGACGGGCAGCGCTAACAGCGCAAGGCCAAGGGATAACACAAGAGCGCAGACTCCTGTACAGCAAATAACGACGCTCAGGAGCCTGCGCCCAGCACCAAGGTGGGATTTGTGACAGCTGTGCTGCGTCTCATTAAGAAGGCAAGTCACGCCTTCATAGACAGTTTGACTGTATAAGGGACTAAATTTTATACCTGTTTCACTCATCATGTGCAATGAGCAACATTTAAAGAGCAACCTTTTACTTGTGCAGCATTACTGTTGCACAAGGTGTGGCTCTTCTAGTTTGTAACACCTGAGTGGGGGTTAAAGGTTAACTTTGAAATTGGTTCAATTAGGCTTCGGCCTACACTCTGCTCCTCCTGCAGAGCCTGGGCTCTAACACCGCCAGTTGGGGCCCGGAAGTGCTAGCTGCACAGAGAAAAACACCAGCCAATGTGTCAGTGGGGTTCAGCAACGCCAGCTGTTCCCCTGCTGTGTAGCCGGCATCGTGTCCTGCAAACGCCACGCAGACACAAAGCTGCCTCCAGTGCAGGCTTCGGCCTACACTCTGCTCCCCTTGCTGACCCTTTGCTCCAACACCACTAGTTGGGGCTCTAAGAAGACAAGCTTGAATAGGTCCCCATCCTGGTTCCAGTACCATCAGCTGGTTCTGGGCAGAGTCTTTGGCTTAGGTGCCTCCTTCTGGGTATCTGAGTTGCACCAACGTAAGGTGGTCCTTGGTAGTGCTTTCAGGCACTGGTACCTCCTGCTTAGTAACCGGGTTCCAGTAACGTCAGCTGGTCCTCGGTAGTTCCATTGGCTCTTGGACCTTCGGCTACCCATCCGGGTTCCAGTACCATCAGCTGGTTCTCGGCAGTGTCTTTTGCTCTTGTACCTTCTGCTCCCCATCCTGGTTCCAGTAACGTCAGCTGGTTCCGGGCAGAGCCTTTGGCTTAGGTGCCTCCCTCTGGGTATCCGAGTTCCACCAACGTCAGGTGGTCCTTGGTAGTGCTTTCAGGCACGGGTACCTCCTGCTTAGTAACCGGGTTCCAGTAACGTCAGCTGGTCCTCGGTAGTTCCATTGGCTCTTGGACCTTCGGCTACCCATCCGGGTTCCAGTACCGTCAGCTGGTTCTCGGCAGTGTCTTTTGCTCTTGTACCTTCTGCTCCCCATCCTGGTTCCAGTACCGTCAGCTGGTTCCGGGCAGAGCCTTTGGCTTAGGTGCCTCCCTCTGGGTATCCGAGTTCCACCAACGTCAGGTGGTCCTTGGTAGTGCTTTCAGGCACGGGTTGTTTCTCGGCATTTTCTCAGCCTTCTTGTACCTTCTGCTGCATTTCCAAGTTCAAGACACTAAAGACAATGACCCGGAAGACCACCCCTAAGATGACGACGACACCAGAGTCGACAACCACTGAGATGACGACGACCCTGGAGACGATGACCCTGAAGACCACCCCGATGACGACGACCCCGGAGACGACGACGACCTGGAAGACCGAGAAGCAGAAGAACAAGAGGCTGCAGAACAAAGAGCAGAAGAACATTAAGCATAACACAAAATATCAGAGCAAAAGATATTATCTAAATTATAAGCAGAAGAAGACTAAGCAGTGTATGGGGGTGAGTCCGTTCCTCCTCGTGGTGCCCCTGGATAAAACCTGATGCTGCAGGCCAAACTGAACGCGGACAAATGTAACTCTTTTGTGACAGGCAGAACGGAAGGTGTAATCTTCAAACTTTTATAGATAACAACTACGGGAATGCCTGTCACAAATAAGAATATGATGAAGAAGTTGAATATGAAGAAGAATAATAGTTAAATAAAAAGAATATGAACAATGTAACAAAAAAAATTATAGGTTGAAGATGAAGAAGATGAATAAGGTGAAGAAGTTGATGTCAAAGAAGCTGATGATGAGGATAATGAAGAAGAAAGTGTGGGAGAAGTAAAAAAGAAGGTGAAGGGCGTGGAAGTAGTGAAACATCAATATCTGACAAAATAAATAAAAAATTAACATAGAAAGATTTTGACTAACGCCGAACGTCATAAAAAAATTCCTGCTATTCTATTTGATTGGGCTAAACCTCTGTGCCTTTAATGTCTCCGCCACCTCCCCCAATACATCCTACATTATTCTTAGTTGTTTTCCTTCATGTAGAATGAACCTACTAGGAAAGAAAGGGTTTATTTTAATTCCGATATTTTCGTCCCATTGACTTGCATTGGTATCGGGTATCGGAATCGGCGAGATCCGATACTTTGCCGGTATCAGCCGATACTTTCCGATACCGATACTTTCCGATATCGGAAGGTATCGCTCAACACTATCTCTCAGCCATTGACTGGGGACACCTTAGGATGACTGGCACTGCCCGGGAATCTGCGAGCCGTACACAGAGCCTGGACAGCAGAAAGAGGCAATAAGACAGCACCCAGCAGATAGAGGGGAAGCATGCAGGGATACCTGCACTACATCCATTCTCCCATTGACTTCCGATGTCATTGCTGCACCTTGAGTGATCATTGATCCAAGTAGGTTGAAGTTCTTTACAACTTCCAGTTTGTCGCAGTCCATCTCAAATGAGTCTCGGTCATAACTGGCAGGATACAATTTTAAAAAATCACAAAATCTTAAAGGGATAAAGAGGCATAAACAAAGAAAATTAAAATGTCAAATATTTTATTAGGTAACATAATTAAAACATCTTTTTTAGACACAATTTTTAAGCATAAGGGTATTTCATTAAAACCGTAGCTGAAAGGCAAAAAAAAAGGAAGGGGGGGGGGGGGGGGTATGAAGGACTTCATCATCACTCAAAAAAAAATCTTTCAGGGAATATAATATTAAACTATACAAATAAATGTTCGTTTATTAAAAAATAATAAATAAACTAAAAAAAGTGCAATGTGTGAAAATGAATAAATACATTAATAAATAAATAATTTTTGATGATGGTATATCTGTTCATTAAATTTCCATGACCATAAGTAAACAAATGAACTCTAATAAGGTATGCTAGAAAGTGCTATTTGCAAAAAAGTGCCAAAGCTCCTTAAGTTAAAGCCTACTAATAGTTCAAACCATGTGACCTAGTAATCTAATATATAAAGCTGAATGTGTGTATGTACGTATGTGTTTGTGTTTGTCCGGGATTGGCATCTGAACCGTCGCAGCTACAGCCACAAAATTTTGCACAGTCACACGTCTGGACCCCGAGAGCGTCATAGGCTATGTTGTGAGGGGAAATTTTAACCCCTCGCTTTCCAATTCACCAAACAATTTTGCCCCTATCTACATAATGGGGAAAAAGTGAAAGGAAAAGTGTTGGAGGCGTCGCAGCTACAGGCACAAAATTTTGCACAGTCACACGTCTGGACCCCGAGAGCGTCATAGGCTATGTTGTGAGGGGAAATTTTAACCCCTCGCTTTCCAATTCACCAAACAATTTTGCCCCTATCTACATAATGGGGAAAAAGTGAAAGGAAAAGTGTTGGAGGCGTCGCAGCTACAGGCACAAAATTTTGCACAGTCACACGTCTGGACCCCGAGAGCGTCATAGGCTATGTTGTGAGGTGAAATTTGAACCCCGCGCTTTCCAATTCACCAAACAATTTTGCCCCTATCTACATAATGGGGAAAAAATGAAAGGAAAAGTGTTGGAGGCAAATTAACAGCTGCCAGATGTGAACAAGGGGGACTTAAAGAATGAGAGCGATGGTGCCAAAGAGTATATACTGTACAGTTGCTAAGGTGGGGCCCCGACATAAGATAATCACCACACCACCACGGGGATATGAACACACACACAAAATGTGCCACACACTACCACGTGCTCGAACACATATACCACCCTCAGCGCGCATTTCACCACACATACACCAACCTCGCCACATAAAAGTCGAAACACAAAAGTCGCCGCTCAAAACTCGCCACGCGCAAAACTCTCCACATGCAAAACTCGCCACACGTGCAAAACTCACCTCATGGAAAACTCGCCACACGCAAAACTTGCACACGCAGAAAAATTGCCACACGCAGAAAAATTGCCACATGCACAAAAGTTGCAACACATGCAAAAGTTACCTCACACAAAACTTGCACATACTCAAAAGGCACCACACATAAAACTCGCCACGCGCAAAACTCGCCATGCGCAAAACTTGCTGCACACAACTTGCTACACTAACCTGTCACATGTGTTATGATCCTAGTGGCAGAGGATCTCGGGAATAACTAGCTAAGTTATAGAACGTAGAACAAGCTCTAGGGAGGTGGTACCTGGGCTGACCGCAAACCTGATCCTATCCAAACACACTATAGGTAGCCGGTGATCGTGCCTAAAACCCTAGACGTCTCGACGCAGCCTGAGGAACTGGCTACCCCTAGAGAGAAAGAAAGACCTCACTTGCCTCAAGAGAAATAACCCCAAAGATATAGGAAGCCCCCAACAAATAATAACGGTGAGGTAAGGGGAAATCACATATGTAGAAATGAAAAACAGATTCAGCAAATGAGGCCCGCTAATACTAGATAGCAGAAGACAGAAAGTGAACTGTGCGGTCAGCAGAAAACCCTGCAAAATATCCATGCTGAGAATTCAAGAACCCCCACACCAGCTAACGGTGTGAGGGGAGAAACTCAGCCCCCTAGAGCTACCAGCACGCCAGGAATCACATATTAGCAAGCTGGACAAGAAACATATAGAACACTGATGATCAAAAAATGAACAAACGGAAACTTAGCTTCTCTTGAAGAGAGTAGTAGCAAGTTAGTCAGAAGGAATCAGAGTAGCACTGAATACATCGACAGCAGGCATGAACTGATAGTCCAGCTGAGCTAAATAGGAAACCAACCCACCTATAACGAGACAGTTGATACCAGCCACAAAACCTGCAGAAAGACAGCACTCACACAGTACCACTTGTGACCACAAGAGGGAGCCCAGAAACAGAGTTCACAACACACATGCAACTCGACACACAAAAAGTTGCTACACGCATGTCGCCACACAAAACTCATCTCACAAAAGTCGCTACATGCATGTCGCCACACGCAACTCAACACACACAACTTGACACACGAAACTCACCCTAAAACACACAGATTACCTACAGGTATACAGTATATACAGGAGGAGATGACATACAGGTATATGCTATGTATAGGAGGAGATGACAAACAGGTATATACTATATACAGGAGGAGATGACACACAGATATATACTATATGTAGGTGAGATGACACACAGGTATATACTATATACAGGAGATTACATACAGGTACAGTATATCTAATATATAAAGCTGAATGTGTGTATGTATGTATGTGTGTATGTTCGGGATTGGCATCTGCACCGTCGCAGCTACAGCCACAAAATTTTGCACAGTCACACGTCTGGACCCCGAGAGCGTCATAGGCTATGTTGTGAGGTGAAATTTTAACCCCGCGCGTTCCAATTCACCAAACAATTTTGCCCCTATCTACATAATGGGGAAAAAGTGAAGGGAAAAGTGTTGGAGGAAAATTGACAGCTGCCAGATGTGAACAATGGGGACTTAAAGAATGAGAGCGATGGCGCCAAAGAGTATATACCATACAGTTGCTAAGGTGGGGCCCCGACATGGGATACTCACCACACACGGGGATATGAACACAAACACAAAATGCGCCACACACTACCACGTGCTTTAACACATATACCACCCTCAGCACACATTTCACCACACACACACCAACCTCGCCACATAAAAGTCGAAACACAAAAGTCACCACTCAAAACTCGCCACGCGCAAAACTCGCTACATGCAAAACTCGCCATATGCAAAACTAGGCTCACGCAAAACTCGCCACACGTGCAAAACTCACCTCATGGAAAACTCACCTCATGCAAAACTTGCACACACAGAAAAATTGCCACATGTACAAAAGTTGCACCACATGCAAAAGTTGCCTCACACAAAACTTGCACATACTCAAAACGCACCACACATAAAACTCGCCACGCGCAAAAATCGCCATGCACAAATCTTGCTGCACACAACTTGCTACACTAACCTGTTACATGCAACTCGACACACAAAATGTTGCTACAAGCATGTCGCCACACAAAACTCATCTCACAAAAGTCGCTACATGCATGTCGCCACACGCAACTCAAAACACACAACTTGACACACGAAACTTGCCCTAAAACACACACAAGTCTGGTATTATCCTTCAAAAATAAAAATCTGATTAATAAGCAGACAAACTACAAGAGCAACAAATGTACCATATAGGAATCCGGCAGCTGTCAGTCACATGACCTGTCTATTATGTGTATGTGTGAGCTAATATATACTGCCAGGGGGTGGGCTTACTGTTGGCTGGGGATTTATCAGGCTGCCAATTTAGCTTACAAATACTGAGGTAAAAATACTGACCAAATAACGTGTGACGAGGTCTAATACAGGAGGAGATGACATACAGATATATACTATATACAGGGGAGATGACACACAGGTATATACTATATACAGGAGGAGATGACACACAGGTATATACTATTTACAGGGGAGATGACACACAGGTATATACTATTTACAGGGGAGATGACACACAGGTATATGCTATGTATAGGAGGAGATGACATACAGGTATATACTATATACAGGAGGAGATGACACACAGATATATACTATATATAGGTGAGATGACACACAGGTATATACTATATACAGGAGATTACATACAGGTACAGTATATCTAATATATAAAGCTGAATGTGTGTATGTATGTATGTGTGTATGTCCGGGATTGGCATCTGCACCGTCGCAGCTACAGCCACAAAATTTTGCACAGTCACACGTCTGGACCCCGAGAGCGTCATAGGCTATGTTGTGAGGTGAAATTTTAACCCCGCGCGTTCCAATTCACCAAACAATTTTGCCCCTATCTACATAATGGGGAAAAAGTGAAGGGAAAAGTGTTGGAGGAAAATTGACAGCTGCCAGATGTGAACAATGGGGACTTAAAGAATGAGAGCGATGGCGCCAAAGAGTATATACCGTACAGTTGCTAAGGTGGGGCCCCGACATGGGATACTCACCACACACGGGGATATGAACACAAACACAAAATGCGCCACACACTACCACGTGCTTTAACACATATACCACCCTCAGCACACATTTCACCACAGACACACCAACCTCGCCACATAAAAGTCGAAACACAAAAGTCACCACTCAAAATTCGCCACATGCAAAACTCGCCATATGCAAAACTAGGCTCACGCAAAACTCGCCACACGTGCAAAACTCACCTCATGGAAAACTCACCTCATGCAAAACTTGCACACACAGAAAAATTGCCACATGTACAAAAGTTGCACCACATGCAAAAGTTGCCTCACACAAAACTTGCACATACTCAAAACGCACCACACATAAAACTCGCCATGCGCAAAACTCGCCATGCACAAATCTTGCTGCACACAACTTGCTACACTAACCTGTCACATGCAACTCGACACACAAAATGTTGCTACACGCATGTCGCCACACAAAACTCATCTCACAAAAGTCGCTACATGCATGTCGCCACACGCAACTCAACACACACAACTTGACACACGAAACTCGCCCTAAAACACACACAAGTCTGGTATTATCCTCCAAAAATAAAAATCTGATTAATAAGCAGACAAACTACAAGAGCAACAAATGTACCATATAGGAATCCGGCAGCTGTCAGTCACATGACCTGTCTATTATGTGTATGTGTGAGCTAATATATACTGCCAGGGGGGAGGGCTTCCTGTTGGCTGGGGATTTATCAGGCTGCCAATAGCAACCAATCACAGCTCAGCTTCTATTTTGCTACAGTTAATTAATCTGAGCTCTGATTGGTTAATATAGGCAACAAAGACATTCTCAGTATAACAAAGCTAATATATGTTGTGAAATTCTTCTATTAGCTTAGTTTTTGCCTTTTAATAATTACATTTCTATCTGTTTTGTGGTTTTTTTGTGCAGAATAAATTTTTGTTAACACATTCTATTTTGCTAACAGCAGTCATTAACCCGGGCGAAGCCGGGTAGTACAGCTAGTATATATATATATTGCAAATGAAATGCATAGAGGATTACTTACACACTAGGGCATCTTCCTCTTGACAATACTCCGTAGATTCTCTATGGGGTTAAGGTCAGGCGAGTTTGCTGCCAATCAAGCCCAGTGATACTGTTGTTTTTACACCAGGTAGTGGTACTTTTGGCAGTGTGGACAGGGGCCAAGTCCTGCTGGAGAATGACAGCTGCACTGACTTTGGTCTTGATAAAACACAGTGGACCTACACCAGCAGATGACAAACCACCGCTGATTGTGGAAAATTCACACCAGACCTTGGAAATCAAGGTACCAGGAGGAAGAGTGGAGAGGCCACAATCCAAGCTGCTGGAGGTCTAGTGTGAAGTCTCCACAATCAGTGATGGTTTGAGGAGCCATGTCATCTGCTGGTGTAGGTCCACTGTGTTTTATCAAGACCAAAGTCAGTGCAGCCGTCTACCAGGACATTTTAGAGCACTTCATGCTTCCCTCTGCCGACAAGCTTTATGGAGATGGAAATGTCATTCTCCAACAGGACTTGGCCCCTGTCCACACTGCCAAAAGTACCAATACCTGGTTTACTAACAACAGTATCACTTGTCTTGATTGGCAGCAAACTCGCCTGACCTTAACCCAATAGAGAATATATGGGGTATTGTCAAGAGGAAGATGAGACACCAGACCCAACAATGCAGACGAGCTGAAGGCTGTTATCAAAGCAACCTGGGCTACTATAACACCTCAGCAGTGCCACAGGCTGATCGCCTCCATGCCACGCCGCATTGATGCAGTAGTTGATGTCAAAGGAGCCGCAACCAAGTATTGAGTGTATTTACTGAACATACATTTCAGTACAACATTTCAGATTTTAAAATCATTTTTCAAGCTGGTGTTATAAAGTATTCTAATTTACTGAGATAATGACTTTTGGGTTTTCATTGGCTGTAAGCCATAATCATCAACATTAACAGAAATAAACACGTGAAATAGATCACTCTGTTTGTAATGTTTCTATATAATATATGATATTCACTTTTTGTATTGAAGAACCAAAATAAATTAACTTTTTGATGATATTCTAATTTTATGAGATGCACCTGTAGAAGACATTTGGTCCTTCATCAATTGCACATTTGAGAATTTTTGGCTTGGATAGTCTAAACGTTATGCTTATGGGATCTCAACTTCAGAGGAGCCATCAGTACAAGTTGTGCCAAAGTGACTCTGGGCCACGAAGCCTGTAATAGCGTGCTATCATCGGTCTCTAAGAGGCTAATCTACATCACTCATAGGGGTGCGACAGTCATCTTGCAGGAAACACTGTGGGTCCTTGTGACGTGGTAGCCTTTCATGGACCCTGGAGAAAAAAAAAAACTGAAAACCATTCATTATGTAGCATATATACCTCACCTACAGAAAGGTCCCAGGCTAAACGGTGTACAAATAGTTCAAATCCAAGCCAAGACAATTTGACACCATTTTCTTAAGAACCACACAACTAAGTTGCAATAAAAATTAAATGTATTACTGGATGTGTGAAGCAGGCTACAGTGAGGCCATGTGCACACGTTCAGGATTTTTCGCGTTTTTTCGCTATAAAAATGTGAAAAAAACGCTTACATATGCCTCCTGTTATTTACAGAGTATTCCGCATTTTTTGTGCAAATGTTGAGATTTTTTTCCGCAAAAAAATCGCATCGCGGAAAAAAAAGCAACATGTTCATTCAAAATGCGGAATTGCGGGGATTCCGCACACCTAGGAGTGCATTGATCTGCTTACTTCCCGCACGGGGCTGTGCACACCATGCAGGAAGTAAGCAGATTATGTGCGGTTGGTACCCAGGGTGGAGGAGAGGAGACTCTCCTCCACGGACTGGGCACCATATAATTGGTCAAAAAAAAAGAATTAAAATAAAAAATAGTCATATACTCACCCTCTGATGTACCCTGGAGTGTTCCCGCCTCTCCGGTGCATGCTCTCTCTTCCGTTCCTATAGATGGTGTGGTTCAGGACCCATGATGATGTCGCTGTCTTGTGATTGGTCGCGTGACCGCTCATGTGACTCACGCGACCAATCACAAGCCGCGACGTCATCGAAGGTCCTGAACCACACCGGCATCTATAGGAACGGACCCCGCTGAGGAGATTGGCTGTCTGCAGAGGGTGAGTATAACCATTTTTTTATTTTTTTTATTATTTTTAAACATTCTATCTTTTACTATAGATGCTGCATAAGCAGCGTCTATAGTAAAAAGTTGGTCACACTTGTCAAACACTATGTTTGACCAAGTTGTCAGTCAGTTTTCCAAGCGATGCTACAGATCGCTTGGAAAACTTTAGCATTCTGCAAGCTAATGAGGCTTGCAGAATGCTAAAAAAAAACGCGAAAAAAATGAAAAAAAACGCAAAAAAAAATGCGGATTTCTTGCAGAAAATTTCCGGTTTTCTTCAGGTAATTTCCGCAAGAAATCCGGACGTGTGCACATACCCTTAAGGTGACATTTCCAGGGATTATCCCCTTATCTCATTGGTCAACACAGACTAGGATAACTTCCTCTCGTCCCCCAGGGCATAAATCTTCTTAGGGTACCGTCACACTGTGAAATTTCCATCGCTGCGACGGCACGATTCGTGACGTCGCAGCGTCGTATGAATATCGCTCCAGCGTCGTAGACTGCGGTCACACTTTGCAATCACGGCGCTGGAGCGATGCCGAGGTTCGCTGGTAACCAGGGTAAACATCGGGTAACTAAGCGCAGGGCCGCGCTTAGTAACCCGATGTTTACCGTGGTTACCAGCGTAAAAGTAAAAAAAAAACAAACAGTACATACTCACCATCTGATGTCCGTCAGGTCCCTTGCAGTCTGCTTCCTGCTCTGACAGTGCCGGCCGTACACTGAGAGCAGAGCGCAGCAGTGACGTCACCGCTGTGATCTGCTCTCACTTTCCGGCCGGCACTGTCAGAGCAGGAAGCAGACTGCAAGGGACCTGACGGACATCAGATGGTGAGTATGTACTGTTTGTTTTTTTTTTACTTTTACGCTGGTAACCACAGTAAACATCGGGTTACTAAGCGCGGCCCTGCGCTTAGTTACCCGATGTTTACCCTGGTTACCAGCGAACGCATCGCTGGATCGCTGTCACACACAACGATCCAGCGATGACAGCGGGAGATCCAGCGACGAAAGAAAGTTTCAAACGATCTGCTACGACGTACGATTCTCAGCAGGGTCCCTGATCGCTGCTGCGTGTCAGACACTGCGATATTGTAACGATATCGCTAGAACGTCACGAATCGTACCGTCGTAGCGATCGAAATTTCACTGTGTGACGGTACCCTTAGTCTCAGTTCAGAAGACTTTCTCATCTTTCTGCAGCTTAAAGTCCTCTCTATCCCTTGTCCTTAAGGTACCGTCACATTAAGCGACGCTGCAGCGATAGCGACAACTATGCCGATCGCTGCAGCGTCGCTGTTTGATCGCTGGGGAGCTGTCACACAGACCGCTCTCCAGCGACCAACGATGACGAGGTCCCCGGGTAACCAGGGTAAACATCGGGTTGCTAAGCGCAGGGCCGCGCTTAGTAACCCGATGTTTACCCTGGTTACCAGCGTAAAAGTAAAAAAAACAAACAGTACATACTCACCTGCGCGTCCCCTGCCGTCCGCTTCCTGACACTGACTGAGCTCCGGCCCTAACAGCAGAGTGGTGACGTCACCGCTCTGCTTTCACTTTCAATTTAGGGCCGGCGCTCAGTCAGGGCAGGAAGCAGAGGCTGGGGGACGCATGTGAGTATGTGCTGTTTGTTTTTTTTACTTTTACGCTGGTAACCAGGGTAAACATCGGGTTACTAAGCGCGGCTCTGCGCTTAGTAACCCGATGTTTACCCTGGTTACCAGTGTAAAATATCGCTGGTATCGTTGCTTTTGGTGTCAAACACAACGATACACAGCGATCGGACGACCAAATAAAGTTCTGGACTTTATTCGGCGACCAGCGACATCACAGCAGGATTCTGATCGCTGCTGCGTGTCACACTAAACGATATCGCTAGCGAGGACGCTGCAACGTCACGGATCGCTAGCGATATCGTTTAGTGTGACGGTACCTTTAGGATATTTGTCTCACACTTGTCTCCAGTGCATTGTACTAGGGTTGGATGAGATCATCTAATACTACAATACTGAAACCAAGTCTCCTCACTACAACCATGGTCTCAAACACATTTCATGGTGCTATTTCTTGTTTTCACTTCCCCCAGGTTCCTCCTCTGATTAGCGCCACTATACTCTACTCTGGTCCACAATGCTGCCTCTGTGTCAGGTTCTGCCTGGGTCCATAATAGAATCTAGAAAACTCCATTTCCTGTTGACCAGGGACATGGTAAGACTTTTGGAATGACATTAATAAATGCAGCCAAAGGCACAACACATCACGAAACCAACAAGCCCAAGGGCAACAGGAATAAATGAAGTTTGTTAAATATGGATTTATCTTGTAACCAATTGATTACCAGTTGAACATTTCCTGCAATTGGGCTGGTATAGAGTTGGGTTAGTATAGGGTGGGCTTTGTATACACTCCCTGACAGAAGTTATGTCACTTATCCATGTTATGTAGATAAAAGCTTATAACCTGACGTTAAATTCATCCATTGGTTGTATAAATTATTCTTTTGAAAGCTGAAACCCTTTGAAATGTGGTTTAGGTTAGGAAAATAAATTGGTATCAATGCAGAAATATTGATCAGTTAATGGACACAGAATGGTCAGATTTTGGCAAGACAAAAGTTTTGTCGCCTGGTCATATAATGCACCCAATCCTAGTTTACATCCTCACCTGTGCTCAGTAAATGATCGGTTAATTAGTGTGTGTATAAAAAGAAACCCAGCACCCCAGACCGTCACTTGATTTGCAACTTGAGCTCTGACAACATGCCAAAAATCCACCCTGCAACTAAATCCTGGATTATGAAGAGGCTGAAGACCAGATCCACTGCAGAGGTGGCTGGCACCTTTAATGTGTCTCAGCATCAAGTACAAAGAATTAAAAAAAGATTTGAAGAGACTGGAGATGTGTTTGACAAGCCCAGGTCCGGCAAACCCCGCAAGACAACTGCTCAGGAGGAACGTTTGTTGGTTAGAAAATCCAAAGCAAGCCCCTCTTCCACTGCAGCAGAGCTCCAACAGGCCTTGTCACCTCAAGTCCCTGTGTCAACTAAAACAGTTTGTAGGATTCTGTCTCAAAATGGCCTCCGTGGTCGAATCAGTGCCCAGGAGCCTGCACTAAACAAAAGGCAAATAAAAAACCATGAGGCATTTGCAAAGTCCCACAGCCTGCTAAACAGATGGATGCTGGAAAAGTGGCAGAAGGTGGATTTCTCTGATGAATCTTCAGAAGAATTACACCACAGCCGCCGCCGCAAATACTGCAGGAGACCTACTGGAGCCCGTATAGATCCAAAATACACCCAGAAAACAGTTAAATTTGATGCTGGAAAGATCATGGTCTGAGGTTACATTCAGTATGGGCGTGTGCGAAACATTTACAAGGTGGAAGGCAATATCAATAGCCTAAAATATCAAGAAGTATTAGCTGCCTCTTATATTCCAAATCATAAAAGGGGTCAAATTCTGCAGCAGGATGGTGCTCCATCTCATACATCCATCTCTACAACAAAGTTCCTCCTGGTAAAAAAGATCAAGGTGCTCAAGGACTGGCCAGCCCAGTCACCAGACATGAACATCATTGAGCATGTTTGGGGTAGGATGAAAGAGGAAGCTTTGGAAGACAAAACCAAAGAATCTAGATGAACTCCGGGAGGCATGGAAGACTGCATTCTCTGCTATTCCTGATGACTTCATTACTAAACTGCATGAATCATTGTTGAACCGCATGGATGCAGTCCTTCAAGCTCATGGAAGTCACACAAAACTTTAAATATGACTCTAATAGCACCACAACTTAATTCACCAATGTTATGCAACACATATTTGTATTTTAAGTTAATTATTTGTTTGAATATCACATTACTTTCTGTGGGCGACAAAACTTTTGTCTTGCCAAAATCTGACCATTCTGTGTCCATTAACTGATCAATATTTCTGCATTGATGCCAATTTATTTTCTTAACCTAAACCACATTTCGGAGGGTTTCAGCTTTCAAAAGACTAATTTATATAACCAATGGATGAATTTAACGTCAGGTTATAAGCTTTTACTTACATAACATGGATAAGCGACATAACTTCTGTCAGGGAGTGTAGGGTGAGTTTAGTATAGAGTTGGGTTATGATAGGATGGGCTAAGCATAGAGTAGGCTTAGTATAGGGTTAGGTTGGTATAGGATGGGGTTGGTATAAGGTTGTTTTTAGTATAGGACTGGGTTGGTATGTGGTTGGGTTAGTATAGGGTTGGATTTTAGTATAGGGTTAGGTTTTAGTATAGAGCTGGCTTTGTATAGGGTTGGGTTTTAGTATAGGGTTGGGTTTCTCTTGGATGCACTATACTTAGAGGTACATTGTGTCTTCTTAATACCTGATAGAAGCGATTGACCCATCATGTCTACCTTCTCTCTTCACAGGTCATTCCATACAAAGACTAAGTCATAAAGAACTCCTTAAGCATACTTGTCAACTCTTGGAAGACGATCTATGAGAAATGCCAAAATGTGGCGTGAACTACCAAAAACTGTTTCCATAACCATGTGATCTATATAAATGCCTGGCTCCTATGATAGTCTGTTTACTGCCCCATGAATATGTGGCTTGATGTATCTGACAACCTGGCACCAGGTCTCAGAGACTGTTTAGAAGCTCTTTCCCGAATGTTTTGGCAGGTTTCAGTTGCCCATAGGAGATTTGCTAACTCTTTTAAGAGTCCAAGTGATCTTTCTCTCTTCCAGATGTTACGGGAGAGTGTGAATAGCAGATATGATCACAAAAACGTTATGGAAAAAAATCATAAATGCTAAAATATTAACTTCTGGCACATCAGGAGTGAGTCCTCTCAGTCGAGCACTTGTAAACAGACACAAAGATGACATCCTTCTCCATGCTGTCCGCTCAGTTAAATCCGCACTTGGTGACATCCATATGCCCATTAATTTTAAGGCCCAACAATAAACACCATGTTCTAATGAGCTGGGAAAAGTCACACCTCGGTGGATGGCCCTGCATGAGGCGTATGGGGGATTAGTCACATTCAAAAGAAGTCAAACCCTCCATTCCATTTACTGGAGAGGAAATAAGACATCAAGGAAAACAAACCGAGACTCAGACATGTGCAAATATCTCCGTGCCTTTAAGAAATTAACTCTAGGATTAAAGCAATTAGAGTGGAGATCACCCGGGCAGATAGACGAAACCTCACCACTGATGTCAAATAAAGGAGATATCATCACTGACTAAGGTCATTCAAGGAAGCAGAAGAGTGTCCGGATCAATGTGCCCGAAAAAGAAAGTGATAGAAGTAATGTAAATATACGAAAGATCGATAGCCTGGACCAGTGTAGTCCGTAGGACGACATTAGCCCCGGGAGGAGGGCGACCTCCAGTAACAGATGAGGTGCTATGTTTCTGAGCACACTTACAAATGTAGCAAGACAATGACAAACCATTTTATAAGCAGCCGAGGACCCGGCTTCAGTAAAGAGTCAATATTTGTAGATCATCTGTAAGGGGCGCTTTGTTTTCCGAGGAGGCCAATTGACGATAATGGGAAAGAAGAAAGCAAGGTGACAAGTCACAGTCATGTCCTCAATTACTGGATCTGCCCCCAGATTAGGCAGAGGTGTCCAGATAGTTAGTCAGGTGACACTTCCCTCCCCACAGCTGTGAGATCTCCCACTCCAATATTCTGTCTCTCCAAACACTGACAGCTGAAGAGACACTGGGCTTCTGAAGCGCCCCCACACCGCCGCTGGGCCGAGGGGTACCCGGCGCCGGGCCTCTGAGTCTCTGTTCTGGGGTTGTCACGGTGGCTAGGCCCGGTCCGTGGCCCTGCCTGACAGTAGGGGACGTCCGGAGCAATAAGTGGTGGTGTAACGGTGCAGTTGTGGGGTGCAGGTCGCGGTAAATAACGAGGACACCAGGTTGCAGTCTCTTTACCTCTTTACTGAAGATCTCTGGGTCCTCAGTCCGGAATACAGATCACCAGGCTGCGCAAGTCCAGCCGGTCCAATGGCACTTCCAGAGTTCTCTTTGCAGGTGGAAATCAGTGCCTTCCTTCTTAGCGCTATGTGTTGTAGTCCTTCCCTGCTGTGCTTACGGAAAGTACCCCACAACTGTTGTGTCTGTTTCTTAAGTTCCCTCACAACTCGATTAGATGATGTTCTGCTAATCCTCCGTCCCTCCCTGTTGTTCTGGTTGGAACGGCACCCGTTTGACGGGTAGGCTCGGAGCTCTTCCGGGACCCTAGAGTCGCCCCTCTCCACAAGTTGCCCCCCAAGACTGCATAGGTGATTTGAGTGAGACAGCCCGCCTTAGACTGACTGTCCTGCCGCTGTTTAGAGTATTGCTTGAAGCTCAATGTTATAATACTCTCTCGGCGTTCCGGCCACCGGTTGTGCGCCTCAGTAGGATGTTGCCTTGGTCTTACAGCACGACTCCTACTGGTATTCTCCTATTGCTTCGATCTCGTTTCTCACTCAGCACAATATATCTCTCCTCTAGTCCTTCCTTAGGGCACCGCCGCTTCTCAGTGCAGGCACGGTCCCGTTACTTTCCTTCCTGTAGCCAGGTCTCCATCAGGGTCCCAAACCTGACAGAGGCCCTACCGAATCCTCTCCCGCAACACCCTCTGCCACAAGGTGTTGCCTGGTTGATATCCAGTCAGCTTTCTCTCCTAACTTCCTGCCTGACCCCCAGTTTACCCACAATGGTGGGGAGTGGCCTAGTGAATAGCACCCTTAGCTCCCCCTGGTGGCCCGGCTGTGAAATGTATTGGTGTCTGTGATACCTGGTCAGATGAACTCATTCAGTGCCATCAGACGTACCATGGCTCCCCATAGCGGCGGGACCACAGTACTGCAACGACCAGGACTCTGGGGCGCTGCACTCCCCCCCGGTTAAATCCAGTACTCCGGGACTGGGAAGAAAACAACAATACAGTTTAGCAAAAAGACATACAATTTTTGTTGAGTGCAAATAACAATAAGTATACTTGAACAGGCTTCCCTTTATGGGAGGTGAGGACACTTGAACGTTACAAAACATGGTTAAACAGTATAAATTACAGGTTATAAATAACTCCTGTTACCCAACTGGGTATTCTACTTAGTGCAATTCTTTAAACAATACTTTAACATCGCCCTTAAGGACGTACACTCGGCATCCATTAAAGACCTTCTTATAATCACATTATAAGGCAAGTTTAACTTTACATTCTCCTTCTTTAATCTGCAGGACCGCCTGTCCTAACGGCACCAGACCTACTGCCTCTCCTTTCTCACAGGACCGCTCCTTTCAGCCCGAGCCTTCTGTCTTTTCCTCTGCTATACACAGTATAGAACATAACATACTTTCAGGTTTAGGAACACTGAGCCATCTGCATATGGCTCCTAAGAGGACTCACCACCTAACCCCTACGGGTTCACTTTCTGTCCTCTGCAACACATTATTAACTCTCTCTTTTACAATGAACTGGTTTTCTACGGAGGACTCAGGGTTTACCTTCTATCCCCATTCCTATCAACATTATCAAACATTTTCTTATAACATTAACTCTCGTCATTACTCTCTTACTAGCAACTATGCAGGACACGATGTCTACCCCTACGGGCCTACTGCACCTTTCTTCCAGCTTTCACACTTTCTTCTAAGGAACATCATCAGCATCTCGGTTACAATCAACTTAGTCAAATACATATAACTTTACATGTAAACACCATCATCATCAGTACTTTCTTATAACATTATTGCTTTCTGTCAGTCTTAAAGCAATATGATCCTCTCGAGTGCAACAAATGAACATCCCCTTTAAGAGGGGATCAAGTTTTTACGAGGTAGCATATCTTCTCAGGCTACCAGTCCTTACTCAGCAAAGGCTCCGGTACGGTATCTTCGCAAAGAGTCTCTTTTTAAGTAAAACCAGTAGGAAGCGCCTTTAAGAAGGTGCAAACTATATACAACAAGTTTGTATCATGCACTGTTCATGATTACGGCAGTTCCTTTCAACAGAAAACAAAAATGAAAAACTTTGTGCAAACTTTAGAAAACTAAACAAAACAATAGGGATCCCGGGTCAGCAAAGGGATCCATGAAGAATTAACCCTGGACGGGTTTAGCAGCAAACAGTAAACAAACAGTTAAAGAGAGAACTATTTACATTTTCAGGTTTCCGAGGTTTATCCTTCCAAATCCGGGGGTGGTTTCCCACTCCCGGTTGAGGCAGCACCTGCGCTGGCCGTTAGTCTCTCCGGTGCCAACAGATCAGCCGGTGTCTGGATTTGAAGGCTAATCTTACTCACAAATTCAGGAGCTGCTACAAAGCGTACTGCGGTGACAGTAACTAGGTCTGGCAAATCTGGATCAATCATGATCGGGGCCGCAGGTGACGCTCCCTCAGGCCCACACTGGTGGACGTTCCGAGCGCACCATCCTTGTGCATTCCGGTGGCGAGTGTAGGTCACCTGATCCCCTCTTTGCAATGGGTCACCATCTCGACTGCAGCATGGGGTTTTTACGTTGTAACTGGTAACAAAGACATCAGTTGGTAGTCCCGGTTCCTGTATGGAGCCCCATCCCCTCTTCGGGTGATAGGCCAGCACGGTTCCCCGCTTTACCACGTCTTTCCTGCCATGCACAGACTTCTTGCGTTGCGTTTCTTGTTGTTCCATTTCGTCTCGATTTTTCCAGTGCTGAATCAAGCATTGATTGTACTGTTCCCAGGTAAGTATTGCAATGGTAAGACCATCCCCCGGGACCCCATCCGGTCCAACCCAGGGGGTGTCCCACCGGAGCATCACCCCGTCCGGGCCCACATCGATGGGTTCCCCCCACTTGGTCGGTAGCGGCGGTATCAGCTTCCCCATTGCGCTGGGGGCGAGGACCACCCGCTCGACTGTGAATGAAGGGTTACTGTTGCGGGGAGGATCGGTCGCGGGAGCGGGATCGAGCGTGGAGGCAGGGGTGTCTTCCGTACCTGCACCTGATGTGATTCCACCGGTGTCGATCTGGTCCACTGACGAGGGTGCTGGAGTCGGCTGCAGCTCGGACCGCGGCTCCTCCAATACGATCCCCGAACACGGCTCCGCCCGCTGCGGTTCCTCCTCCGCTGGCTCCGAGGTCGGGATAGGTGGGCTCAGCTCCGCTGTCTGTTCCAGGGGTTTCGGGTCCTTCCGCTGCGGGGAACGTGGGTCTGCCTCCGGCGAACGAGGACGAGCCAGGACCGTTCCTTCCTCGTTCTGGCACTCGCTGTTCGTCGTCATGGTCTGATGGTCGGTGGCAGTGCATGCATCGGACTCCGCCATTTCTCCAGGGCCGAGCTTCTCCGTCACCTGCTTCCCGCCGTTGCAAATCAGGGGGCGGTCCTCCTCGGTTCCTGGGCAGATCGTCCTCTCGCAGCAGGAGTCGGAGGGGGCGGTAGCCATTTTTCGCGCCGCTCTGGTAGTCTCCTCCCATGGCACGCCCTCTTTCTCCTCTGGCGTAGCAATGGCGGTGGCTTTTTGGCGGGAACTTCTCTCGGTCAATGGCAATACACAGTCTCTCAATAAAGTACAGTCCAAGCACAATAAATCACAGTTCCAAGGCACACATGACCTGATTCTTCAGGCTTAAGTAGATCCTGTTCGTGATGCCAAGTTGAAGCGCCCCCACACCGCCGCTGGGCCGAGGGGTACCCGGCGCCGGGCCTCTGAGTCTCTGTTCTGGGGTTGTCACGGTGGCTAGGCCCGGTCCGTGGCCCTGCCTCACAGTGAGGGACGTCCGGAGCAATAAGTGGTGGTGTAACGGTGCAGTTGTGGGGTGCAGGTCGCGGTAAATAACGAGGACACCAGGTTGCAGTCTCTTTACCTCTTTACTGAAGATCTCTGGGTCCTCAGCCCGGAATACAGATCACCAGGCTGCGCAAGTCCAGCCGGTTCAATGGCACTTCCAGAGTTCTCTTTGCAGGTGGAAATCAGTGCCTTCCTTCTTAGCGCTATGTGTTGTAGTCCTTCCCTGCTGTGCTTACGGAAAGTACCCCACAACTGTTGTGTCTGTTTCTTAAGTTCCCTCACAACTCGATTAGATGATGTTCTGCTAATCCTCCGTCCCTCCCTGTTGTTCTGGTTGGAACGGCACCCGTTTGACGGGTAGGCTCGGAGCTCTTCCGGGACCCTAGAGTCGCCCCTCTCCACAAGTTGCCCCCCAAGACTGCATAGGTGATTTGAGTGAGACAGCCCGCCTTAGACTGACTGTCCTGCCGCTGTTTAGAGTATTGCTTGAAGCTCAATGTTATAATACTCTCTCGGCGTTCCGGCCACCGGTTGTGCGCCTCAGTAGGATGTTGCCTTGGTCTTACAGCACGACTCCTACTGGTATTCTCCTATTGCTTCGATCTCGTTTCTCACTCAGCACAATATATCTCTCCTCTAGTCCTTCCTTAGGGCACCGCCGCTTCTCAGTGCAGGCACGGTCCCGTTACTTTCCTTCCTGTAGCCAGGTCTCCATCAGGGTCCCAAACCTGACAGAGGCCCTACCGAATCCTCTCCCGCAACACCCTCTGCCACAAGGTGTTGCCTGGTTCATATCCAGTCAGCTTTCTCTCCTAACTTCCTGCCTGACCCCCAGTTTACCCACAATGGTGGGGAGTGGCCTAGTGAATAGCACCCTTAGCTCCCCCTGGTGGCCCGGCTGTGAAATGTATTGGTGTCTGTGATACCTGGTCAGATGAACTCCTTCAGTGCCATCAGATGTACCATGGCTCCCCATAGCGGCGGGACCACAGTACTGCAACGACCAGGACTCTGGGGCGCTGCACTTCCACTTGGGTGTCATCTGCCATGTAATCAGCCTGGGATAGGGTCTCATATTGTGTAGTATTGTATGAATTGCGGTGTATAGCGGTATCACGTGGGAACTACAACAGAGGATCAGTTCTTATAAGGTAAATTGGCGGAAAGTCAGGGATTTTGTCAGTTTATATTGTCAGGTGTAGGAGTCACCAATTAAACCAATCCGGTCGTAACGATCATCATTTTTATAGGTTGAATCACCCTTATTAACTGAAATAGAAACTGCTTAAAATTTGGTAACAGCCAAGCTCTGCTACAATGGTGAGGTTGGGGAAGACCGTTTCGTATCACAGGTTATACACCATGGCGAGTCTGAGGGCAGCAACAAGACACAAGGTAGTTATACTGCATCAGCAAGGTTTCTTCTCTGCCGGTGCTACTGTGAACAGCCTGTGTGTGCTCCCGTGGCTGCAGAGTCTCTGGACTTGTGCCCCATCAAGCTCATCGGGGACTTCATTGGTCGGAGATTACACAGGAGCAAGAGCAGCAGATCTTCATTTGCCCCAGTGCATTCAGAATAGAGAATGTTCCTCAGACGACCATTCAGTGATGGCAGCCGAGGCTGGAGGTGCCGGGATTTCTGCACGTGCCTCATACGCCATACTAAATACATTGAAATGTTTTGAAAAATGTTGTTTCCATTTTTCACCAGTTGCAGATCAGTGACGTCTCCATCCTGTGATTTCCATCATTCCAGCACGTTTCCTTCTTAGTGTTATTTCATTATTGAGGAGTGTAGTTATTACTTGATTTTATGTGGTGGTGTTATTTGGATTATTGTGTTATGTGGGAACTAAGTGGCAGTATTATGTGTGAACACGGGGGGAATGTTATTTATAAACTGGTTATTACTTGGTGCCTTATGGTGGTATTATATATTATATAATATGGGCTGTGCCTGGCAGCATAATCTTGTCACTATATAGCCGTATGCCAGTTTGCGTGGGGAAGAATTATAAAGATGATGTTGGAATGAGCTTTACCCATTGCCCAGTTCCTCACGTTTTATAAAACCAGCAGTGTCTGGAGCATCTGGTCTTGATGAGAAGTTTCTATACAGTTCTTAAGCAGCAAGACCCAATAATACTGCACTCTAGTTATCTTGTATAGTACCGCTCTTTTCTTCTTCTGCTCATAGAGGTCAGTGTTACATCAGCTCCAGTTCTCTTCTAACTTCACATCGAAGCAAAGGTCTCCTACATTTAATAATTTTGGAGCGGACATTGGATTTCTCTTTGGAGCACAATGTAAAGATGCTAAATCAGACTCTACATACGATTTCTGGAGACTTTTCATATTCTTCGCCCATTACAATGCCAATTAACTTGTTATCAGAGATGAGAAAGTGGAATTTTACAAAAATCCGCATTCACACAAAGGCAAATTTTCTGTAATTTGTTTCAATGCAAAATTAGCAAAATGGATTCCACTTCCCACCATTAGGCTGGACTGTAAAAGGCCATCAAAAGGTAAAAAAACACACACACTTATACTCACCCTACTGTTCACCTTTCTGGCCCCTCAGCCCCTTTCCGTCTCCCATCTGATCCTCGGTGAATCTTAGCACCGCTACATCAAAATCAAAACTTTTGGCTCTGATGAGGTTCATAATGATTCCACAAATGCTCACACACACAGGTCATAACATCATGATGTGGCGTTACATACCAGGCATCGCCAGAAGTCCCAACCTAATGTGAAGAGGCTCAGTGGAAATTATAAGAAGATGAGCCTGTAAGGAAGAGGACAGGCTGTCATGTTCCCCTCTCAAGTCACCAATTGTATTGAGGTAATGAGAATTGTGTGTATAGTGTTTAAATAGGCTTTGATGGACACAGAGTAAGATAAAGTTAATGTTTGCCTGCATAACGTTGCGCATTGCCATGTGAAAGGTTAAGTCTGCCCAGCAACAGACTGCAGGATCAGAGACAGTTAACCATCAGGATTAGCCCACACTGGGAGGGTCTAGAGTGCGGAGACCTTCAGACAGCAGATAAGGACAAGAAAGATCAACCTACAGCGGTGACAGTTCTCTTAGGCAGGCAAGTGGGGGTATTCTGTGACGGAAACAGCTGTAATACAGTAGTATCTGGGCTCTGTGGAACAGCCTTGAAGAAAAGTTGGATTCATAGAGACCAGTATTTCATTATTAGGGTGATCGCTAGCAAGAGCTCCCTTATCTTACTTATTAGAGTATGGAGTCACCCCTAGTGCCGTGTTGTTCATTTCATGCGTTCACAAGAATAGAGTTGTCACCGGAATCCATTATAAATGTATCTCTGTATGATGCAGAAGAGTTCTTGAGTTGTACGGCCTGCTACCTTCCTGACCTAGGCTTGTTTTAAAGTAAAATGAACTTTGTTTTTATCAACTTCTCTGGCTTCCTCATCCTGGAGATCAAGAGGTCTGATGCCATGTACCGTATAGAGTGCGGCAGGCCTGAATGTGAAGATTTCCACGGTATCTGCAGAAATTCAAATTCAGCAGGCTCACTCAAATTGAGCTCAAAAAATTAATTTTCAGTAAAAAATATTAATTGCTAATTGAACCTGCCAGAAAGGGGATGAAAATTAAATTTACTCACCTTTTCTTGACCCTCCGCATATCTCTCCACTGTCGCAGGTCCTCTCATTGGTTCCTTTTTATCTCCTCTCTTTTCTCTTCTATCCTCTTCTTGTTCTGAGTCTTCAGCTCTTCAATGAGCCCCTTGTCAACATGAGCGCAACGCACGTCATTCACATTATTTACATATATTGCACCATGTGTTGTCATTTCGGGTGGTGACGAAGATCATTATGTCAATGGCATGAAAGTATAAAACCTTGTGAAGAGCAGCAGCGCTGGATGCCCTGAGTGAGAAGGTGGTTGAAGAGGAACCATTGGTGGATCGGCGGTAGTACAGATATGGGAAGAGACGAGTAGAGTTAAGTATCAGGGGCAGTCTTATCATTGGTACAATCTTTGCAGCCACACAGGGCCACAATTAGTGATGAGCGAGTGTACTCGTTGCTCGGGTTTTCCCGAGCATGCTCTGGTGGTCTCTGAGTATTTATGACTGCTCAGAGATTAAGTTCTCATCGCCTCACCAGCATGATTTACAGCTATTAGCCAGCTTGATTACATGTGGGAATTACCTAGCAACCAGGCAACCCCCACATGTACTCAGCCTGGCTAATAGCTGTAAATCATTCAGCTGTCGTGATGAAAACTAAATCTCCGAACACTAACAAATACTCGGAGGTCACCCGAGCAACGAGTACACTCGCTCATCACTACCCACAATACATAAGAGTGGCCCCTTCGAATTGTGCATTGTAATGACCTATTAGACTGCAAAAAGCTCATATGTTGTTCTTCCTCACGGCCCTCTTCTGTCTGTGTCTGCCCCAGTGAGTATAATGGGTTATATTTTAACCTCTTCCAGGTTATCTGAATCCAGCAAAAAGGCAGCCAGTAAATTGAATCATCAAAAATTCCTTAAAATTATTGGAAAATGTCATACATAGTTCAATGTCAAACATAGTTAAATGGTCAAATAAGAGGAAACGAGAACTTATCTGTCATTAAGGTCTATCAGAAAAGGATGAACTTTATTACCCAACAAATATCCTACTTGGACTCCATTCAGCTCTTGGATACTGTTCTTTTTCCCTACTTCTCAATGTCATCCTTTTCTCAAGTCCTTTGACTTTAACATCCATTTGTGTCTAAGATGAGCACCCTACGCAAACCTGCTCCACTATCAAAAGATTCCTTCCAATGCTTCATTTCTGGAGCCTAACCTCTTCTATAACTACTCTCTATAATCTATCCAAGCCTACAGTCCCCATCCATCCTCGTCATATACTTTTGAGGACCTTTCTGCCGTGTCCACCATTTTCTTTGAACTTAAGGAGCGACACATCTGAATGTCTTGAGAAAGAATGAACTTTCGCAATATGTTCCCTGGGGAATATGGAATGATTTCTCCTCCTTTAGCTCAATTACGGATTGTGGTCAATGAGATTGGTATTCTGTGTTATCTTTGATAAGGTCTCGAACTCCGAAGGTTAGAATGATTTAAGGGGACATGGCTGGAGAGCTTTGTCTCCATCTTAATGACCAATAGAGCCTCTAAGCTTCCTTTTCTACTGAAGAATAGATTGAGTAACCCAATGGATATTTTTTTTATTGTGATAAACTCTGTTTTGCCCTGATAATCCCAGAAACCCTTTCAGCTGCAGGTGCCTTGAGTCCCAGCGAAACGGTTGAGGCAGAGATGAAAGCCTTGCATTGCCGTCCAGCTTTGCAATAATTAGTTCTTAATTACGGACTTGAAAAGCCCGGGATGAAAAGGCAGCGGCCCCCTCCTCTCCGAGTCCGGCTTGTCTCATTACACACAACTTTCCCCTTCTTGTCATGTAAGACCCTTCCATACAGCTCAGCAAACTTTCCTCAGACCACTTCCTATTGTCCTCATCCCTTTGGCTGTATGTTCTCATCTCTTTCTTGTTTAACAAGTTCAAACGCTGCCAGGGCCTCGGTCTAAGAAGCCGCCGCTCGAGCTTTACAAACAGCTTCCCCTCTCTGACATCCCCATGTAGAAACACACAGCTACTAAGAAGAGCACACAGTCAGATAATCGCGTGTACCCAAAACGTGCAAACTTCCTGGAGGTAATGACCTAGGAAGGACCAGGACTTCATTACGGATGTTTCATATGTCATTAAAAAAAAATATGTTTATATTATCAATATGAATATACAAAAAAAAATAAAAGGGAAAAAAAGAAAAAGAAAAAACCTAAATAAAATGAATAAAGTAGATTTTAACCCCTGAAAATCTTCTTGAAAGTCGGGGGTCGTCTTATACGCCGGGAGCAGCAGCGCTATGATGAGGTAATGGGGGATACTCACTTTCCTGTGAGACGCCCCCTCGTCGTCATCAGGACCACTCCCCCCCCCCCCTCACCCAAAAGGCACATTAGTCACCGGCCCTATAAGACGACATACGGTGTATAAGAAGACCCCCGACTTTTAAGAAGATTTTATATTTTAACTGGTAAAGTTGGGGGGTCGTCTTATACGCCGGAAAATACGATAGATAATAAATAAAACTAAATGTAGAAATATAAAAAAAATCATATAAGCAATGTAAAAAATACATAAATAATATAAGAATAATTATAATGTAGTGATAAAAAAAATAAGAGTAACGATAACATCTCTGTAATTAAAATATTATCATTACTCTTTCTTTTTTGTTTTATCTCTCTCTATGTGTTGCATTATTTGATTGATTTTGTAATATGTATATTTTATATGTAGTCTTACCTGGTATATAATTCAGATATAAAAAATTGCTAAGAATAATAAAAACATCAAAATCAGGTAAGACTATTAAATTACAGATAAAATAATTTTAAAAAAAGTAAAAACAATCATAAAATGAAAGTAATAAATACATTAATGAATAAAGAATAATTATATTGATGTTATTACTCTTATAAAAACTATGCTAACTAAATTAAATAACAGATTCAGCTAATTATGGTATGTATAAAATAAAAAAACATTGAAAAAAACCCATAAATATAATACATAAATAAAGATTCATTATATATTATTTTATTCAGCAATTTTTTTTATATCTAAATTCTAACATTAAAACCTCTAAATACATAGAAAATAATGCAAACAATAAAATCTAAAAATAATTTAATAAACACAATAGTGAATAGAGAAAGACAACGGGATAAATATGTAGATATTGTTATTACGTTTAGCAATGTTTTTTACCTAAATGATAGAATAGATGCAATTAATTATATATAAAATCTTATCAAGAATAAAAAATATATAAATAATGAAATGAATACATAAATATATAAAAACAACACTTTCATTCTACAAATATTATAGCTCATATGATTATGTTTATATTGCTATGTATTAGTTTAAAAAATATATAAATAATATATTAATACATCTAGATAATAAAAATAAATAAATCAGTGATGCATTTGAAATGTTCATTAGGGCGTTTGCACTTTTTATTTTTTCCTTCTGTTGAATTCATTTTTCTACAATCTCCGTTGTATTTGGCTTTCTAGAATGAAGAAAAAAAATCTTAGCTTCTCCCATCCATTAAAGTGGGGGGCTGTTGGCTTGTGTTGGTGAAATTGTTATGCATCATTGATTTTTAGAGGGGTTTTTTTTACATTTAAATTACTTAAATATGTCTAGATAGTAAAAAATAATAGAAATTAATAATGTAATAATGAGAAAAAGAAAGAAGGAAGGAAAGAGAAAGGAAGAAAAGAACAGGAAAAACAGAAGGAAAGAAAAAGAGAGAAATAAACAAGTAGGAAATAAAGATAAAAAGACAAAGAAAGGAAAGAAAGAGAAACCAAAAATACAGCTTCAATTTCTTAGATGTTACTATTACGGTCATATATTTTTGGGGTGAATGAAGTAGTATTACGTGGAGTCAGTGGGGATAGTGGGAGTAGTTGTTGGTACAGCAGTGATGAAGGAAATCTGAATATGACTCTGATCACATCTGCGTCACAATCTCCATCGCACTTTCTGTCAAAAATAACAATAAAACCAGCGCATCTGTCCAGTAAAGCGACAATTCCCGGCACAGAAGCCGACCGGCCCCATTATCATCAGTGGGATCCTCCCAGCATCATCGGCGCCATCATAACCCGGATCCAGCACTGCCGCCATTTCTGTTCTTCTGCTTCTCTGATGGAAAAGAACAGCAGGAAGTCGGATTGTAGTCGTGAGCGCGGCCGGAATCAGGAGAAAAATAAAGGAAAAGAAATTAATGACGACAAGAAAACCGTTCTCATTTCTAAATCTATTATTCCATCGTTATTTCCACAGTTATTATCAGTAATATTTCCTATTAATAAAGGGCGGCCGGGGTATCGTAGTGTCACTACAAGGAGCAGTGATGGCGGTGATCTGAGCAGGAGAAGGACATGGCACCAGAACTACTGAAAGAAACATCACAAGAACATAGAAAAAAAGATAGAAATTGTATGAATTATTAATAATAGAATTACCGGATGATGCAGAAATGTGTCGGCCGACCACAACAATCAGATCTTCTCCGTCGTCTCTTCTCGGCTTCTTCTTGCACCATTTTAAAACACATAAACAAACGGCAGAAAATTCAGCATTTTTGGAGCATTTGTGGCCGGGTATTTGGGGGATGAATATTGTGTTCTCCGATCTCATACATTCATTTTCTGAAGTTTATAAACCATAGAGAAATCTATGTAGACGGATCCAGATAACATTATACCCGGACCTGCCCAGATCGGAAAATAAAAGTGCAACATAAAGAGACGCCGGAACTGCGGAGAGAGAATGTACAGTGTCCTACTGTAGACTTTACCCTGAAAACAATCACTATGAAAGAAGGAGAATAAAACAGCAGAAAATGGAGAGAGAATGTACAATGTCCTACTGTAGACTTTACCCTGAAAACAATCACTATGAAAGAAGGAGAATAAAACAGCAGAAAATGGAGAGAGAATGTACAATGTCCTACTGTAGACTTTACCCTGAAAACAATCACTATGAAAGAAGGAGAATAAAACAGCAGAAAATGGAGAGAGAATGTACAATGTCCTACTGTAGACTTTACCCTGAAAACAATCACTATGAAAGAAGGAGAATAAAACAGCAGAAAATGGAGAGAGAATGTACAATGTCCTACTGTAGACTTTACCCGGAAAACAATCACTATGAAAGAAGGAGAATAAAACAGCAGAAAATGGAGAGAGAATGTACAATGTCCTACTGTAGACTTTACCCGGAAAACAATCACTATGAAAGAAGAATAAAACAGCAGAAAATGGAGAGAGAATGTACAATGTCCTACTGTAGACTTTACCCTGAAAACAATCACCATGAAAGAAGGAGAATAAAACAGCAGAAAATGGAGAGAAACTGTACAATGTCCTACTGTAGACTTTACCCTGAAAACAATCACTATGAAAGAAGGATAAAACAGCAGAAAATGGAGAGAGAATGTACAATGTCCTACTGTAGACTTTACCCTGAAAACAATCACCATGAAAGAAGAATAAAACAGCAGAAAATGGAGAGAGAATGTACAGTGTCCTACTGTAGACTTTACCCTGAAAACAATCACTATGAAAGAAGGAGAATAAAACAGCAGAAAATGGAGAGAGAATGTACAATGTCCTACTGTAGACTTTACCCTGAAAACAATCAATATGAAAGAAGGATAAAACAGCAGAAAATGGAGAGAGAATGTACAATGTCCTACTGTAGACTTTACCCGGAAAACAATCACTATGATAGAAGAATAAAACAGCAGAAAATGGAGAGAGAATGTACAATGCCCTACTGTAGACTTTACCCTGAAAACAATCACCATGAAAGAAGAATAAAACAGCAGAAAATGGAGAGAGAATGTACAATGTCCTACTGTAGACTTTACCCTGAAAACAATCACTATGAAAGAAGGAGATTAAAACAGCAGAAAATGGAGAGAGAATGTACAATGTCCTACTGTAGACTTTACCCGGAAAACAATCACCATGAAAGAAGAATAAAACAGCAGAAAATGGAGAGAGAATGTACAGTGTCCTACTGTAGACTTTACCCTGAAAACAATCACCATGAAAGAAGGAGAATAAAACAGCAGAAAATGGAGAGAAACTGTACAATGTCCTACTGTAGACTTTACCCTGAAAACAATCACTATGAAAGAAGGATAATAAAACAGCAGAAAATGGAGAGAGAATGTACAATGTCCTACTGTAGACTTTACCCTGAAAACAATCACTATGAAAGAAGGATAAAACAGCAGAAAATGGAGAGAGAATGTACAATGTCCTACTGTAGACTTTACCCTGAAAACAATCACTATGAAAGAAGAATAAAACAGCAGAAAATGGAGAGAGAATGTACAATGTCCTACTGTAGACTTTACCCTGAAAACAATCACCATGAAAGAAGGAGAATAAAACAGCAGAAAATGGAGAGAGAATGTACAATGTCCTACTGTAGACTTTACCCGGAAAACAATCACTATGAAAGAAGGAGAATAAAACAGCAGAAAATGGAGAGAGAATGTACAATGTCCTACTGTAGACTTTACCCGGAAAACAATCACTATGATAGAAGAATAAAACAGCAGAAAATGGAGAGAGAATGTACAGTGTCCTACTGTAGACTTTACCCTGAAAACAATCACCATGAAAGAAGGAGAATAAAACAGCAGAAAATGGAGAGAGAATGTACAATGTCCTACTGTAGACTTTACCCGGAAAACAATCACTATGATAGAAGAATAAAACAGCAGAAAATGGAGAGAGAATGTACAATGTCCTACTGTAGACTTTACCCTGAAAACAATCACCATGAAAGAAGAATAAAACAGCAGAAAATGGAGAGAGAATGTACAGTGTCCTACTGTAGACTTTACCCTGAAAACAATCACTATGAAAGAAGAATAAAACAGCAGAAAATGGAGAGAGAATGTACAATGTCCTACTGTAGACTTTACCCTGAAAACAATCACTATGATAGAAGAATAAAACAGCAGAAAATGGAGAGAAACTGCACAATGTCCTACTGTAGACTTTACCCTGAAAACAATCACTATGAAAGAAGAATAAAACAGCAGAAAATGGAGAGAGAATGTACAGTGTCCTACTGTAGACTTTACCCTGAAAACAATCACCATGAAAGAAGGAGAATAAAACAGCAGAAAATGGAGAGAAACTGTACAATGTCCTACTGTAGACTTTACCCTGAAAACAATCACTATGAAAGAAGAATAAAACAGCAGAAAATGGAGAGAGAATGTACAATGTCCTACTGTAGACTTTACCCTGAAAACAATCACCATGAAAGAAGGAGAATAAAACAGCAGAAAATGGAGAGAGAATGTACAATGTCCTACTGTAGACTTTACCCGGAAAACAATCACTATGAAAGAAGAATAAAACAGCAGAAAATGGAGAGAGAATGTACAATGTCCTACTGTAGACTTTACCCGGAAAACAATCACTATGAAAGAAGGAGAATAAAAAGGCGCCTTAGAATTTGGCCATAATTTTGCATCAATATTTTAAAAATAAAATCAAGGAATCCAAAAGAAAAAAAAACAACATTCTCTCATCCATTTTTATAAAACACTCAAAGTCTGTTCCAAACTACAACAGTGCAATAAAATAATGTTGGTGAAGCTTCACTTTTTCATTCCTTCGTTAGGATGAATTCACATGGAAGCTACAAATGTGGCAGGAAATAAAATTCTGCAATGTTAACTTGAAAGAAAAAATGCCAAATTTATGGTTACAGCAGATTTGTGCTGAATATGAATTAGCATTAAAGTCTATAAAATAATTCTGCATCCAAAATTACAACAAGGTGTAAAGAAAAAAGAATATCAGCCGGGGGGGAATACTTCACTTATAGGTTGTTTCTTCGCAAAGGAAAAGAGAAATACATTTTCCACAGAGGAAATTATATTCAGTGTTTTCATTCTAAAAAAAATCTTACGTATTATTGATATGAACTTAATTATTTAAGTAAAATGTAGTTTTAAAAAATCGATCAGAAAAGAAAAGCAAAACGTTAAGCTAAAAAAAAAAGAAATCTTGTATAAACTTATCTGTTCATGATGAAGCTAGTAATTATTAAAGGTCGGAGAATTAAAATTTTTTGAATTTCACATGAGCTTAAAAAAATGTTTTATTTAGAATACAGCATAAATAAATAATCTTCTTATTAATAAATACAAAAGTAGCAAAAGATAAGAGTTTGAACCAAAGGAAAGAGATGTTGACACACAATATTATTTAGAATGAGTAGCAAGGTAAATAAAAAAACAAACAAAGGATCGCAAGAAAAAAGGTATTCAATAAAGAAAAATTAGAAATGATTTCACAATTAAGTCACATACAGTACCTTTATAATCAGGATTGATAAAACGACATCGTAACAATAATAATTTGTTTAATTCCATTATTTAGCATTAATTTTGAAGGTAATTAATACTTAAAAATAATATTGGTAATAAAAATTAGTTAGAACTATTATAAAAATCATTCTGATAATTTGTATATAAGTTTTTGTGCCTTTTGGGGCAGTTTTCATTGCTACATTGCATGAACTGCACTGCTGAAATTTTAATTATGTAAAAAAAAAATTGATAATAATGTTCCACCATTTTTCATTTAGATTTAATACTATTTACTGTATTTAGAATATTGATTATTTCCAATGTAATAATGACACAGAAGAGTCTTGATTCAGAAATGGCCATAAACCCAATTTTTAAGAATATATTTATTACATTGTGAAACTTAATCATAAAGGGTTTGTTATAGATTATTTTCTATTTTACAATTTATTTTTATTTTTTTGCTCTAAAGATTTTTAAAAACAGTATTCCATTAAAGCAAACATAATGGAAATAAGGCAGCAGAAATTAATGGTCATGAAGTGAATTGGCTTTGACATCAATTTTACAAAAAAAATGGATTTTCCTAAATGCTAATTTTTTGCAATTTGCTTTGTGCAAGTACAGGAAAATGGTGGCCAGCTGACCGCCGCATAGCTGAATTGTACAGGAGTGGGAAAAGAGCTAAAAAAAATGAATTATTACCTTGCAGCTCCTTTGTCCCTCCGCAGCCCACTATCCAGTCCTCCAGGCCATCTGGCCTCTTCTTTCCCCATTGCGTAACGTCGTCTTCGACCTTCTTCGCTCTGTGCTGGGGCTTGCGGAGCTGATTGTGATGTTGAAGCACTGGTCGCTACACACCAACATTACAACGTGATGCACCAGAGGCCAAATCAGCGCCTTGAGCATCATAATATCGTGAATTCAGCACATGCGCCACAATTACAGGGTGTGAGCCATAACGCCAGCAGCATATTTGGTGCAAGAAGCCCCAGCAGAGAGTGGAGGAGTCCAAAAATCAGATGTAACATGGGAGTTATAGAGAAGAGGTGGAATGGTGGGCTGAGGTGGCAGAAAGGATGAAATTTAATTTCCGAATCCGAGCGACTTCCTGAATTTGAATCTCGGCAGATTCATTCATCGCTATGTTGACCACCGTACTCGATTGATGTCAGCCCAAAAATGGTTCAGCCAGTCATTCAGCGGTTATTTCTTCCAACTCTGCTTACATGTTCTTTATGAGAAAGCCGCTGTCAAACACTTGTGGCGGCTGCTTGCTTTTGGAGAGAAGAAACTTTATGTTGGGACAGCTGGGAAGACCCCAAACTTATCAGACTGTCAAGTAAGCCCACCCAATCAGAAGCTTCACCAATGTTAGTCCAATGCATGGGTGGGCAATTAACTTTCCAGATGGGCCAAATGAGAGATCCTATTGTGGAGGGCCGAACCAATTGCTGAAATTAATTCTGCTCAATATTAATATTATGTTTATCATAATTATTTTTATTTTATGTTTAAATTAATTGTCACTTATTATTGAGAACAAAGAATTCTGCCGACTCACGGCTACTACCGACACATGTTACGATAGGCTCAGTGTAGCTTGTATTCTTTCCTGTAGCAGCTGATCAGCACCATATAATAATCTGCTTTATATAAAGTTCATAAATCCTATACTCCTGTTATTCAGTCTTTGTACTTCACCAGCTTCCTTCATGAAGTATGATGGCCCCACAGCCCTCCTACACAGTATGATGCCCCCCACAGCTCAGTATGGTAACTACACAGCTCCCCAACACTGTATGATGGCTGCCACATGCAGAATGATGACCCCAAAGCTCCCCACACAGTATGATGCCCCCACAGTCGCCCACAGCACACTATGGTGACCCCACAGCTCCCCAACACTGTTTGATGGCTGCCACATGCATAATGATGTCCGCAAAGTTCCCCCCACAGTATGATGCCCCCACAGTCTGCAGCACAGTATGGAAACCCCACAGTTCCCCAACACTGTATAATGGCTGCCACATACAGAACGATTATGCCAAAGCGCCCCCACACAGTATGATGCCCCCCACAGCACAGTATGGTGACCCCACAGCTCCCCAACACTGTCTGATGGCTGCCACAAACAGAATGATGACCCCAAAGCTCTCCACACAGTATGATGCCCCCCACAGCCCACAGCACAGTATGGTAACCCCACAGCTCGCCAACACTATATAATGGCTGCCACATGCAGAATGATGACCCCAAAGCGCCCCCACACAGTATGATGCCCCCCACAGCACAGTAATTTGACCCCACAGCTCTCCAACACTGTATGACTGCCACTTGCAGAATGATGACCTCCAAAGCTCCCCACACAGTATTATGCCCCCCACAGCACACTGCACAGTATGGTGACCCCACATCTCCCCAACACTGTATGTGTGGCGCCCCTAGGGGTATTTGCCACAAAAATAGTTATTGACACCAAATACAAATACTAAAATAGCAAGACTGCACTACCATCTCCGGCCAGAAGGGGGAGCTCCAGAGACTCCCCTTGATCTATTCCGGTCTGAGAAAAGGACTGGCAGTTGGGTTGAGGAGCTGAAAGTGAGAGGTCGTATAACTGAACTCCTGACAACCCTATGACGGATTATAGGCCCATAGTACCCATAGTAGGAAAAGAGGAATAGAGAAAAAGGACATTGTGAGAACCGGGTAGCAATAATCTGTGACGCCCGGGAGACCGAGGTACCCAGCACCAGATCAATGAGGTCCGTCTCTTAAGGGGGATGTCACTAGTGGCTTGACCCGGTGCTGTGGCCTCAGGCGATGCACAGTGTAAGGGATATCATGAAGGAACAGACACTTACTTGGTCAGCAGCAGGTCTTCTCAGCTGTGATGGCCCCGATCCTGGACCGATGGCTATTGTCCAAATGAAAGACTGAGGCGTTGAAACGTTTAACCAATTTACTTCAACAAAAAAGGATTTGCCACCAATACTGTCACCGGAGTCTGTATAAGAACCCTGAATTACTTTGACCCTGTTAGGATTTCCATCTCTTATTATGCGCAGTTTCTGTATGGTCCTGCTGCTGTTTGTGAACTGGCTGCCGACCCAATCTGTCCCTTCTGTGCTCTGGTTCGACGGACAACCCGAGTCTCTTTTTGTCGGCTTACCCCCTCTGGGAGTGCTGCTGAACTCTGTGTCTGTTGCTGTGTCTTACCCTGGTGAAGCTGATATCACCTCACTTCCTTCCGGTTGCTGTATTATATATAATGAATATAGCCACGGATCCGGTATCCATCTCTGCGCCTATTCTGGGTAGAGGTTATTGCTACCCGGTTCTCACAATGTCCTTTTTCTCTATTCCTCTTTTCTTACTATCGGTATTACGGGCTTATAATCCGTCATAGGGCTGTTAGGAGCTCAGTTATATGACCTCTCACTTTCAGCTCCTCAACCCAACTGCCAATCTTTTTCTCAGACCAGAATAGATCAAGGGGAATCTCTGGAGCTCCCCCTTCTGGCCGGAGATGGCAGTGCAGTCTTGCTATTTTAACATTTATTTGTGTCAATAACTATTTTTGTGGCAAATACCCCTAGGGGCGCCACAAATCACTACCCAGAATAGGCGCAGAGACGGATACCGGATCCATGGCTATATTCATTATATATAATACAGCAACCGGAAAGACGTGAGGTGATATCAGCTTCACTAGGGTAAGAGGCAGCAACAGACACAGAGTTCAGCAGTACTCCCAGAGGGGGTAAGCCGACAAAAAGGACTCAGGTTGTCCGTCGAACCAGAGCACAGAAGGGACAGATTGGGTCGGCAGCCAGTTCACATACAGCAGCAGGGCCATACAGAAACTGCGCATAATAAGAGGTGGAAATCCTGACAGGGTCAAAGTAATTCAGAGTTCTTATACAGACTCCGGTGACAGTATTGGTTGCAAATCCCTTTTTGTTGAAGTAAACTGGTTAAACATTTCAGAACCTCAGTCTTTCATTTGGACAATAGCCATCGATCCAGGATCGGGGTCATCACAGCTGAGAAGACCTGCTGCTGATCAAGTAAGTGTCTGTTCCTTCATGATATCCCTTACACTGTGCATCGCCTGAGGCCACAGCACCGGGTCAAGCCACTCGTGACATCCCCCTCAAGAGACGGACCTCATTGATCTGGTGCTGGGTACCTCGGTCTCCTGGGCGTCACATATGATGGCAGCCACTTGCAGAATGATGACCCCAAAACTCTGCACACAGTAAGATGCCCCTCACAGCACAGTATGGTGACCCCAAAGCTCCCCAACACTGTATGATGGCTGCCACTTGCAGAATAATGACCCCAAATGGTATGATGCTTCCCCCTCACACACAGTGTGATAGTTCTTACAGCCCTGCACAAATGGTTTGATGGTCCTCAAAGCCTCTCACACACAGCATAGTGGACTCTACAGTCCTTCACATATGGTATTATGACCTAGACAGCCCCCACACATGGTTTAATGGTACTTCCAACCCAATACATGCTCTGATGGTCATCACAGCCCACCTACATACAGTATGATTCCCCACATATAACCACCCACACATGGTATGATCGCCATAACAGCCAATCACATGGTATGATGCTCCCACACATTCACCCCACAAGTTACTGACAATTAGAAATAAAATATTCCGCTGCTTCCTTTCCCCATTCGGTGTCCCAGTCTTTGCTTTGTGCACTGAGGCTCCACACACCAAATGCGAAGTAGTGATTCTGAGAACGCAGATAGCAGTGAAAATGAGATGCCAGGCAGGGGAGAATGGCCACATGGTGCTGTACATAGGCCAATGTTTTCAGCTTTCCGGTTGTTCCAGTCCTTGGGTCGGATAGGAAGAGTCAAAGGGTGGATGTGGCCTGTGGGTCGCACTTTGCCAGGTCTGGTTTTGATGGGAATGGCGGCTTTAAGTCAGAAGGAGAAGAGTATATTAGGAAAATGTCATCAAGTGCCTACCCAATTGTGGGCAAAAAAATTGTTTTATCACAAGAATTTGATACATGTTTAACCCCTTTACCCCTGGGCCATTTTCTGTTTTTTGCGTTTCCACTTTTTTGCTCCCTTCTTCCCTGAACCATAATTTTTTTTTATTTTTCTGTCAATATGGCCATGTGGGGGTTTGTTTTTTGTGGGAAAAGTTGTACTTTTGAATGATACTATTGGCTTTAACGAAGAGTGTACTGGAAATCGGGAAAAATATTCCAAGTGCAGTGAAAAAAAAGTGCGTCAAAAAAGGGCAATTCCACTGTTGTTGTTTTTTTACCATGTTCACTAAATGCTAAAACTGACCCGCCATTCCGAGTCTCCAGGTCATTACGAGTTCGTAGATACTAAATATGAATAGGTTCTTTTTTATTTAAGTTGTGAACAAAAATTTAAAATTTGTTAAAAATTTTTAAAAAATGGCATAATTTTCCGAGATTTGTAGCGTCTCAATTTTTTTCGTGATTTGGGGCCGGCTAAGAGCTTATTTTTGAGCACATAACTGATGTTTTTATTGATACCATTTTTATGTAGATATGATCTTTTGATTGCCCGTTATTGCTTTTTTTTTGCAATGTTGCGGCGACCAAAAAAACTGGCGGTTTTAATTTTTTTTCTTGTTATGCCATTTAGCGATCGGTTGAATTCTTTTTTTATTTTGATATATATGGCGTTTGTGAAAGCGGTGATACCACATATGTGTATATTTGATTTTTGTTACTGTTTTATTTTGACTGGGGGTGATTTTTTTTTTTTTTTTTATATTTTTAAAAACATTGCTTTTTTCTTCTTCCATGCTTCAATAGTCTCCATGGGACACTAGAAGCTGCAATACTTTGATCGCCTCTGCTATATACAGGCGATGATCAGATCGCCTGTGTGCAGCAGAAATGCTCACTTGCAATCAGCACCAAACACTGGGTGGGGCTCATATCAATCGAACAATGACAATCATAGAGGTCTGCTGCAGACCTCTGGTAGTCATGCCAGCCCATTGGTGACCGGTGATCATGTGACGAGGTCACTGGGCGGAATTAGTGATGCGCTTCCTGCAAGTGCAAGTTAAATGCTCCTGTCAGAGATGGACAGCGGCATTTAACTAGCTAACAGCCGCGGATGGATTGCAATTCCATCCGTGGCTGTTACGTGCACATCTCAGATGTATAGATCAGCTGTCATGTGCCTGGAAAGGTGCGGTCTCAACGCCATTGCCCTCACCAAACAGGGGGACTCCGACATGAGCGTACTATTACGCCACGTGTCGGAAAGGGTTATGAATTGTATCTGAAAAGTATCTTAAAATGTAAATGTTCAATTATATTGAGCCCATTTCTAACTCATTTTCTAGCACAATTTAGATATTGAAAACTGCACCACCATGATTGTTTTTTTAATCTTTATGTATTTCTTTATTTTTATATTCTCTGTATTTTCTTGTGGTGTTATACTATGAATTTGGCAAAAAAAATACTTCAGATCTGTTCGGCCAGTATCTAATCGTCTATTCTTTTTAAATCCTTTTAAAATTTGCCTTTGATCCAAGTCTTTACACAGGAAAAAAAAATGTTTCTTAACACTTTTTTCCTGTAAACTGCAAGCTCTCTTCGATTTTGAATGTTTTATTGTCAATCCTTAAAGTGGAGTAAAAGTGTGACACCATTGGACCTGGAAGTCTGAGATACTGGCAGGGGTCTTCCCCATGCTGATCTCCCTCCATTCAGCAATTTTTCCATCCGTTTTAATATTTTCCCTGCTCCCAGACCTCCTTGTAGGGTCTGCCGGAAAAATGCACATTTCCCATTGACTCCCATTATCCTTGCTACTCGAAACGAGCATCCGAACATTAGAAATTGCTTGGTCCGAGTAACGAGCATCCGAGTACTCTAGTGCTCACTCATCCCTATTTACCTGTATTCATGGATAGTTGTATTGCACGTTCTCGTGTTTTCATAGATGGATAATTTCTACTTTATTGTTCATGGATGGTTGGACCATGTGGTCTCCTGTATTCTTGGATGGTTGGATAAAGTGTTTGCTTGTGTTTATGGCTGTTATCAACCCTGATTAAAATCTTTACTTCTACTTCTTCCATGGAATAATGTTTAAAAGTTCTATATCTAGCCAAAGAAACATTTTGGTTACCCAAAAAAATCTTATTTTATAATGGGTCAAAAAAAAATGGGTGCCTAAAAAAGTGAGTAACATAAGAAAAAAATGTAATTTTCACGCCAATGTAGACTGTTTTATTTCCTGTGCAAACTGGTGCAAGGGATGTGTAAATTCTCACTACAATACTTATGTAAATGCTGAGTGTCTGGAGAATTTTGAGATGGTTTTGTGAAAGGCGCCTGAGAAGGTTATTTAGAGATCACTGCTATTTTGCACCTCATTAATACAGATATTAGCTAAAATAACTGAACCCAGGTGATAATTAATTGTGTTATATTAGCCACAGATTTCCAAAATCAGTGTTAATTTCTGATCCATCAACAGCTAAGCAACAATTTCCACCATTACCTCTGCTTAGTAATTAATCAGTTTCTTCATGAATTAAGATAATGGCCTTGAGTACTCACTTCCCTCACATTTCCTTTCTCCTCACACATCCCAGGACACAGGAGACCCTTGACTTTTGTTATTGAGATTGTTGGTAACAATGGAGCTGATAAGTAATTGCTTACAATGAGGTAATTAGCAAATAAGCTACTGAACAGGGATCTCAGTCAGTCAAGAGTCCAGCAGTTGTCAATTCTCTGTCTGGACTGATTGCGTCTAAAGTAAACAGAGGTCTCAAGATGTCCATGTAGACTGGCCATTTGTGACCAAACTGAACAAGGCATGCAATGAGTAGAGTTATAAGCTGATATCTGCAAAATTGACTTCTCTCATAAAACGTAAGGCTGGCCCTCGATGGCTGTTGGCCGACCGGCTCTTTGGCCAAGCGTCCAGCTGCCAACCATCCAAGCCAACTTTCACATACACCAGAGCACTCGCTTGGCCACTCTTGTATGAGAAAGCCACCGGCAGACATGTTGGTCAATGGTTTATCTCAGGGAGAACAATGCGATCAGCAGTCCGAAATGGGAAATGCTTGATTATTAACTCCCCTGACTATCACTCAGCCGGCGCCTCCATATACAGGTTTTCATACTCATGGTCTTGAGCATACTAGAAGTATTCGGCTTCTCACACTGCAACTCTATGAAGAGAAGCAGGCACGTCTAGTCGGCATGTGACCCCTACTACACCAATCACACCTGTAATACTGTAACATAATAAAATAAATCTTATTCAGGTTTCTAGTCCCAACTATCCCCACTTTACAAACTGCTCATCTCAAATACATCATAGGGGATCAGTAGGATAAGAATAACTTTCTAGTTGTTGGGGCGTTTTATATTTTTTTGTGGTGAACATCACCATTAAAGATTGTTACTAATTATCAGACAATAATTTTCTCTTTTAATACTTTTGAGCTAAGATTTTGACCCAAATTTAGAATATATTGTGATGCCTGGTGGTGATAACTCTTCCTTTAGGCTGATCACCATTTTGCCCTTTTGGTCTTTACACCCATTGGCTCATTAGACTTCCGACTCCTCGTGTTTCTTGTCTTTGTCCCTGACTGCATTATTTTTTATTTTCTTTGCCATATTGTTTTCTTTTTCTTCCTTTTCTTTTATTTTTTCAAAAACTTTCTCTTGAATACATTTTTTTTTCTGTAGAGGATAGTAAGTAGTATTTAGACACAATTGGTGAAAAAGCCGATGCTAACCGTGTGAAACTGTTAATGGCTTTGTAATGTGCGGAATACACTTTCATTTGACTAAGTCATTGTAACAAAATGCCCTCGATCCCATATTTTAACAAGCCTCAAACTTTTCGTACTCCTGTAAAGCCCAGTCAAAAGAGACATCATTTGACCTATTTGATATGTTTAAAACTCTAAAAAAAAAACATTTTGAATCTTTCCACTTTCCCAGTTTAAAAATAAAGTAAAACCACGCTCAATGTCACTGCATCTGTAACAGACCGATATATCAAAATCTAAAAATATTTAACCCATACAATGAAACCAAAAAACACAACGCCAAAACGGCAACTGACCAGCCATTTCACACAAAAAATGTAATATAACTTGCATCAGGTCGCTACACAAAATACAAGTTCTCTTACAGCTCCATCGAAGGAAAAATAAAAAAGTTACATAGAAAATGGGGACACAAACCAATGCCCCTTTTTTTTTCTTAATTTCTGAATTTATTTTTTTTCATTACTCAAATACAAAATAAATTATACAACTTGGTATCACCGTAATTGTACTGACTGTGAGGCAGTGACTGGTATTATATGTGAGGGGTGATATGTGTCCCCCAGAATGCACACAGAAGCGTATTGAGGCTGCGGGAGCGCACTGCAGTCACAGATATAGCTGTGAAATGCAAAATAATAGTAAGTTTTGATCTTGGGCAAGCTATTTGTCCAAGGCAGCTTTAAGAAAACCCGGCATGGGCTTTTATTTTTGGAGCCAACTACAGGATGGTAGTGGGGCAGTTCACTCCCTCCAGGCCGGGTCTTACAAGTGGCCCATGGCCACAGATTCCATTTAAAAATCCTGTAGCAGAGGGATGGGTGTGTCAGTCTTGGTTTGCAAACTGCAGAGCAGGAGGCTCTGCAGAGCTCAGCCTGTGTGAAGTAACACTGAGCCAAGTGGAACGAAATGCATGGGACCCTTCAGCATGACACAGTGGTGCAGTCGCCCACGGTAACAGGTCTCTTATACGGACTGTTTTGATTCCTGGCTGCGATTCGGAGGATGACATTTGCTTTCCGTTTGTGAGTACGTTGGACATTAAAGTCTCTTTGCTTTGAACTTTCATGTGGTAACTGCCTGTCACACTGTACCAACCCCACTGCACTACATGACCCAGACAATCATGTTGTCAGGTCTTTCTAAAGCACAATAAACGGCCTACTGGTAAATACATAATCCAAAAAATGATAGGGGAATTGGATTTTTACACTTTTTCATTACACTTGGAATTATTTTTTTTATTCATTACATTATTTGGGACAATAAACGATATGATTGAAAACGAGCAGTCGTCCTGCAAATAACACGTCCACATACCGCTATGTCAATAGAAAAATTAAATATTTATGGAAGAATGGGAGACAAAAGAAAATGCGCAAAATAAAAATCACAGAAAATCTATATAAATGAAAAATGAAGCAAAAATTGAAAATGGAGACTTGACTACAAATCTTGTTATCGCGTTTTAGTGGATTTTACATTTATATAAGAATAATTGTTTCTTGTTTTCTTTCATAAATGTTCCAATTTTGGACCGTGAACTGTCTAAAGGCTTTCTAGTCCTCTGCAGGACGCCGCTCAAGCAGCGCATTAGTTAACCGCTCAAAACAGTTCTACAAATAGGAATTGAAACCCTTTCATCCTGAAGCTTTGTAAGGCGGAGAGGTACATTTTTCCATTGTGATTTTCTCTATACCACTACAATGGCCCTTTGCTTTGGTTTATTTGCACCCACAAATGCTCATTATTAAAGCCCAGGATTTCCTTGATTCTTATGGTAATATCCTCTCTGCCTGTAGATGGACGGTTCTATTTCCTGCCTATTACGGTTCTAGTTTTGGTAGAACTGGGACAACTATCTCAATAAAGACAGACAGGCCTTGAGGCCATCAAAGATTCCTTAGATGGGTCACAAACAATGTTGTTGGCCAGTTTGTTTTGGAAGTCTGATTTGATGGTCTTACTAGAGACAGAAACCCTTGTACACCATTTATGTTTTGTATTCTACGTCTCGGTTGGTTCGGGGGTTGTATCTTCTTATGAAAGTCTTCACATTTTATATGCAATGCAAAATTTATAGGGTTTATGGGATTATCCAGGTATTACAGCAGTAGATGTGATATCGTGAAGAAGTCAACAATCCCCCGATGCTTCCTTGCCCACATTGCACCAGAAGGGCTTGTAAAATATAGACCACCCTACAGGTTGCTTTTGGGGTGCATGGAAAGCAAAAGCCAACTCATACTGGATTCATAACACTTAGCCACACTAAGGACTCCCTATGTAGACAAGGACAGTTAACCCCTTAACGATCAGAGAAATTTTTATTTTTGCGCTTGTGTTTTTCGCTCCACTTCTTCCAGGAACCATAACTTTTATTTTTCAGTTAAAATGGCCATATGAGGGCTTGTTTTTTCACCATGTTCACTAAATGCTATAACTGACCTGCCATTATGATTCTCCAGCTCATTATAAGTTTATAAATACCAAACATGTCTAGGTTTTTTTTGTTTAGCGGCAATACAAAATATGTGTATATTTGTTTTTTTTTTTTCTTTTATTTTGAATGGGTGGGTGATTTGATCTTTTATAATTTTTTAAATGTTTTTTAAAGCATTTTTTTTACTTTTGGCATACTTCAATACAATGATCAGATTGCCTGTATGTAGCAGAATTGCTGACTTGCTATGAGCACCGACCACCGGGCGATGCTCATAGGAATCTGGCAATGACAAACATAGAGGTCTGCTGGAGACTTCTGGTTGTCATGCCGACCCATCAGTGACCCACGATCATGTGACCGGGTCACTAATGGGTGGGATTTCCAACGAGCTTCCGGTAAGCATAAGTTAAATGCCGCTGTCAGAGATGGACAGCGGCATTTAACTAGTTAACAGCCACAGGTGGATCGTGATTCCACCCACGGCTTTTGCGGGGACATATAAGCCGTATATATCAGTTGACATGTGCCCGGAAAGGTGCGGGCTCTGACGCTGAGCAGGGGAAGTCCGACGTGGGTGTACTCAGGGGTGGATTAAGGGTAGCCAGGGCCCCGGGCTGTTCAGACACTGTGGGCCCCCCGGTCATGTGACGGGGTCATGTGACAGGGGTCATCATATACCTGAACCAGATTATTCCAAAAAAATAGTTGCTGTGTGAAACTATAACCTGTCAAACATCCATTGATCTAGTCAATATACCCTTCAGTTCAGTATATAGTATACAGTGTATAGTGTCAGTGTATAGGTAACACTGACTCACCAGTGACGTCTCTAGGTGAAGTCCTTCATCTTTCTTCCAGCACAGACTGCCATCACTTCATCCAGCCAGGACTCATCTCTGCAGGAAATAACACAGTTATCTTGAGCTCCGCTTGCAGAACACATTACTTAATTTTTCCCAACTTCTACATTACACCACATGAAGAAAAAGAGGCGACATAGTGTCACGCTACACAGTAACAGGACCGCCCCCCCATTTAAAACAGTGTCCTCAAAAAATAAAATAAATACATCACTGCAGTAATAATATCCCTTAATTAGCCCTTATGGTAATAATAATATCCCCCATCCTGGCCCCGTGTATCTCATTCCTGGCTCCAGCCATATGTTCTCCCATCCTGCCCCATGTCTTTCATTCTGCCCCGTGTCTCCAATCATGCCTGCCCCGTATCTACATTCTGCCCATGTCTTCAGCATCTCGGCCCCCAATGTGTCCAGCATCTCGGCCCCCAATGTGTCCAGCATCTCGGCCCCCAATGTGTCCAGCATCTCGGCCCCCAATATGTCCAGGATATTGCCCCCAGTGTCTCCAGCATACTGCCCCCAGTGTGTCCAGCAATATGCCCCCAGTGTCTCCAGCATTCTGCCCCCAATGTGTCCAGAATCCTGACCCCAGTGTCTCCAGCATCCTGCCCTCAGTGTGTCCAGCAATCTGTCCCAGTGTGTCCAGCAATCTGCCCCAGTGTGTCCAGCAATCTGCCCCAGTGTCTCCAGCATCCTGCCCCAGTGTCTCCAGCATCCTGCCCCCAGTGAGTCCAGCATATTACCCCCAGTGTGTCCAGCATACTGCCCCAGTGTGACCAGCAATCTGCCCCAGTGTCTCCAGCATATTGCCCCCAGTGTGTCCAGCAATCTGCCCCAGTGTCTCCAGCATATTGCCCCCAGTGTGTCCAGCAATCTGCCCCTGTGTCTCCAGCATATTGCCCCAGTGTGTCCAGCATCCTGCCCCCAGTGTGTCCAGCCTCCTGCCCCCAGTGTCTCTAACATATTGCCCCCAGTGTGTCCAGCATCCTGCCCCCAGTGTGTCCAGCAATCTGCCCCCAGTGTGTCCAGCATCCTGCCCTCAGTGTCTCCAACATATTGCCCCCAGTGTGTCCAGCATCCTGCCCCCAATGTCTCCAGCATATTGCCCCCAGTGTGTCCAGCATCCTGCCCCCAGTGTCTCCAGCATCCTGCCCCCAGTGTCTCCAGCATCCTGCCCCCAGTGTCTCCAGCATATTACCCCCAGTGTGTCCAGCATTCTGCCCCAGTGTGACCAGCAATCTGCCCCAGTGTCTCCAGCATATTGCCCCCAGTGTGTCCAGAAATCTGCCCCAGTGTCTCCAGCATATTGCCCCCAGTGTGTCCAGCAATCTGCCCCAGTGTCTCCAGCATATTGCCCCCAGTGTGACCAGCAATCTGCCCCAGTGTGTCCAGCAATCTGCCCCAGTGTCCAGCATATTGCTCCCAGTGTGTCCAGAAATCTGCCCCAGTGTCTCCAGCATATTGCCCCCAGTGTGTCCAGCAATCTGCCCCAGTGTCTCCAGCATATTGCCCCCAGTGTGACCAGCAATCTGCCCCAGTGTGTCCAGCAATCTGCCCCAGTGTGTCCAGCATATTGCCCCCAGTGTGTCCAGCAATCTGCCCCAGTGTCTCCAGCATATTGCCCCCAGTGTGTCTAGCAATCTGCCCCAGTGTCACCAGCATATTGCCCCCAGTGTGTCCAGCAATCTGCCGCAGTGTCTCCAGCATATTGCCCCCAGTGTGACCAGCAATCTGCCCCAGTGTCTCCAGCATATTGCCCCCAGTGTGTCCAGCAATCTGCCCCAGTGTCTCCAGCATATTGCCCCCAGTGTGTCCAGCATTCTGCCCCAGTGTGACCAGCAATCTGCCCCAGTGTCTCCAGCATAATGTCCCCAGTGTGTCCAGCAATTTGCCCCAGTGTCTCCACTCCAGCATATTGCCTCCAGTGTGTCCAGCTTTCTGTCCCAGTGTGTCCAGGATGCATATTGCCCCCCAGCTTGTCCAGCATTTCTGCCCCGGGATCGCCGCTCTAAAAAAAAAAAAAAAAAAAAAACAGGAGTTCTTACTTACCAAGCCGTGCTCCTGCGGCGGCTGGCGGGCAAAGCTTCCTCCCTCCACTGAGGTAAAGCGTGCACCCGCCGGCGGCTGACAATGACGTCAGATGCCGGCGACGTGCACCCTGCAGCGCACGTCAGCTGCCAGCCTCCGATTGGCTGGCGGCTGTTAACTATTGACGTGCAGGCCCGCACCCGCACATCAATAGCCTTACTGCCGCAGCACCTGTATGGGGGGGCCCGGTGAGCAGATGAAACGGGGCCCGATGCGGGCCCCCTCTGCCCACCGTGCCCATACACCAGTCAGGGCAGTAATGCCCTGATGGCGGCGGGCAATCTGAGTGGTAGCTCAGGGCCCCCCCAAACCACTGGGCCCTGGGCTACCGCCAAGATTGACCCTATTATAATCCGCCCCTGGGTGTACGATTACGCCCAATGTTGTAAAGGGGTTGTCCACTACTTTAACATTGATGACCTAGCCTTAGGAGAGGTCATCAATGACTGGTGGGCGTGTGACACCGGCATCCCGACGATCAGCTGTCCTTGGTGCCGGTTTCCAGTTATACAGCTGCTCTGTCTACTGATAGTGGCCTCAGCTGGGTACTGCAGTGATTGAGGAGTCGAAAAGTGGATGGTCAAGTCCCATCGTCCTCATGCCAAAGCCCGACAGTGAGTGGTGGTTTTGCAATGACTACCGCAGGCTGAATGAGGTCTCCAAATGTGATGCGTATTTAATGCCCCGTGTGGATGAACTCATTGAGCGACTATGAACCGTGAGGTACATTACTACCTTAGACCTTATGAAGGGCTACTGGCAGATTCACATGTCCCAGAGTGCCATGAAGAAGAGGATGGACTTCTCAATGCCTGATGGGTGTTTACAATACACCAGAATGCCCTTCGGACTACGGGGGCTCCAGCAACCTTCCAGAAGGCTAAGGATCAGGTCCTGGCTCCGCATAAAAAGTATGCAGCGGCCTACTTACATAACATTGTGGTCTTCAGCCCTGACTGGGGTAGTCATCTACCAATGGTACAGGCAAACCTTGATGCATTGAGGAATGTGGTGTTCACCGTAACCCCCCAAAAAATGTGCCATTGGAAAGGAAAAGGCCAAATACCAAGCCTATGTCATTGGTAGGGGTGAAATCAAGCCTCAGATAAAATAGATTGAGGCAATTCAGAAGTGGCCACAACCTCTTTCCAAGAAGCAACTGAGAACATTTCTTGGAATTGTGGGTTACTACTGGTGATTTATCCCAAGGCTTGCCATGATTGCTGTGCAATGGACAGACCTCCTTCAAGGCACAAGATCATCAACGATTAAATGGTCTGCCGAGACTGAGATAGCTTTCCAGAGGCTGAAGCAGGCTCTGTGTAAACATCCTGTTCTTGTCACATCAGACTTCAGCAAAGAGTTTGTGGTCCAGATGGATGTGTCAGAAGTCTGCTTGGGACAGAAAAAGAAGTCTCGCACTCAACTTAAGTATATTTGCAGATTTATTAGGTGCTGATGTAGCACTGGGGAAACGTTTCAGCCTCAAATAGGCTTTCGTCAGTCACTACAACATTCAGAATGAAAAATAAAATATAATACAGTGTATAGACAATCAGGTACATTAAATAAAATAAAGTATATACAAATTTATCAAAGGAGCCATTTTTATAAGATGATGAAAAATCTCGTGTCAGAGTATAACCATATATAATATTCCCGCTCGGAAATAGTGATCAAAGGTAAACAAAATATATTTTGGGAGAAACACATACCGTATTGTGTCTTTTATGCTGTATAGACACTTATAATGGTCAGGATACAAATCATGTGTGATGCCTAAAGTGGCGTGACAAAAGAGAGCAATAGTTCATAACTGTGTAAACCGAGGGGGTATGCATAGTGGTGTACTTAGTGAGATAGTGGTACTTACACTAAGTCGTTGCCTTGTGAGAGCATACAGTGGTAATAGAGACAAGACGCTGAGAGAATTGTGGAGTTCTGATAATGGAGGAGAAAAAGGGAAGGGATACGGGTATATGCCTGAGGATCAGAATAATATATGTAATTTAAGCATAGTATCACTTCCTGGTATTTTTACCTCAGATGGGCTGGCCCGGATTGAGGGTGATATGTACCCGAGGTGACCAGTTAGGGGATCCGTTGGCTGAGGAAAATACAAGAGGGGGACGAGATATCATTTACGAGTAAAAGATCTGTTTATACGTCCCTAAATACGTGGTGCTGACATACCTGGAGGGGAGCCGCTGTGGAGTGGACGTGATCCTCGCAGACGCGGTATCCACCGCTTGTCTGGGATCCATAATATAAGCGGCGCTATTTAAATCCCCCGGTGTGCGTCCGACCGGAAATGACGTTGTAAAATGGCGGCCGGACCGGAAGTTAATGGCCGTACATATGAGAAGGGATGTATGCGTTCCACGGTCACAGTAATAATGCGTTCCAACGTATTGGCAATGCTATATTTAGTAAAACCGCTAAGGGTTGCATGTATCATAAGTTACATGATATAGAGACTCCTGTATGGGCAAGTAAAATATAATATTTGTGATGGATTGGCTGTCTGTTGTGGTGATAATAGATGGGCGGACCTACAGGGAAAGGCTGCTGGTAACTGTGGCTATAGGTGTATGTAATTCGTAATGGGCGGAATGAGTAAGGGAAAATAACTGGGAGGGAGATAGGAATAAAGATAGTAGTGATGTGCCCTACTACAAGCAGTTACTGCTAGTGAGGTAGAATAGTGCATTACTGCTAGTGAGGTAGGAAGTGAATGGGGAGGAGCATCCCATCCTGCATCTGAGTCAGAAGCTCTCTTCATGAGAGAGAAACTATGCCATCGTTGAGAAGGAATCCTTAGCCATAAAGTGGGCCATAGATACCTGAAGATATTAGCTGCTAGGCCATAGGTTTAAGCTGGTATCTGGCCATGCCCATCTGAGGTGGTTGAGGGAAAAGAAGGGTAAAAATGCTTGGTTAACTAGGTGGTTCTCAGACCTCCAAGATTTCAATTTTCATGTTGAGTATAGGCCAGGGAAGTTGCACAGGAATGCAGATGCCCGGTCCAGACTCCCCTGCTTCACCAGCGAGTGAAGGTGCCAAGGCTTTGGGCAGAGGGGGGAGATATGTGACAAGGTCACTGGTAAATTACTGAAGGGGAGATTTGTCACTATGCTTAATGGCATCAGTAATGTGAAGCCCAGAGTATTTTCTTACAGCACACTAAGTGCCATGAGGGGTAAAGCTAATTTTCATAATGGGCTGGCTTCAATGTGGACATCCATAGAGCGGGTGAGCGGATGTCCCCCTTATCTCCACCCCAGGGTGTGGTCTGGGGCTTAAATAACAGGGCTCCAGAGGCAATCTTTGTTCAGCAAGGCTGTAGAGAAGATCTTAAGTGTTTTGGTGTCTTGAGGAGGAAAGACTGAACCTGTGTTGCTCCAGAGGTGGCTGCTACCCACGTCTGTATGGACTGTGTTACAGGGTTTTGTTTCCTTTGTTGTTTTCTTGTTTTTTCCCGAAGGGCTGTGTTTACTTTCTCCTTATTGTTCGTTTATGTTGCCACATAATAAACCAACTGAAGATTTAAAGAGACAGTATTCCTATTTTCTACCTCTGTGTACGGCCATATGAGTGAACTACCACACTCAGCCACCCCAGTATAATGTGCCCATAGCTCCCCTATGCACAGAATGATGGCCCTCAGCTCCCCTACGCACGGTATGATGTGCCCACGGCTCCCCTATGCACAGTATGATGTGACCACAACTCCCCTATGAAGGGTATGATGTGCCTACAGCTCCCTAATATGCAGCATTATGGGCCCACAGCTCCCCTATATGCATTGTAATGTCCCCTCAGCTCTTTATACAATATACCGTACAATGTACAGTATGATGGGCCCACAGTTTCCTTATATGTAGCATTATGGGCCCGCAGCTCCCCTATATGCATTGTAATGTCCCCTCAGCTCTTTATACAATATACCGTACAATGTACAGTAATGATGTGCCTACAGCTCCCTTATATGCAGCATTATGGGCCCACAGCTCCCCTATATGCATTGTAATGTCCCCTCAGCTCTTTATACAATATACCGTACAATGTACAGTAATGATGTGCCTACAGCTCCCTTATATGCAGCATTATGGGCCCACAGCTCCCCTATATGCATTGTAATGTCCCCTCAGCTCTTTATACAATATACCGTACAATGTACAGTATGATGGGCCCACAGTTTCCTTATATGTAGCATTATGGGCCTGCAGCTCCCCTATTTGCATTGTGATGTGTCCACAGATCCTTTATACATAGTATGATGGGCACACAGCTATATTATATGTAGCATTATGGGCTCACAGCTCCCCTATATGCCTATATATCATATTCTCAGCTGACCCCGGATCCGGCACTCTGACAGGCACAAGGCACAGTGATGGCATGTTTTAAATTAAGTTTGTTTTTTTAGACTTCCTGGAATTTGGCTTTGACTAAACATTATTGATATTGACATGTGTGGATAATATGCGCTTTGAATTTGATTCATCATTAACAAAGCATTTGCGATTTTTTCCTATGGATTTTACACATCGAATGTATTTTTATGGGGAAAATCCGCACATAAATTTCTGCTTACCCGCAAGAGAATTTGACATGTCGTAGATTTCAGACACACACCGCAGATCAAGTTTACACTGAGTACAAAAATTGCACTTGCAGCGCCCCAGAGTCCTGGTCGTTGCAGTACTGACGCTCCGCCACTAAGGGGAGTGATGGTACATCTGATGGCACTTAAGGAGTTCACCTGACCAGGTATCACAGTTACACTTTACACTTCACATTCTGGCCACCAGGGGGAGCAAAGGGCACTATGTATTAGGCCACTCCTCACAATCTGGTAAAACTGGGGGCTGGATAGGAAGTTAGTCAGAAGCTAACTGGATTGGATCCAAGCAACATCCTGTGGCAGAGGGTGTTGCAGGGGAAGATTCAGGGGGGTCCCTGTCAGGGGTGGGATCCTGACAGTGGCCTAGCGAACAGAACAGAACATTACGGAGCCGCGCCTGCACTTGAATGCGGTGGCATCCTAAGAAAGGAAAAGAAGCGAGGTTTACTGTGGAGAATTGAGAAACGAGATCGCAGCAAAAAGGAGATAAAGCCAGTAGGAGTCGTGCCGTAAGATCGAGACAACATCCTACTGAGGCGCGTAGCCGGTGGCCAGAACGCCGAGGAAGTATTAGGCTCCAAGCATTACTTCAAACAGCGGCAGGACAGTTAATTTTAGGTTGGCTGTCTCACCTAAATCACCTAAGCAGACATAGGGGGCAATTGTGGGAGAGGGGCGACGCTAGGGTCCCGGAAGAACTCCAGGCCTACCCGTCATACGGGTGCGTCCTATCCATATCATCTGGGGGACGGAGAAAGAACATCAGAACAGACACAACAGTTGTGAGGACTATCCCGTGGTGCTCAGCAGGGAGGTACTACAACACACAGGCGCTAGAAGGTAGGCACTGATTTCCACCTGCAAAGGGAACTCTGGATGTGCCTTCGGACCGGCCAGTCTCAGCCAGCCCTGTTAGCAGTGCTCTGGATTGTGGATTCTGAAGCCTTCAGTAAAGAGGTAAAGAGACTGCAACCCTGTGTCCTCGTTATTCATCACGCCTTGCACCTCACACCATCATCACACCTTTCATTGGATGCCTCTTAGCAGGGTCACGGACCGGGTCTAGCCACCGTGACAACCACAGGACCGAGACAGAGAGGCCCGGTACCGAGTACCCCGCGGCCCTGCATCTGGGGGCGCTCCAGCTTGGCGTCACGAACAGGATCTACTTAAGCCTGAAGAATCAGGTCATGTGTGCCTTGGAACTGTGTCTGAATTGTGCTTGAACTGTGACTTATTGCAAAGACTGTGTATTGCCACTTCCCACCAAAACCGCCGCCATTACAGCGCCAAGGGGAACGCAGGAGAAGAAGAAGGGCGTGGAAGTGGGCGTAGACAAGCTGAAGAGCGCGAAAGACAATGGCCGCCCAGTCTAAATATTTCTGTACCTTGAGGACGTGTCCGTCAGCAGCCGAGATCTGCCTCCTAATCCTCAATGGAGGGCGGAGACAACGAAAAAGAAACCGCCCACGAAGGAGAGAGCGGGAAAAAGAACAAGGAAGTGACCCACGTGGAGGACGCGATGGCTGACCGCTCAGACCCAGAGTGTGGGGTCGAAGTGGAGAACTCCCCCAGCTACCCGGAGGAGCGTAGAGGCCCAGCCTCCACAGCCGATGCGGGTCTCCTGCAGCTCGAAATAGAGGACTTAATTGGGCAACTTCTCCAGCTGCGGGTGGAGGCCAAGGCCGCACCCCAGGAGACGCCAGCGGAGGATTCCCAGACCTCGGTTCCTGTACCGCTGCTCGAGTTGCTGCCGACGTCTCCACCGATGTCACCACCAGCGGAGCCAGCCGCGAGGGAGGACGTTGCATCGGCCGGTAAGCCCACCGACCCTGCCCCGCTAGCGGAGGACCTGCTGATAGGTCCCAGGGGGAGGTGGCGCTGCAACAGGGCCTATCGACTCCAGCGCCTCCTTCCCTGGGACCAGGCCACAGGCATGGAGCACCTCCTAAAGGCCCCGATCTAGCCAATCACCCTGCCGGGCGCGGTCTATGCAGAGCGCACGGTGTGCCGCTGGGTGAACCCAGGGTCTAACTTTATGGGGTTCCCCGGGGTGACGACCCAGGAAGGAGAGATGGTGGAGGCCCTCAGCTGGGAAGAGTACCAGGTCCAGCTAAACCAACAGTGGGAGAAGAAGGAGAGAGAGTACCAGGCCGGGTGGGAAGCCCATCACCAGCGGGACCTACCAGTGAAGGACCGGGCCCACAAGGACCGCACCACTCACCAGGCCCCGCAGCGGCAGGGCATTATCATCGCCTTTAAACTCCGCGGGGGCTGGGGCTTTATTAAGGATCCGGGCCTGTACGCCGAAGTGTTCGTGAATCGGAGGGATGTAGAGTCCCACCTAAGAGAGGGCTACCCGGGGGATGAAGTCACCTACACCCGGAGGCAGTAGGCCTGGGCAGATAGACAGGCGGTCCTGCATATGAAAAATCAGAGAGTTTAAAGAAAATGTTGCACTTAGAAGAGAAAAATAAAGAAAAAGTTAATTTATATTTTAGGAGTTTTATAGTAAGCCTTTAGTGGGTTCAGCTTATACACCCTTAAAGGAAAAGTTAAATTATTGTTCAAAATTTGCACTTAGTAGAATACCCAGCTGGGTAATAGAAGTTATTTATAGTATGTTATTTAAAATATTTACCATGTTTTGTTTGTAACGTTCAAGAGTCCTCACCTCCCATAAAGGGAAGCACTGTTATAATTACTTGTTCATAGCATTTCAAAATTTGTATGTCTTTTGCTGATATGTATTGTTGTTTTCTTCCCAGTCCGGGAGTACTGGATTTAACCGGGGGGGAAGTGCAGCGCCCCAGAGTCCTGGTCGTTGCGGTACTGACGCTCCGCCGCTAAGGGGAGTGATGGTACGTCTGATGGCACTTAAGGAGTTCACCTGACCAGGTATCACAGTCACACTTTACACTTCACATTCTGGCCACCAGGGGGAGCAAAGGGTTCTATGTATTAGGCCACTCCTCACAATCTGGTAAAACTGGGGGCTGGATAGGAAGTTAGTCAGAAGCTGACTGGGTTGGATCCGGCAACATCCTGTGGCAGAGGGTGTTGCGGGGGGAAGATTCAGGGGGGTCTCTGTCAGGGGTGGGATCCTGACAGTGGCCTAGCGAACAGAACGTTACGGAGCCGCGCCTGCACTTGAATGCGGTGGCATCCTAAGAAAGGAAAAGAAGCGAGGTTTACTGTGGAGAAGTGAGAAACTAGATCGCAGCAAAAAGGAGATAAAGCCAGTAGGAGTCGTGCCGTAAGATCGAGGCAACATCCTACTGAGGCGCGTAGCCGGTGGCCAGAATGCAGAGGAAGTATTGGGCTCCAAGCATTACTTCAAACAGCGGCAGGACAGTTAATTTTAGGTTGGCTGTCTCACCTAATTCACCTAAGCAGACATAGGGGGCAATTGTGGGAGAGGGGCGACGCTAGGGTCCCGGAAGAACTCCAGGCCTACCCGTCATACGGATGCGTCCTAACCATATCATCTGGGGGATGGAGAAAGAACATCAGAACAGATACGAGTTGTGAGAGAAGAACATCAGAAACAGACACAACAGTTGTGAGGACTATCCCGTGGTGCTCAGCAGGGAAGTACTACAACACACAGGCGCTAGAAGGTAGGCACTGATTTCCACCTGCAAAGGGAACTCTGGATGTGCCTTGGGACCGGCCGGTCTCAGCCAGCCCTGTTAGCAGTGCTCTGGATTGCGGACCCTGAAGCCTTCAGTAAAGAGGTAAAGAGAAAGCAAACCCTGTGTCCTCGTTATTCATCACGCCTTGCACCACGCACCATCATCACACCTTTCATTGGACGCCCCTTAGCAGGGTCACGGACCGGGTCTAGCCACCGTGACAACCCCAGGACCGAGACAGAGAGGCCCGGTACCGAGTACCCCGCGGCCCTGCGTCTGGGGGCGCTCCACACAAAAGGCATGAGAGGACTATTAATCCCATCAGTTTGATAGAACCATAGGACACGGCGTAAAAAAACACAGTGTCCTACTGCGCAAGCGAAGTGGAACCGCAGAACACAAAAGCCAAGTGAAAATACAAGTCAAAACCTCACCAAAAACTCATCGTGGGAACTGAACCTTAATCTAGTTTCTTTAAAAAGGAATGGGAAAAATAATGGAAGGACTTCTACTTTTTGCCAAATCCACGTTTCCATTTGGCTCAGAAAAATGAAGCATGCGGCATGAAAAACTGCTTCAGTGTTTTACCAAATACTCTGTGATTCCACACTGCTGACAGCTCGTACAGAAAGTTTTGGAAAGTGAAGACTTCTGAAGTTCTGACCCTAGGAATCTCTGGAGCATCTTGTGTGGTCTCTGCTGGTTTTGGCTCCTGGGCGTACTCTGGTTTCAGTCTTGTTTGGAGGTTGTTACCTGCTTATGTAAAACTCTGCTCTCAATGGAGGAACACAGACAACTTTAAGACGCTGTTTGAAGGTGGCACTTGTTGTTTTGATCTATGGGAAGTTGTCTTGGAGATCGGCCTTTGTTTTCTGACTTGTTCTCCTCCTTCCAGGATCCATCTGCTAGTCCGGTCATTTTCCTGGCCTTTTGTGCTTCCCTGCATAGAGTGAAGTTAGTTTTACGACACACCTGACCTGGGCTTTCAGGCCGCCTGTGTCTCTTTGAATGGCTGCTTAGCTTAATACGAGCAATTAACCATTTTATAATGTCACAAAATAGTGATTACTGTGTTTATTGAGTCACTTCATGGCCTCCTCGCTGAGGGAACACCTGCTTCAGGGACCACGTGTTTTGGCCTCTGCAGCGATTACGGAAAGTGATAGTCTTTCCCTCGTAAATTCCACCACAATCTGGTTTCCACAAATTTAAATCAGAAACAGATCAGTAATGGCCATCTGGGACAGAGGTCTACACCGGCCCCAGCAACTAGTTATGTGCATTTGCATCCTTTGCTATTATTTTCTTGCTTTGGAAATTTTTTGCAGTCTGCAACTAAAGATTTAGGCCTCAAATGTATAGAAAAACCATGATGTGGCCTTATGCTCTAGTGGCAGGCATGAGAGATGAGATGGTGATCTGTGCAGTTGCTCATTGTCTACTCCTTCTGGGATAGGCAAGATACAGATGAAGGGTCAATGGAGGTATAGTATGAAGGCGAAGAGGAGCTGCTGCAGGTTTTCCTCCCAGTCTCCTCCCTCAGATTTCACATACTGGCTATTGAACTGTTTGAGCGTTACGTTGGAGCACACAACACGTTAGTTTCGGGGTGGTGCAGATGGGGCGGACCCCATAATTCTCTCAGAGGGTCTGACTCGATGGCCAATATGCTGTAGAGTGATTTATCACTTCCTCCTCTGCTGGTGTATCCTGGGAATATCATCCCTCAGACCCTGATGGCTCATCTTCACAGACGTTGACCGGCTGGGCTGACAGACGGGCTCCAGGCATAGTGCCCCAGCCCTGGACACAATCTTTGCCCATAAGTCCAAGATACCCGCATGTAAAACAGTGCCATGGGTTGGGCAAATCACAAGTCCTGTTTGTAAACCTTTGCCCTGGTGGGATTCCTGCTGGGTAGCAGGATAGTCCTGCTCGAATGGCTGTTGGCCACTTGAATCCTTGGTTGAGCGGTCTCCTGTGATCGGAGGGCATATCAGTTCTCCAGTGGGGTCGAGTGACAGTAAACTTGTAGGCCAATGGAGCTGCTTGCTCTGGGATGGCTTCTGGTCGACTACCCACTCTTGCATTTCTGGACCCAGCTTCTCCAAAAGTTGCTCGAGCATGATCACGCCCTGGAGGACAGAAGCGGAGTGGGCAGCCTGACCATCGAGCCAGCAGTTGCAGTGCTGTCTGACCTGACTGCCAAAATCTACTTAGGAAGCCCTTACAAAATTGCCTAAGGCAAAAAACCTAACTAAAAATTATTATTTATTTTTTATCTATATTAAAATATAACTTTTAGTCATCAACTTAATATAATTGTGTGCAAATTAAAGTTAAAATCACAATGACTGTGTTGGTCACAATAACTGATTTGTAGCCCTGGACTCCAAATTTAGACATCAATGGTGACGCTGATATTGCTTCGAGATTGTAACCAAAATATCCATCTTGATTCCTCTTGAAGCAATATCTTATGAAGATTCTACAGGACCTTTTATGTGGTCCTTTATCTAAAATACTTTACTTATGAGTAGGACCTCTTTGACTTAATGTGCATGTGCTACTAGTAGTCATATGACCATAAGGTCCTCATTTATTAAATTACTACAATGATGGAAGGTATATAATCTTAAGGTCCTCAATTCCTTTTTACCTACATAGGTGACCTAGAAGAGAATGAGAATTGGTTCCCCTAACGGCGCCAACCATTCTATTTGGTTACATATCTATAGGTACACCCTGGAAGGACATCCCAATTGGATAGGTGAGTCTTTCCTCAGGCTAAGGGCTCGTTTCCATTTGCGAGAAACACGTCCGTGTCTTGCATGTGAAAACCAAGCTCTAGAAGATGGGCATTTTTACTACACATAGATATTAATCCGATCAGTAACAACGTAACAAGAAAAAAAAATCAAAACACAATAACGGGCGATCAAAACATCGTATCTACCCCTAAATTGTATCAATAAAAACGTCAGCTCAGCTCGCAAAAAAATAAGCCCTCACTCAGCCGCACATTCCGAAAAATAGAGGCTTACGGTTCTCAAAAATGGCAACTTTTTTTACCAAGTTTGGATTTTTTTTACCACTTAAATAAAAAAGAACCTAGACATGTTTGGTATCTGCAAACTCGTGATGATCTGGAGAATCATAATGGAAGGTCAGTTTTAGCATTTAGTGAACGTGGTAAAAAAAAAAACATTGTGAAATTGCACATATTTTGTAATTTCACAGCACATGGAATTTTTTTTCTTGTTTTCCATTACACTATACTGTATAGTAAAATCAATGGTTGTGCAAAAGTAAAACTTGTCCCACAAAAAACAAGCCCTCACATGGCCATATGGCTCTGGGAAGGAAGGGATCAAAAAACAAAAACACAAAAATGGATGTGACAGGCTCCTCCATGGCTGCTGCAAGTGACAGACTCCTCAATGGCTGTTGGACATGAAGGGCTCCTCCTCAGCTGTTGTATGTGACGGGCTCCTCTATGGCTGTTGTATGTGATGGGCTCATCCATGGCTATTGTATGTGACGGGCTCCTCCTTGGCTGTTATATGTGATGGGTTCTTCTATGGCTGTTGTATGTGACTTGCTCCTCCATGGCTGTTGCACATTATGGGCTCCTCCTCAGCTGTTGTATGTGACGGGCTCCTCTATGGCTGTTGTATGTGATGGGCTCCTCTATGGCTGTTGTATGTGATGGGCTCATCCATGGCTGTTGTATGTGACGGGCTCCTCTATGGCTGTTGTATGTGACGGGCTCCTCCTCAGCTGTTGTATGTGAAGGGCTCCTCTATGGCTGTTGTATGTGACGGGCTCCTCCTTGGCTGTTGTATGTGACGGGCTCCTCTATGGCTGTTGTATGTGACGGGCTCCTCCTCAGCTGTTGTATGTGAAGGGCTCCTCTATGGCTGTTGTATGTGACGGGCTCCTCCTTGGCTGTTGTATGTGACGGGCTCCTCCTTGGCTGTTGTATGTGACGGGCTCTTCCTCAGCTGTTGCATGTGATGGGCACTAGTGATGAGCGAATATACTCGTTACTTGAGATTTCTCAAGCATGCTCAGGTGTCCTCCGAGTATGTTTTAGTGCTCGGAGATTTAGTTTTTCTTGCCGCAGCTGAATGATTTACATCTGTTAGCCAGCATAAGTACATGTGGGGATTCCCTAGCAACCAGGCAACCCCCACATGTACTTATGCTGGCTAACAGATGTAAATCATTCAGCTGCGGCAAGAAAAACTAAAGCTCCGAGCACTAAAAAATACTCTGTGGACCCCCGAGCATGCTCAAGAAATTTCGAGTAACGAGTATATTTGTTCATCACTACTAGGCACCTCTATGGCTATTGTACGTGATGGGCTCCTGCATGGCTGTTGCATGTAACAGGCTCCTCTATGGCTGTGACGTGACGGTCTCCTCGACAGCTGTATTATTTGACTAGCTCCTCCTTGGCTATTGTATGTGACTGACTCCTCTTTGGCTGTTGTATGTGACGGGCTCCTCCTCAGCTGTTTTATGTCACAGGCACCTCTATGGCTGTTGTATGTGATGAGCTCTCCCAAGTTCCATGGCTGTTGTGTGACGGGCTCCTCTATGGCTGTTGTACGTGATGGGCTCCTCCATAGCTGTATTATTTGACTGGCTCTTCCTTGGCTGTTGTATGTGACTGGCTCCTCCTTGGCTGTTGTATGTGACTGGCTCCTCCTTGGCTGTTGTATGTGACTGGCTCCTCCTTGGCTGTTGTGTGTGATAAGCTTTTCCATGGCTGTTGTACGTTACGGGCTCCTCCATAGCTGTATTATTTGACTGGCTCTTCCTTGGCTGTTGTATGTGACTGGCTCTTCCTTGTCTGTTGTATGTGACTGGCTCCTCGGCTGTTGTGTGTGATAAGCTTTTCCATGGCTGTTGAACGTGATGGTCTCCTGCATGGCTGTTGTATGTCACAGGCTCCTCTATGGCTGTTGTATGTGACGAGCTCCTCCATAGCTGTTTTATGTGACTTGCTCCTCCTTGGCTGTTACATGTGATGGGTTCCTCCTCAGCTGTTGTATGTGACGGGCTCCTCTATGGCTATTGTATGTGATGGGCTCCTCCTTGGCTGTTGTATGTGACGGGCTCCTCCTTGGCTGTTGTATTTGACGGGCTGTTCCTCAGCTGTTGCATGTGATGGGCACCTCTATGGATGTTGTATGTGATGGGCTCCTCCTTGGCTGTTGTATGTGACGGGCTCCTCCTTGGCTGTTGTATTTGACGGGCTGTTCCTCAGCTGTTGCATGTGATGGGCACCTCTATGGATGTTGTATGTGATGAGCTCTTTCGTGGCTGTTGTACGTGATGGGCTCCTGCATGGCTGTTGTATGTCACAGGCTCCTCTATGGCTGTTGTATGTGACGAGCTCCTCCATAGCTGCATTATGTGACTTGCTCCTCCTTGGCTGTTATATGTGATGGGTTCCTCTATGGCTGTTGTATGTGACGGGCTCGTCCATGACTATTGTATGTGATGGGCTCTTCCTCAGCTGTTGTGTGTGACGGGCTCCTCCTTGGCTGTTGTATGTGACTGGCTCCTCCTTGGCTGTTGTATGTGACTGGCTCCTCCTTGGCTGTTGTGTGTGATAAGCTTTTCCATGGCTGTTGTACGTGACGGGCTCCTCCATAGCTGTATTATTTGACTGGCTCTTCCTTGGCTGTTGTATGTGACTGGCTCTTCCTTGGCTGTTGTATGTGACTGGCTCCTCCTTGGCTGTTGTGTGTGATAAGCTTTTCCATGGCTGTTGAACGTGATGGGCTCCTGCATGGCTGTTGTATGTCACAGGCTCCTCTATGGCTGTTGTATGTGACGAGCTCCTCCATAGCTGTTTTATGTGACTTGCTCCTCCTTGGCTGTTACATGTGATGGGTTCCTCCTCAGCTGTTGTATGTGACGGGCTCATCTATGGCTATTGTATGTGATGGGCTCCTCCTTGGCTGTTGTATGTGACGGGCTCCTCCTTGGCTGTTGTATTTGACGGGCTGTTCCTCAGCTGTTGCATGTGATGGGCACCTCTATGGATGTTGTATGTGATGAGCTCTTTCATGGCTGTTGAACGTGATGGGCTCCTGCATGGCTGTTGTATGTCACAGGCTCCTCTATGGCTGTTGTATGTGACGAGCTCCTCCATAGCTGTATTATGTGACTTGCTCCTCCTTGGCTGTTATATGTGATGGGTTCCTCTATAGCTGTTGTATGTGACGGGCTCGTCCATGACTATTGTATGTGACGGGCTCCTCCTCAGCTGTTGTGTGTGACGGGCTCTTCCTCAGCTGTTGCATGTGATGGGCACCTCTATGGATGTTGTATGCAATGGGCTCCCCTTTGGCTGTTGTATGTGATGAGCTCTTTCATGGCTGTTGTATGTGATGGGCTCCTGCATGGCTGTTGTATGTGACAAGCTCCTCCATAGCTGTATTATGTGACTTGCTCCTCCTTGGCTGTTATATGTGATGGGCACCTCTATGGCTGTTGTATGTGATGAGCACTTCTATGGCTGTTGTACGTGACAGGCTCCTCTATGGCTGTTGTATGTTACAGGCTCCTCTATGGCTGTAGTATGTGATGGGCTCTTCTATGGCTGTTGTTTGTGACGGGCTCCTCCTTAGAAGAGGAATTCAAGTAACAGCCAAGTGTATTGCTGTCTCTGGGGAGCGCAGAGGAAGCAGATAAGCAGCTCCAGCCGTGTGCCTCCAACGGAGGATGGTTGCATTAGTGGAACGAAAAAAATGGTCAGAGGAGTGCTAGGAACTACAGGGCACAGGTGTATTGTGCAAAAAGAAAAGGCTATAAGAAGCCACAGCCAGCTCACCAATCCAGGCAGGTGCACGGAACATCATCTTGGACTAAGATGGATATACATAACGAAGTAAGGAAGGCGTTCCAGCTCCATAAAATTCAAATGCTTTATTTCTCCATTAAAAATTGGTGTAGTACAAACAGTCCTTGCCTTAGCGCAAAAGTCCAAGTACAGAGTACATGCGACGCCTTTCGATCGTACCTGATCTTAGTCAATGCATGATTTTCTGAGATTTGCAATGATTGTTATCTAGTGTTCATGGACCAATCCAGTGATCAATGCTGGTCACATGATTATTACCACAGGTCCTGAACACATGAACTTCGCCGCAGCTGCGGAAATTGCACACAAGTGTGGTTAAAATACTGAATGACATATCATAAATATACATACAAAACAATCAACAATGCAAGGATTAATACAAAGATAAATTCAAAGAATAAGAATGGAATAAATTCAGCAGTAATGGTACATAATTTCATTTTTACGATTCAGGCCAAATGGATATCTGGTTCGCAAATGATATATCCAAAAAGCTTCTCTGGTTAGAAGCTGTCTTTTGATATCTCCACCCCGCTGTGACAGATTAGTTTGTTCTATGCCCTGGATTGTCATCATAGATGTATTACCTGAATGACACATGATAAAGTGTTTGGCAGCAGCTGATATATTTTTACCTTGGATATTAGTGCTTCCTAGGTCCCTTAAGTGCTCTGTGAATCTAGTTTTCAGCTTTCTCGTAGTGCACCCTATGTATGACAAATTACATTCTCTACAGTCAATTTTGTACACTACATTCTTTGAGTGACAATTAATAAAAATTTTTATTTGGAAAGTTTTATTTTTATCCTTATCTTGGAATGTGTTATTTGTTAATGCGTACCTGCATGTACTGCACGCAGTGACACCACATTTGTAAAAGCCTTTACATTGCAACCATGTACTAGAAGCCGGCTGTGATTGAAAGAGACTCGGTGATAAAGAGCTGCCAATAGTTGGTGCTCTCCTGGCCACAATATTGAGCCCATCTTTGAGAATATCTGATAGTGAATCGTCTTCCTGCAATATAGGTAACCTTTTCAATATTATATTTTTAATTTCGTTGAACTGGCTGCTGTATTGGAAACAAACATATGGTTTCTTATTTTTACCTTCTCTTTCTCTTTTATTCTCCCTATCTAGGGTTAAAAGACTATCTCTAGGTTTTTTATCCACTATTTTTTGTGCTCTATTTAGGGTCCAGTCAGGATACTGTCTTTCTTTTAGCTGCACTCTTAAGCCATCAAATTCCTCCTTTTTAGATATTTCACTACTACAGTTTCTCTTGTGCCGCGTATATTCTCCCACTGGAATTGACTTTATAGTATGTTTGGGGTGGCTACTCCTCGCATGTAGCACAGTATTCCCACTAATAGGTTTTATGTGCGTCTTGCTGTCAACAATCTGATTTTCTACCCCCATCAAGTCTAGATCTAAAAATGAAATAGTACTTTTATTCCATTTGTGGGTGAATTTGATACCAAAATCGTTGCCGTTGATGTATCCAATGAAATCCGGTACGGCAGATACATCGCCACCCCAAATAATTAGGGTGTCATCGATGTATCTGCCGTACCAGACCATGGACCCGGCAGAGGGATTGTTCACACTGTAGATATATTTGCGTTCCCAATACGCCATAGTCAGATTTGCCAATGAGGGAGAATACTTAGCCCCCATTGGAACGCCTGTCCTCTGCTCATACACCGTATTTTCAAATGAAAAAATATTGTGTTTTAGAAGAAAAAAAGTGACTTGCAACACATAATTAATTAGATCCTGGGTATAGGAGCTGAAATTTTCCAAGTGATCACGTAGCGCTTCCATTGCCAGGGTATGTGGTATGCATGTGTACAGTGATATAACATCACAGCACAACCATGAATAATTTTTCTGCCATATTTTATTTGAAAAGGTTTTGAGAACTTCCCTAGAATCTTTAACATAGCCTGGTAATTTAACAACAAGGGGTTGTAAAACGGAGTCCACCCACTCACAGAGATGTTCATTCATTGACCCTATACCCGACACTATGGGTCTCATAGCTGGCAAACCCACTCCTTTATGCACCTTAGGCAAACCGTATAATATGGGCATTTTGGGATTGGGAACATATAAATAATCAGCCTGCTTTTTGCTAAGGACACCCAAACTCAAACCTTCATTTACCATGATATTTATTTCATCATTATATTGTTTAGATGGATTGCCTTTCATTTTACCGTAAGTTTCATTATCCATTAGTAATTCTAACATTTTTTCTTTATAATCTTTTATGTTCATAATTACTATCATGCCCCCCTTATCACTTTTTTTAATGATAATATTTTTCATTTCTTTCAGTTCCCTGAGGGCTTTTTTGTGTCTATATGTGAGGTTGCTCTTGTTTGTTTTAGAAATATTGTCTTTGAGATGTTTTAAATCTTTCTCCATCATTTCTTGGAATTTATCCATACATTCCACCCTGGACTGGATAGGGTAGAAGTATGGATTTTTAGTGTTAAAGCAAGCAGACTGATCATTTGATGAAAACCCTGTTGCACCCTGTGTGGACAGATCTTGAAGACATACAAGCGCTAATTGCTCACTGAAGTCCATATGTGCAAACTCATTAACCCCCTGTTTTTCAGGTTCTATGTTTCTCTCCTCTTCACTGTTGAAAAAATGTTTTTTTATTGTAAGATTACGGATAAATTTGTTCACATCCATAATAGTTGTGAACAAATTAAATTCAGTGTCGGGCACAAAATTTAACCCTAAGGACAACACATCCAATTGATCCTTCGTGAGTTTTGATGTTGAAAGGTTAATCACATTGCATTTTGTTTCCTTTTCTGCTTGCCCTTGTATCTGGTGGTCATTCTCGGCATGCTTTTTGTGTTTTCTGCCCCCCCGTCTTTTCCGTTTTTTGGCGGTTTGTAGAAAGTTCTTCTATTTTCCCACGTACCATATGTTTGTTTCCAATACAGCAGCCAGTTCAACGAAATTAAAAATATAATATTGAAAAGGTTACCTATATTGCAGGAAGACGATTTACTATCAGATATTCTCAAAGATGGGCTCAATATTGTGGCCAGGAGAGCGCCAGCTATTGGCAGCTCTTTATCACCTAGTCTCTTTCAATCACAGCCGGCTTCTAGTACATGGTTGCAATGTAAAGGCTTTTACAAATGTGGTGTCACTGCGTGCAGTACATGCAGGTACGCATTAACAAATAACACATTCCAAGATAAGGATAAAAACAAAACTTTCCAAATAAAAAATTTTATTAATTGTCACTCAAAGAATGTAGTGTACAAAATTGACTGTAGAGAATGTAATTTGTCATACATAGGGTGCACTACGAGAAAGCTGAAAACTAGATTCACAGAGCACTTAAGGGACCTAGGAAGCACTAATATCCAAGGTAAAAATATATCAGCTGCTGCCAAACACTTTATCATGTGTCACTCAGGTAATACATCTATGATGACAATCCAGGGCATAGAACAAACTAAACTGTCACAGCGGGGTGGAGATATCAAAAGACAGCTTCTAACCAGAGAAGCTTTTTGGATATATCATTTGCGAACCAGATATCCATTTGGCCTGAATCGTAAAAATGAAATTATGTACCATTACTGCTGAATTTATTCCATTCTTATTCTTTGAATTTATCTTTGTATTAATCCTTGCATTGTTGATTGTTTTGTATGTATATTTATGATATGTCATTCAGTATTTTAACCACACTTGTGTGCAATTTCCGCAGCTGCGGCGAAGTTCATGTGTTCAGGACCTGTGGTAATAATCATGTGACCAGCATTGATCACTGGATTGGTCCATGAACACTAGATAACAATCATTGCAAATCTCAGAAAATCATGCATTGACTAAGATCGGGTACGATCGAAAGGCGTCGCATGTACTCTGTACTTGGACTTTTGCGCTAAGGCAAGGACTGTTTGTACTACACCAATTTTTAATGGAGAAATAAAGCATTTGAATTTTATGGAGCTGGAACGCCTTCCTTACTTCGTACAGGTGTATTGGATGGCTCCTCCTTGGCTGTTGTATGTGATGGACTCCTCCATGGTTGTTGTGCCAATCAATCATGTTAATCATAAATAACTTCAGTAGTTCATTCATTCATTATTCTCAAATTCTAAAGTAATACCCAAACCATAAAAATGGAGCAAACCAAGAGTTTTTGAGGAGTTTTGAGAAGCATTTGCAGACCTTCCGCTCAGTTTCTGCTCCAGAAACTCAGCAAAAATGCAACATGTCAACACACCCTTAGAAGTGTTTTTCATTTTCAGGAAGATTGGGCTTTTAGGGTACGTTCACATAGAGATTTTTAAGTGAATGTTAAGGTGAATAAAATTAAAAATCCACATGAAAGAATATTCAAATAGCGGTAGATTGTGGAGCAGTACAGCTTCAAAATCCAAAGACTGCGTGGGCACAAGCCTGAAAAACTCCGCCACAAAAAATCAACATAACAAATCCCTCTTCTGGTACCAGGGCAGCAAATAATCCAGGAGTCACGTGGTTCACAAAAACAAAATTTTACTGAGCGTGGCAGCATGTACAGTATTTACATGCAGGTTTAAAAGATAAGGCCACGTGTGTTGTCATCTCTCCCACAGGTCCCGGATACAACTTTAGCCCTGATTCTCGGGATAAGTGGCATATCCCCCTCTCTGGCTTTCCTAGCCCTTGGGAATCTTCCTCACCTCTAGAAGTATATCTGCATTATAATACATGTAGTCGGAGTCTTTCCCTGTAGCTTCACAATCTGAGTTCTCCTCTGGTCCCCCATGTCCATCTCGAGGTTGCCCAAGGCCAATAGACGGAATCACACATAAGGGTATTTGCGGCAATCTACTGCCCCGAGTATTAGGCTCACACTGTCCCTAGCAGCCTTAGTGTTGCTATGTTACTTACTGCTGCCCTCACACTGACTGACTGTCACTTCCTGGACTTGCCACTAACACTCAGTTCCCCCCTCCGTAACTGTGCTGGCCACTAAAGTTAACCCTATAACAGCTATCTACAGCCCCAGTGGGTATCATACCTTTACCACATACAGTTGTGCTCAAAAGTTTACATACCCCGACAGAATTTTTGCTTTCTTGGCCTTTTTTCAGAGAATATGAATGATAATACCAAAACTTTTTCCCCACTCATGCAGTGGTTGGGTGAAGCCATTAATGGTCAAACTACTGCGGTTTCTCTTTTTAAATCATAATGACAACCCAAAAAATCCAAATGACCCTGATCAAAAGTTCACATACCCCATTTCTTAATACCGTGTATTGCCCCCTCTGACATCAATGGCAGCTTGAAGTCTTTTGTGGTAGTTGTGGATAAGGTTCTTTATTTTCTCAGTAAAGCTGCCCACTCTTTTTGGCAAAAAGCCTCCAGTTCCTGTAAATTCCTGGGCTGTCTAGCATGAAGATCTCCCCAGAGTGGCTCAATGATATTGAAGTCAGGAGACTGATATGGCCACTCCAGAACCTTCACTTTGTTCTGCTGTAGCCAATGACAGGTCGACTTGGGCTTGTGTTTTGGATGGTTGTCATGTTGGAACGTCCAAGTAAGTCCCATGCGCAGCTGATGATTGCAAATTTGCCTCCAGTATTTGCCAATAACATAGTGCATTCATCTTTCCTTCAACTTTGACCAAGTTTCCTGTGTCTTTGTAGCTCACACATCCCCAAAAACATCAGCGATCCACCTTCATGCTTTACAGTAGGAAGGGTGTTCCTTTCATCATAAGCCTTGTTGACCTCTCTCCAAATGTAACTGTGAAGAAACCAGATTTTATCTTAAATTCCCAGACAACCATATTTTTGCAAAAACCAAAAGAACTGGCTTTTTATCTGTATATTGGCTTGTGAATTTGGGTGTTTATGTCTGGTGGGTCAGGAATACAGACTTGCCAACTGATATACTATCTAACATGCTGTGTTGGTCTGTAATGGTGACTGTACATTGAGTGTGCTGGGCTTTGTTTATTGATGTGTGCTTATATGCTAATAGTGCTACTTAATCCCATCACCATTGTTTGCCTTACCTTGATGTTGGACTGGGAGACCCTGGGTGATTCTAGGAGTGGCTTACATGCCTTGGGCATAGAGAGACTCAGAGATCACATCCTGGGAGTCTGAAGTAATACAGAGCTACCAGCCAGACATTCTGAAAACCACCCAACAGACAAGAGAAAGGACTGCAGCCAATTCATCATGGCACCATCACGAGGGACACTGATCTAGGATTCTATAGGATACAACCTAGGGGTTGTGGCTCTGGTTGGAAGGACACAGATCTGATCCAGTGACCATCTCTGCACCATGGATATGTTTGGAGAAAGCCAGGGTTGGGACCCGCTGGTCGCCTGGTTCCATGGAGATTGTCAGATAAGCCAGGTGGTGACTCTCGTGTCAACTGGCTTTGGACCTTGTATGGACTCTATGGACAGTTCTTGGTCATCTCCCTATGCTTGTCGTTACCCCTTCTCTGTGCGTTCATCCACAGATGGAGTAGCGACCCTGGGAGCTCTGACATAACATCTACCATTATCTCGACGAGTCAGCGGAAGGGTGAGGCCCTGTAATGTGCACCATCTTGGGGTAATTGGTGGGAGTGTTCTGTTTGCTATTGTGTGCTGTGGTTCAATAAAGTATTGCCACACTGTTTTACCTTAACCCTGTGTTGTCTGTGTAGTGTATTGCCCACTGGGAGATAGAGCAGGCGTTCAGTGGTATGAGCTGTGGTCCATGCAGTCTTGCTAAAGACAGCCGGGCCAGCGGACGAGAGCACCCACTGAACCCGTTTCTCCACAATTGGTGGTAGCAGTGGGACAGTACTCAGCCCGGCGGAATCGGGGAGCTGCAGGGGACTGGTGTTCGTAGACACCGTCCAGGGCTTCACAACCAGGGAGGTATAAAGACAGACCCAGCAGACCATGGATGAGGCATGCACAGCAGGTTTCGGATGCAACTATATCCAGCCCCACCAAATCGGCCTTGGGAAGAGGACCAGAGTAGCTATATGACCTCAATAAGAAACGGAAACTACAGGAGATGTTCCAGCTTCAACAGATTGAATAGAATTTAATGCAGGAACTACGGAATGTGGAGGAAGCCATGCGTGGACCCAATGGATACCAGTAGTTACTCTTCAATTACGTATGGAGTTTATTTTCGTAAGGAGCATATGGAATATGCTCTAAGGAAACTGGATGGTGGGAAACCTATCATGTCTGGTTAATTAAGATGGGGGAGGAATGTGAAGAAACCAGATGTGGAGAAACGGGTTCAGTGGGTGCTCTCGTCCGCTGGCCCGGCTGTCTTTAGCAAGACTGCATGGACCACAGCTCATACCACTGAACGCCTGCTCTATCTCCCAGTGGGCAATACACTACACAGACAACACAGGGTTAAGGTAAAACAGTGTGGCAATACTTTATTGAACCATAGCACATAATAGCAAACAGAACACTCCCACCAATTACCCCAAGATGGTGCACATTACAGGGCCTCACCCTTCCGCTGACTCGTCGAGATAATGGTAGATGTTATGTCAGAGCTACCAGGGTCGCTACTCCATCAGTGGATGAACGCACAGAGAAGGGTTAACGACAAGCATAGGGAGATGACCAAGAACTGTCCATATAAGGTCCAAAGCCAGTTGACACAATGTCAGAGCTCCCAGGGTCGCTACTCCATCTGTGGATGAACGCACAGACAAGGGGTAACGACAAGCATAGGGAGATGACCAAGAACTGTCCATAGAGTCCATACAAGGTCCAAAGCCAGTTGACACGAGAGTCACCACCTGGCTTATCTGACCATCTCCATGGAACCAGGCGACCAGCGGGTCCCAACCCTGGCTTTCTCCAAACATATCCATGGTGCAGAGATGGTCACTGGATCAGATCTGTGTCCTTCCAACCGGAGCCGAAAACCCCTAGGTTGTATCCTATAGAATCCTAGATCAGTGTCCCTCGTGATGGTGCCATGATGAATTGGCTGCAGTCCTTTCTCTTGTCTGTTGGGTGGTTTTCAGAATGTCTGGCTGGTAGCTCTGTGTACTTCAGTCTCCCAGGATGTGATCTCTGAGTCTCTCTATGCCCAAGGCATGTAAGCCACTCCCAGAATCACCCAGGGTCTCCCAGTCCAACATCAAGATAAGGCAAACAATGGTAATGGGATTAAGTAGCACTATTAAGGTACATTCACACTTAGCGACGCTGCAGCGATACAGACAACGACGCCGATCGCTGCAGCGTCGCTGTTTGGTCGCTGGAGAGCTGTCACACAGACAGCTCTCCAGCGACCAACGATGCCGAGGTCCCTGGGTAACCAGGGTAAACATCGGGTTGCTAAGCGCAGGGCCGCGCTTAGTAACCCGATGTTTACCCTGGTTACCAGTGTAAAATGTAAAAAAACAAACACTACATACTCACCTTCGCGTCCCCCAGCGTCCGCTTCCCTGCACTGACTGAGCGCCGGCCCTAACAGCAGAGCGGTGACGTCACCGCTGTGCTGTACTTTTACTTTACGGCCGGCACTCAGTCAGTGCAGGAAGCGGACGGCGAGGGACGTGTGACAGACATCAGAGGGTGAGTATGTACTGTTTGTTTTTTTTACTTTTACGATGGTAACCAGGGTAAACATCGGGTTACTAAGCGTGGCCCTGCGCTTAGTAACCCGATATTTACCCTGGTTACCATTGTAAAACATCGCTGGTATCGTTGCTTTTGCTGTCAAACACAACGATACACGGCGATCTGATGACCAAATAAAGTTCTGAACTTTAACCAACGACCAGCGATATCACAGCAGGATCCTGATCGCTGCTGCGTGTCAAACACAACGATATCGCTATCCAGGACGCTGCAACGTCACGGATCGCTAGCGATATCGTTTAGTGTGAAGGTACCTTTAGCATATAAGCACACATCAATAAACAAAGCCCAACACACTCTATGTACAGTCACCATTACAGACCTACACAGCATGTTAGATAGTATATCAGTTGGCAAGTCTTCCTGACCCACCAGACATAAACACCCAAATTCACAAGCCAATATACAGATGAAAAGCCAGTTCTTTTGGTTTTTGCAAAAATATGGTTGTCTGGGAAATTAAGATACAATCTGGTGTCACGGGTTCCTTCTCCGGTATCACACAATCAACAGAGCAAGAGAATAGTGAACAATTCCAAGACCTTTATTTAGGCAAAACACAAAAGGTCCATATATACGATCCATCACACAAAGGATAAAATATTCCAGAACACGAATGCATTTCTGCAACAGGATAAAAGTCCAACAATCCAGCACAGAGGATAACAGTCCATATTCCCTTCTTTCTCTCTGATATGCTCTTCACATCATGGTTCCACATCAGACTGATCTCTGTGTCTCACCTCCCTGATATTTACAAGTCTCCCCCCTCATTCACAGGCCAGGAGGGGGAAGGTCTCAGGGGCTCATTGTTTCAACAAGCTAGGTCAACATGTCATTAGCATATTAGCAAACAACATTATTCACTGACCCTGTGGAGAGATAACAATACAGAACTGTGGAGAGAATATTAGATGGCAAATAACAACTCATCCTACAGGATACAGTAAAGGTACCTTCACACTGAACATCTTAACAGCGATAACGATAGCGATCCATGACGTTGCAGCATCCTGGCTAGCGATATCGTTGTGTTTGACACGCAGCAGCGATCAGGATCCTGCTGTGACATCGTTGGTCGGAGCTAGAAGGCCAGCACCTTATTTCGTTGCTGGCTCACCCGCTGACATCGCTGAGTCGGCGTGTGTGACGCTGATTCAGCGATGTCTTCACTGGTAACCAGGGTAAACATCGGGTTACTAAGCGCAGGGCCGCACTTAGTAACCCGATATTTACCCTGGTTACCATTGTAAATGTAAAAAAAACCAAACACTACATACTTACATTCCGATGTCTGTCGCGTCCCCCGGCGTTCTGCTTCCCTGCAGTGTGTCAGCGCCGGCCGTAAAGCAGAGCACAGCGGTGACGTCACCGCTCTGCTTTACGGCCGGCGCTTACACAGTGCAGGGAAGCGGACGCCGGGGGACGCGACAGACATCGGAATGTAAGTATGTAGTGTTTGGGTTTTTTTACATTTACAATGGTAACCAGGGTAAACATCGGGTTACTAAGTGCGGCCCTGCGCTTAGTAACCCGATGTTTACCCTGGTTACCCGGGGACTTCGGCATCGTTGGTCGCTGGAGAGCTGTCTGTGTGACAGCTCTCCAGCGACCACACAGCGACGCTGCAGCGATCGGCATCGTTGTCTATATCGCTGCAGCGTCGCTTAATGTGACGGGACCTTTACACCATGATAATCAGTAAAATAGAAATATACACAAAAATGATACCCACACAGCATATCACACCATCACAGTAAGGTTTATGGTTGTGGCCAAAAAGTTCAATTTTGGTCTCATCACTCAAAATTACCTTGTTCCAGAAGTTTTGAGGCTTGTCTCTGTGCTGTTTTGTGTATTGTAGGTGAGATACTTTGCGGCATTTGTGCAGTAATGGCTTTCTTCTGGTGACTCGACCATGCAGCCCATTTTTCTTCAAGTGCCTCCTTATTGTGCATCTTGTAACAGCCACAGCGCTAGTTTTCAGAGTCTTGTATTTCAGCTGATGTTATTTGTGGGTTTTTCTTTGCATCCCGAACAATTTTCCTGGCAGTTTTGGATGACATTTTTGTTGGTCTACCTGACCGTGGTTTTGTTTTTACAGAGCCCCTGATTTTCCATTTGTTAATCACAGTGTGAACGCTGCTGAATGGCGTTATCAATTCCTTGGATATCTTTTTGTATCCCTTTCCTGTTTTCTACAGTTCAACTACCTTTTCCCATAGATCCATTGACAATTCTTTTGCTTTCCCCAAGACTCACAATCCAGAAAGTCAGTGGCTGGATGAAAGATGCAAGAGTCTGTCTGGATCCCAGAAACTCACTCAGCTTTTATGCACACACACTGATTACAAGGTCACAAGTGAGGATGTTATCTTTAGTAGTTATTCAAACCCATTTGTGTCAACTTCTGTGCATGTTATCAGACCAAAATCACCAGGGTGTGTGAACTTTTGATCAGGGTCATTTGGATGTTTTGGGTCGTCATTATGATTTAAGAAGAGAAAACACAGTAGTCTGACAATAAATGGCTTCACCCAACCACTAACCATGAGTGGAGAAAAAGTTTTGGTGTCATCATTCATATTCTCTGAAAAAAGGCCAAGAAAGCAAAAAAAATTCTGAAGGATTTGGAAAGTTTCTATTCGAAAAAATCCTGCGTGCTCAAAGCCAAAGTCACTACTTTTTAGAAGCTGTTGATAGAATCCACTTTAAATCAGGCTCCAATCAAACAAAAAGCAGCAAGAAAAAAAGCTCGAGAGAAAATAGAAAAATCAACCCGAAAAAGCGCAGCCAAACTGTGAGCAAATGGCAAAGTAATGTAAGAAGTGACATGGCGGAGCACAAGTTCAGTGTTCTGTCCTCTTTTAACCCCTTCAGACTTCGGAAGCTGTGAAGCCATTAAAAGAAGAGACGTCACAGAACAGTTACACCAAGTGTCACAAGGCGAAACGTTTCAGGAGAGCGCCGACCTGAGGCATCTGTCCTGACGTCTTTCACCAGTTTTGCCACTTATTCTTCATTCTTTGAATAAAATAGTGTCAGGAGCCGCGACGACAAGGGTCCGCTCACATCTTTTTGCCACTTCATGGCACGGTTGAAAGGAGTGAGAAGAGATGGAGCCAATGTGCAAGGAGTCGTCCTGACGTTGCTGTGTGCATGCTCCTCCTTTACCACTTTTTCCAGGCAGGTCCAGTGCACAGAATGAGACAGATGCCGCCTGTTCAGTCTTTTTGCTGAGTTTTTGGACTACAAATGAAGCAGAATTTCCAGGTTTTTCAGGAGTTTTGAAAGTTTCAGGAGCAAAAACTCCGCAAAAAAAGGCTCCGCAACGCTTGTCATCTCCTGAAAGCCTGAACATATGAACAGCGATTCGTCATCCCATAGAAACTAATGATCATTCTTTTCCGTGATTTTTTCTATTTTTTTTTTTTTGCAGGGGTTTCTATAATATGGCATATATATACTCGCTCCGGGGTCCTCTCTCTGTGGCCCCTGATTCTTCCTCTTCATTCCTGTTGCTGTTCATGGGTTCGGTCTTATGAGCGTTTTTCCGCTCAATGCCTGTTGGGGAAAAAAGAAAGTGCACCCCACTCCTTAGAAGCCTCCTAACGAGGCACTGTCCAATCAAAAGGCTGCAAAAATGCAATAGGAAAAAAACTTTAGGAAATTAAAATCTCTTCCAAAAACGTTTCCTGCAACGGAAATACTGTCCATGCGCACGAAGCCCAAAAATGCTAAAACTGAAAACCGCCTTTAAAATATAATATTACCGCTTGCAGCCACAAGGTGGCAGCGCTTGCTGACAATGATCGAGTCCTCACAGTCATGTTGTGGCAGCACTGGCCATAGTCTGGGTGAAAGGAAACCTATTATTGGCCATTATATAATGAAGGCCGGGATCTGGCACCAATAGACGGGTGATCACAAGATTTTGGAGGAATAATAAATAATTTCAAGATGTGCACAAAATTATATAACTACCTAGAGGGTCAGTAAATTCATCTGCTCTTTTCCTCAGGCCACAATCTATTGCCCTTCTTCCTATTTCCCAATTTTCTCTTGGTCATTATTTTACACTTCACTTATAATCTCTAGAAAGGAACTCTGTCAGCATTACCACTCATGACCACAGGGTGGCAGTAAAAGCTGCTTGAAAACTTTAAATCCAATATTTACTCTTCTTCTTACATTTTGTCACCAGGGGGCAGCATTGTATCACCAACCTAGAAAACCTGGCCTGCTTGTTGTGTATACTGGGTATACTGGGAATACTGGGTATACCTGATAACACTCCCATTTTTTAATTTAAAAAAAAAAAAAAAACTTTTCGTAATTTATTTTAATTGTATTTTATTTATTTTTTTGCCATTTCAAAAACTTTTTCTGGCTAACTCTGAGATCGGATCTCTATTTGATCCCATTTGCTTAAAAAAAAAAAAGTATCAGATTTCTAAACTCTCATTCCCATGGTCCTTTTTTGGTCCTTGCGATTCTTGAGCTTCACTGCGTTTTTTTAACCCTTTCACTAAAATGCATAAACAAACACATTAAACGGTATAAAAAAAATGCTCGTAACGTACACGGTGTTTTTTCCTGCCAACACTGCGTTTTTCATGCAGGAAAAAAAATGCTGCAAATAAGCAGTGTGCAGCTTATTTGAGCTCGAAAGATGTAGCAGAGTGCTGGGTCGCAGAGCTGAGAATAAGATGTAGCAGAGCTGAGAATAAGATGTAGCAGAGCTGAGAATAAGATGTAGCAGAGCTGAGAATAAGATGTAGCAGAGTGCTGGGTCGCAGAGCTGAGAATAGGATGTAGCAGAGTGCTGGGTCGCAGAGTGCTGGGTCGCAGAGTGCTGGGTCGCAGAGCTGAGAATAAGATGTAGCAGAGTGCTGGGTCGCAGAGCTGAGAATAAGATGTAGCAGAGTGCTGGGTCGCAGAGTGCTGGGTCGCAGAGCTGAGAATAAGATGTAGCAGAGTGCTGGGTCGCAGAGTGCTGGGTCGCAGAGCTGAGAATAAGATGTAGCAGAGTGCTGGGTCGCAGAGTGCTGGGTCGCAGAGCTGAGAATAAGATGTAGCAGAGCTGAGAATAAGATGTAGCAGAGCTGAGAATAAGATGTAGCAGAGTGCTGGGTCGCAGAGTGCTGGGTCGCAGAGCTGAGAATAAGATGTAGCAGTGTGCTGGGTCGCAGAGCTGAGAATAAGATGTAGCAGAGCTGAGAATAAGATGTAGCAGAGTGCTGGGTCGCAGAGTGCTGGGTCGCAGAGCTGAGAATAAGATGTAGCAGAGTGCTGGGTCGCAGAGTGCTGGGTCGCAGAGCTGAGAATAAGATGTAGCAGAGTGCTGGGTCGCAGAGTGCTGGGTCGCAGAGCTGAGAATAAGATGTAGCAGAGTGCTGGGTTGCAGAGCTGAGAATAAGATGTAGCAGTGTGCTGGGTCGCAGAGCTGAGAATAAGATGTAGCAGAGCTGAGAATAAGATGTAGCAGAGTGCTGGGTCGCAGAGTGCTGGGTCGCAGAGCTGAGAATAAGATGTAGCAGAGTGCTGGGTCGCAGAGTGCTGGGTCGCAGAGCTGAGAATAAGATGTAGCAGAGTGCTGGGTCGCAGAGTGCTGGGTAGCAGAGCTGAGAATAGGATGTAGCAGAGTGCTGGGTCGCAGAGTGCTGGGTCGCAGAGCTGAGAATAAGATGTAGCAGAGTGCTGGGTCGCAGAGCGCTGGGTCGCAGAGCTGAGAATAAGATGTAGCAGAGTGCTGGGTCGCAGAGTGCTGGGTCGCAGAGCTGAGAATAAGATGTAGCAGAGTGCTGGGTCGCAGAGTGCTGGGTCGCAGAGCTGAGAATAAGATGTAGCAGAGTGCTGGGTCGCAGAGTGCTGGGTAGCAGAGCTGAGAATAAGATGTAGCAGAGTGCTGGGTCGCAGAGTGCTGGGTCGCAGAGCTGAGAATAAGATGTAGCAGATCACATAATATCGCAGTGTGTGAGGGGTGGTAAAGCGCACAATGTCTTTTCAGACGGATTCTACTCCGAAAAAAGCGGCGTCTAACATTTCTGTGTGAAGCGTTTCTTAACCACTTTGGGTTTCCCAAGATGCCAAGCGGTTAGAAAATCCGACCGGGCGTCTCGTTAGGTCAAGTCCACTCTGAAGACACTCTGTACTGGAAAATAAAAATTAATGGGGGGTCTCAGAGGCGGCCTGGACCTCCCACAGGGGTCTTTTTAGGCGTTTTGTCAACATTTTTGTTTGAAAAATCGTTAGTGATATTTTTATTGTTGAATGGAAATTTAAAAAAAAAAAAAGATGCCACAAAAACACTGGAAAAACGCTACAAATAAAGCAATTAGCCCCTCACAATCCCTGGCCTCTTGGGTCCCAACAAAGTTCCATTTAGGCAGTCAGCCCCCCACATTCATCAATTCTTGGGATCCCAGCAGTGCTCCATGTAGGCAGTCAGCCCCCCACATTCATCAATTCTTGGGATCCCAGCAGTGCTCCATTTAGGCAGTCAGCCCCCCACATTCATCAATTCTTGGGATCCCAGCAGTGCTCCATTTAGGCAGTCAGCCCCCCACATTCATCAATTCTTGGGATCCCAGCAGTGCTCCATGTAGGCATTCAGCCCCCCAGAGCACCCAGCTCTTGGGATCCCAGCAGTGCTCCATTTAGGCATTCAGCCCCCCAGAGCACCCAGCTCTTGGGATCCCAGCAGTGCTCTGTTTAGGCAGTCAGCCCCCCAGAGCACCCAGCTCTTGGGATCCCAGCAGTGCTCCATTTAGGCAGTCAGCCCCCAGAACATCCAGCTCTTGGGATCCCAGCAGTGCTCCATTTAGGCATTCAGCCCCCCAGAGCACCCAGCTCTTGGGATCCCAGCAGTGCTCTGTTTAGGCAGTCAGCCCCCCAGAGCACCCAGCTCTTGGGATCCCAGCAGTGCTCTGTTTAGGCAGTCAGCAACCCAGAACACCCAGCTCTTGGGATCCCAGCAGTGCTCCATTTAGGCAGTCAGCCCCCAGAACATCCAGCTCTTGGGATCCCAGCAGTGCTCCATTTATGCAGTCAGCCCCCAGAACACCCAGCTCTTGGGATCCCAGCAGTGCTCCATTTACGCAGTCAGCCCCCAGAACACCCAGCTCTTGGGATCCCAGCAGTGCTCCATTTAGGCAGTCAGAGCCCAGAGCACCCAGCTCTTGGGCTCCCATCAGTGCTCTGTTTAGGCAGTCAGCCCCCAGAACACCCAGCTCTTGGGAACCCAGCAGTGCTCCTTTTAGGCAGTCAGCCCCCAGAACATCCAGCTCTTGGGATCCCTGCAGTGCTCCTTTTAGGCAGTCAGCCCCCAGGACACCCAGCTCTTGGGATCCCAGCAGTGCTCTGTTTAGGCAGTCAGCCCCCCCAGAACACCCAGCTCTTGGGATCCCAGCAGTGCTCCATTTAGGCAGTCAGCCCCCAGAACACCCAGCTCTTTTGATCCCAGCAGTTATCCATTTAGGCTGTTAGCCACCAGAACACCCAGCTCTTGGGATCCCAGCAGTTATCCGTTTAGGCTGTCAGCCACCAGAACACCCAGCTCTTGGGATCCGCAGTGCTCTGTTTAGGCAGTCAGCCCCCAAAACATCCAGCTCTTGGGATCCCAGCAGTGATTCATTTAGGCAGTCAGCCCCCCAGAACTAGTGGGGGCCTGCTGCATCCTGCTAGAAATGCATTTGTCATCAGACAGGTGGGAAGGCTGTATCCTTATGGTATGTGGTTTTATTTTTAATTTTCCTCTGTTAGCTGGTTTTTAAATTAGTGTTAGGACTCGCAAGTATGGGGACCCTTGACGTTGGGTCGTGGCGTGAGCTTATCTATTTAGGCCAAAATATTAACCAATACCTCATTTAATGAATTTATCATATGCAATAATTTTTTTTAATACTTTTTATCATTTTTTGCAGGCTGCAGCCAGGCCAGTTTTTGTTGGCTTGGTTTATTGGGGCGTCTGTCACTGTGGGGTGCATATATATATATATAGTTCTGGGCAGTCAATAGGCTGTAATCCGGACACTTTGCATCGCACATACCTGTGTGACTGGCGTCCTACGCAAGCCCTATTTGTGTGCAATGTTTTCTACTAGGCAGCCTCCATAATCTGGTAGGTGTGTGGGTGGCTGTTTCTATCAGTAGTTTGCACCTGTGCTGCCCCCTGCCTTTATTATTGGGGGCCTGCTGCATCCTTATAGTATATGGGTTTTGTTTTTTTTCTATGTTAGCAGCCCCTCCAGATCACCCAGCTCTTGGGATCCCAGCAGTGATTCGTTTAGGCAATCAGCCCCCAAATTCCCTGACTTTTGGAGTCCCAAAAGTGATCCATTTAGGGTCAGCCCCCCACAACTCCCAACATTTGAGGTCCCAGCGGTGCTTTGTTTAGGCAGTCAGCTCCTCACAAGTCCTAGCTCTTGGGGTCACAGTGGTGCTCCATTAAGGCAGTCAGCAGGCCTCAAGTCCTGGATTTTAGGATCCCAATAGTGCTTCGCTTAGCCAGTCTGCCCCCCACAAGTCCTAGTCCTGGGATCCCAGTGGTACTTCGTTTAGGCAGTCAGCCCCCCACAGTCCCCAGCTCTTGAGGTCCCAGTGGTGCTTTGTTTAGGCAGTAAGCTCCTCACAAGTCTCGGCACTTGGGGTCCCAGCGGTTCTTCGTTTAGGCAGTAAGCCCCCCACAAGTCCCTAGTCTTGAGATCCCAGTGGTGCTTCATTTGGGCAATCAGCCCCCCACAGTCCCTGGCTCTTGGGGTCCCAGCGGTGCAACGTTTTCGCTGTCAGCCCCCAGCTGTGTTCCCGGGAAATGTCAACAGGAATGTCAGTGCCGGAGGGAAGCGCGTCCTGCATTGATGACAGGGATTTAAGCTTTCTATTGAACGTCCCGGCCGCCGCGAGCTGCTTAATCTTTGATACAATTACATCTTGCTGCGTGCCCCCACTGCCCTGCGCAAACAAGGCTTCACCGCCGCTCCGGGCCTGAATCCCAAATGTGTCATTTAATCCAGCCAGCGGGATTGTGGGTAAGCTCCGGAGTGAATCATTGCATCACTAAGGCTGGATTTGAGCAATTTTCAAGCAATTGCCCTTCAATAACCTGTAATCCTGAGAGGCGGGAGGAGATCTGCATCATTCCCACCGTCTTAGCGGCTATTGATTGACTTCTGCAAAGTCTAATAGAATGGAAATAAAGAGGAAGATGGAGACGGGGCCGAGTTCCAAGGTCAGGAGCTCCGTGACGTCAGCCGAGCCATGTTCAAGTGAGAAGAGCAGGAAATCCCGGGATGTCCTATACTGATAGCGTTATCCAGCTTGTCCTCAGTTACATCCGCTCCTGGGAAAGCAACCAAAGTGGCGCAAAACTTCACGAAGGAGGCCGGATACGCGTATCGGTGGGCTCTGCTATAACACCCCACTTCCCCAGACATCCTAGATGATTGATACCAGTATGACTGTAGGCTGCATATCGGTGGTTGTATCGGTATCAGTGGTCATATCAGTGGTCATATCAGTGGTCGTATTGGTGGTCGTATGGGTGGTCGTATGGGTGGTCGTATCGGTGGTCGTATCGGTGGTCGTATCGGTATTAGTGGTCATATCAGTGGTCATCGGTGGTTGTATGGGTGGTCTTATCGGTGGTCGTATCGGTATCAGTGGTCATATCGGTGGTCGTATGGGTGGTCATATCGGTGGTCGTATCGGTGGTCGTATCGGTGGTCTATGGGTGGTCGTATCGGTGGTCGTATCGGTATCAGTGGTCATATCAGTGGTCATATCGGTGGTCGTATTGGTGGTCATATTGGTGGTCTATGGGTGGTTGTATCGGTGGTCGTATCGGTGGTCGTATCGGTATCAGTGGTCATATCAGTGGTCATATCGGTGGTCGTATGGGTGGTCGTATCGGTGGTCGTATCGGTATCGGTGGTTGTATGGGTGGTCGTATTGGTGGTCGTATTGGTGGTCGTATCGGTGGTCGTATCGGTATCGGTGGTCGTATCGGTATCGGTGGTCATATCGGTGGTCGTATGGGTGGTCTTATCGGTGGTCGTATCGGTATCAGTAGTCATATCGGTGGTCGTATGGGTGGTCATATCGGTGGTCGTATGGGTGGTCGTATCGGTGGTCTATGGGTGGTCGTATCGGCGGTCGTATCGGTGGTCGTATCGGTATCAGTGGTCATATCAGTGGTCATATCGGTGGTCATATGGGTGGTCGTATGGGTGGTCGTATCGGTGGTCGTATCAGTATCGGTGGTCGTATCGGTGGTTGTATGGGTGGTCGTATTGGTGGTCATATTGGTGGTCGTATCGGTGGTCGTATCGGTATCGGTGGTCGTATCGGTATCGGTGGTCATATCGGTGGTCGTATTGGTGGTCGTATGGGTGGTCATATCGGTGGTCGTATTGGAGGTCGTATGAGTGGTCGTATTGGTGGTCGTATCAGTGGTCATATCGGTGGTCGTATCGGTATCGGTGGTCATATCGGTGGTCATATCAGTGGTCGTATCGGTGGTCATATCGGTGGTCGTATGGGTGGTCGTATTGGTGGTCGTATCAGTGGTCATATCGGTGGTCGTATCGGTATCGGTGATCATATCGGTGGTCGTATGGGTGGTCGTATCGGTGGTCATATCGGTGGTCGTATGGGTGGTCGTATCAGTGGTCGTATCGGTATTGGTGGTCATATCGGTGGTCGTATCGGTATCGGTGGTCATATCGGTGTCGTATCGGTGGTCATATCGGTATCGGTGGTCATATCAGTGGTCGTATCGGTGGTCGTATGGGTGGCCGTATCAGTGGTCGTATCGGCAATCACATGCTTTCTCAGGAACAGCAATAAAGGAAAAATTGCAGCCGATATAATGTGACGGGTCATTCCAGGTAGTGAGATTTATGGGGTTTAAAGGGATCCATCACTTTTGCAATGCACCTGCTGTGTCCACATGTTTAGACACATGTGTCTAGACATAGCACCCCTCTGCCTGGCCTGCTCCACGCTGACCTTAAAGGGGTTGTCCCTCCTGGATTATAATTTAGGATTTCTGAATAAGTTCTGATTTGTTATGTAATATATATTTATAGGATCTTGAGCTCTAAAACATCTACAAGGACCGTTATTGAATGATTTGCTGCCCGTAGCCACCACTAGAGGGAGCTCACTGCAGCCTGCTGCACATTTGGCTCAATAATAATAATATAAGCTCCCCCTAGTGGTGACTGCAGGTAGTCAGCTATTAAATCTAGGTTTATGCAGGAGATATGTATCAGGAAACTATAGAGATGTATTCAGAATATATTAGGCTCCTGGGCCCAGGGCAAAATGAGCCATGCTGGGTTTATTTATTTTGTAAGATTTTCTGCAAGATCCAGAAACAGTCTTGTAGAAATATCATAGAGAACAAAGACAATATTCTCCTGCTGATCAGTTTCATTTTCTATTAGTGGCAGGTGGAAGTCGAACTCCGTAGCCAAAGAGGTGTGGTTTAGCAATTACTTATGCTGCTGCACAGAAGGCAGATGGGGGGAGGCTCCTGCTGCAGACAGTTATCTTTAGTAGCATCTGCAACCTCATGTTGTAGATACCATTGAATTCCATGGTGGAGGAGAGAGCCGTCAGCTCCCTGCTCCATCACTTAGCCTGTCCAACTGAGTCTCAGGTGCAATGACGTCAGTAAATCGCCCCTGCTGTGCGGAGTCTCAGTTCACATCAGTGGCGTAGGAAGGGGGGTGCGGGGGGGGGGGGCGGGCCGCCCCGGGCGGCACAATGCCGGGGGCGGCTCCGACCCAGAGAGGAGTAGGAAGAAAAAAAAAAAAGAGAGACGCGGGCCCTTTAAATCTTCGGTTGGCGCCGACCGCGGCCACGACCAGGCCCCCCCCTCCCGGTGCCAGCGCTGGCATTGGGCCCCCCTTTAATACTCACCTCTCCTGGTTCCTGCGGCAGCTGCAGCGTCTTCAGCGCCCTCTGACTCTGCGACGTCTCAGGGCAGAGGGTGCGATGACGTCATCACTGCGCGCTCAGCCTCTCTGTCCTGAGCATTGCAGAGCCGGAGAGACGCTGGGTGCACCGGACCTGCCCTGGGAACGGGAGAGGTGAGGATTTTACTTTTTTTTTTTTTTTCTTTATGTCTGACTCAGACAGACTGGGGGCAATATGCTGGAGACAGACTGGGGGTAATATGCTGGAGACAGACTGGGGGTAATATGCTGGAGACAGACTGGGGGCAATATGCTGGAGACAGACTGGGGGCAATATGCTGGAGACAGACTGGGGGCAGATTGCTGGATGCACTGGGGCAATGCTGGACACACTGGGGGCAATGCTGGACATTGGGGCAATGCTGGACATTGGGGGCAATGCTGGACACTGGGGGCAGATTGCTGGATGCACTGGGGGCAGATTGCTGGACGCACTGGGGGCAGATTGCTGGACGCACTGGGGGCAGATTGCTGGACGCACTGGGGGCAATGCTGGACACACTGGGGGCAATGCTGGACACTGGGGCAGCTTGCTGGACACACTGGGGGCAATGCTGGACACTGGGGCAGATTGCTGGACACACTGGGGGCAATGCTGGACCCTGGGGCAGATTGCTGGACACACTGGGGGCAATGCTGGACACTGGGGCAGATTGCTGGACACACTGGGGGCAATGCTGGACACTGGGGGCAATGCTGGACACTGGGGCAGATTGCTGGACACACTAAGGCAATGCTGGACACACTGGGGCAATGCTGGACACTGCGCCTGTGCGGCCGCCCTGCTTGTGAATCCCAGCCCCGCACTCTGCATAATGCATAACACACTGTGGGGCTGGGATTACCAAGGTGGGTGGCCGCACAGGCGCAGTCTGCAAGCCTGGCTGTGATGTCAGACGGCCAGAGCTCTCTGCGCCTGCACCAAACAGCGATACACAGCGCAGGCACCGGATTTCATGGGTAAACAGCGCTGAGGGGGCGGTGCCCGGCGTTGAGTGACGGCAATGGGGGGGAGGCGCCAAACTCGGAATCAGCCCCGGGCAGCAAAAGCTCTAGCTACGCCAGTGGTTCACATGCTCCACAGAGCAGGGCATTACATTGAGGGAATGGGGCAAGGTGAATAGTTGTTGGATGGCAACTGTGGGGAGTCGTAATACTGTGCGGGGTGCTTTGTGGTCCATCATGCAGTGTGTGGGATGACTGGGAAGGCCATCATACTGGGTGGGCTATCATATTGTGGGGGCATCATAATGTGTGGGTGGGGGGCTAAGGTGGCATAATAATATGTGGGGGACATCATACTGGGTGAAGTGCATCATTGTGGGTGGGTGGGCCAGGAGTGATCATACTGTGTGAGGGGCATTATACCATGTGAAGGCCTTCATACTGTGTGAGAGGGCATGATAGTGCATGAGCGCCATGATACTGTATGGGGGCAAATTGTGTGTGAATTCACTAAGGAGATATCATACTGTGTTTGGGGGGCATCATTCTTTACGGGGGCAATGTGAAGAGTATTTTTTGTAGGTGACAACACTCTGACCAAACTCTGATGACACTCTGTCCAAACTCTGACAACACTCTTACCAAACTCTGATGATGCTCCGTCCAAACTCTGGTGACGCTCTGTCAAAACTCTGATGACGCTCTGACCAAACTCTGAAGACGTTCTGTCCAAACTCTGATGACAATCTGTCCAAACTCTGAAGACACTCTGACCAAACTCTGAAGACACTCTGACCAAACTCTGATGACACTGACCAAACTCTGAAGACGCTCTGTCCAAACTCTGATGACACTCTGTCCAAACTCTGAAGACACTCTGACCAAACTCTGAAGACACTCTGACCAGACTCTGAAGACACTCTGACCAAACTCTGAAGACGCTCTGACCAAACTCTGATGACACTCTGATCAAACTCTGATGACACTGACCAAACTCTGAAGACGCTCTGTCCAAACTCTGATGACACTCTGTCCAAACTCTGATGACACTCTGTCCAAACTCACGTAGGATAGCTGCGGAGACACCATCACGTGTTTCTCAACGCAAGCAGTGAATAGCCAGACCTTTCCCCGGGAAGGAACAACCACGGGAAGGGCAGCATCCAATAAAGGAAAACATCCAATACAGGAAAACCACCTATACCAAGCATGGTATCCATCCACAGACAGCTGTTTCGGGGTGTTTGCCCCTCATCAGTGTGGAGTAGGAATCTGGCTATTAGGAGCAGTGCCTAGTAAAAGGCTGTGAAGGAACAGATGATTGGCCTCGGGGAGACCAAAACATCCAACACCGCGGAGACACCATCACGTGTTTCTCAATGCAGTGATCCAGAACACTGCCCCCATCCCTTATGGGAAATATGCAAATGCACGTAGGATAGCTGCGGAGACACCATCACGTGTTTCTCAACGCAAGCAGTGAATAGCCAGACCTTTCCCCGGGAAGGAACAACCACGGGAAGGGCAGCATCCAATAAAGGAAAACATCCAATACAGGAAAACCACCTATGCCAAGCATGGTATCCATCCACAGACAGCTGTTTCGGGGTGTTTGCCCCTCATCAGTGTGGAGTAGGAATCTGGCTATTAGGAGCAGTGCCTAGTAAAAGGCTGTGAAGGAACAGATGATTGGCCTCGGGGAGACCAAAACATCCAACACCGCGGAGACACCATCACGTGTTTCTCAACGCAGTGATCCAGGTGTTCCTTCACAGCCTTTTACTAGGCACTGCTCCTAATAGCCAGATTCCTACTCCACACTGATGAGGGGCAAACACCCCGAAACAGCTGTCTGTGGATGGATACCATGCTTGGCATAGGTGGTTTTCCTGTATTGGATGTTTTCCTTTATTGGATGCTGCCCTTTCCGTGGTTGTTCCTTCCCGGGGAAAGGTCTGGCTATTCACTGCTTGCGTTGAGAAACACGTGATGGTGTCTCCGCAGCTATCCTACATGCATTTGCATATTTCCCATAAGGGATGGGGGCAGTGTTCTGGATCACTGCGTTGAGAAACACGTGATGGTGTCTCCGCGGTGTTGGATGTTTTGGTCTCCCCGAGGCCAATCATCTGTTCCTTCACACTCTGTCCAAACTGTGACAACACTCTGTCCAAACTCTGATGACGCTCTGACCAAACTCTGAAGACGTTCTGACCAAACTCTGATGACACTCTGTCCAAACTCTGATGATGCTCTAACCAAACTCTGAAGATGCTCTGACCAAACTCTGATGACGCTCCGTCCAAACTCTGATGACACTCTGTCCAAACTCTGATGACGCTCTGTCAAAACTCTGATGACGCTCTGACCAAACTCTGATGACACTGTCCAAACTCTGATGATGCTCTAACCAAACTCTGAAGATGCTCTGACCAAACTCTGATGACGCTCTGTCAAAACTCTGATGACGCTCTGACCAAACTCTGATGACACTGTCCAAACTCTGATGATGCTCTAACCAAACTCTGAAGATGCTCTGACCAAACTCTGATGACGCTCCGTCCAATCTCTGATGATGCTCTGACCAAACTCTGATGACACTCTGTCCAAACTCTGAAGACACTCTGACCAAACTCTGAAGACGCTCTGACCAAACTCTGATGACACTCTGACCAAATTCTGATGACACTGACCAAACTCTGAAGATGCTCTGTCCAAACTCTGATGACGCTCTGTCCAAACTCTGATGACACTCTGACCAAACTCTGATGACACTCTGACCAAACTCTGATGACACTCTGTCCAAACTCTGAAGACACTCTGACCAAACTCTGAAGACACTCTGACCAAACTCTGAAGACGCTCTGTCCAAACTCTGATGACACTCTGACCAAACTCTGATGACGCTCTGACCAAACTCTGATGACACTCTGTCCAAACTCTGATGACACTCTGACCAAACTCTGAAGACGCTCTGACCAAACTCTGATGACACTCTGACCAAACTCTGATGACGCTCTGACCAAACTCTGATGACGCTCTGACCAAACTCTGAAGACACTCTGACCAAACTCTGATGACACTCTGACCAAACTATGATGACACTCTGACCAAACTATGATGACACTCTGACCAAAAAACAATGATGAAAATTGGACCTTATCTCCCCCCACATCAACTATCGGGGGAGAGCGAGGAGACTCTACCTTCAGGACTGCGATCTGTAGAGTTCTTGGCTTAGATATTTTATTTACTAAATATCACATTCATTTTTTAGAGCAGAAAGTTTGCAAAACAAGTCTCCAAATTGCTGTTTTGTAGACCGGGGGATACATTTTCCTGGAACAGGGGGTGTCCATTCATTTTAGAATTATTTCTGACTGAAATTGAATTAAAAACAAAAAGCAAAACTGTAGATTAAAAAATTAGAAAAATAAACACAAAAAATGTATGCAAGACGTGAGACGCCGTATTAGCCGGAAAGCCGGAGTTACTAGAGAGACAGCAAACTTCTACAGTCACAATCTCCTGCAGACTCACTGCTGCCCATGGAGGGGAACCGACGGCGCACACGTAAAATTAACCCCTGAGCCACAGGACCGGCTGAGCCGCTAATGTCATTTCAGAATTTCCTTTCCGCCCGATGCCTGATAAGCCGTGCTTATTCCCTACGAGAGACAGATAAGGCGTTTAATTTCACGTGAATGCCCAGAAAGACCAATTTCTACGCAAAATAGGCCCCAAATAATCAGAATCTACTTTCGTCTGAATAGAGTTTTCCTAGGAAAAAGACAGAAGGATTTGATGGAAATTTGTTAACTCTCCGGCGCCCGAGGGCAGGACGCACAATAAAGGAAAATAATATTTTAGTCAAAATAGACTGAAGATGCTCCCAGCAAACTTAAATTAGCATATTGAGGGCAAATATGCAGAGAAAGTTAGATAATGAGTCCTGATTATTCAATTCAATGAATGTTAAATAGGGAGCCGGGGCCCCGGGGCTCTTATCTCTCCCTCCTTCAATTTATTTTGTTTTAGACTGTGGCATATTTTGAAGTTGCGTCGCTTTGTTTTCCATCCACTCGTCTATCTGTAGGGGCCGCGCTGACCTTATAGGATGGTAATTGGAAAGGAGTCACACGTTAAGTGCTGCCATTTTGTACCGCTATAAAACCGGTGAGGGTTGCCCGGGGCTGTGTGATAAAGCTTTCCTGGCGGCTACGTAGATTACTCCCCATCCTCTAATCCCCCCACCTTCCCGCTGTTTCCGGCTTTAATATTCATTCGTCACGTCTTCTCTCTTTTTATAACTTTTACAAGTTCAGAAGACTCGTGATTGTCTCTGTCATCGCTGTTGATTTTCCTTTCAACCAGAAAAAGTAGGGGCCCCTGTACCCGAATGTAAGAAGGGCCCCAACAGCAATTTATAAAAGACCCTGTTTCCTATCAGCCGAGTCTCTAAGCGCAGCTTAGTAGTATGTACTGGACACCGGAGCAGCGGCCATTGCCTGCGTGCAAGCAGCATTTGGATGGATGGTGGTGCGCCCGTTTAGGGGAGTAGGAGGCAATGGTCCTTGATGGTACAGTGGTTACCACTTCCCAGTCCTCTATACTCTTCTCCTGTGGATATCGTCCGAGTCTCGCCAATGCAAGCCTATGGGTGCGAGAAAAACTCGGACCCCACGTGGACCATCCGTCTAGCTTGCGACAAATACGCACACATTTTCCTCATTTCAGCCCATTGAGCCATTACAAGTTGAGTCGCCCGCCTGGGCCGTGGGGTACTCTATACCCAGTCCGTGGCCCTGGGCGCACAATTAAAGCAAAAGTCTTTTAGGGGTTTTTATGAATAGAGTTCGTATTCGTGACGCCACCTGTGGTATTCGGTCAGTAGGGACCAACGCTGCTTAACCCCTTCATGACCTTGGGATTTTCCGCTTTTCCGTGTTCGTTTTTCACTCCCCTCCTTCACAGAGCCATACATTTTTTAGTTTTCTGTGAATATGGCCATGTGAGGGCTTATTTTTTGCTGGACGAGTTGTAGTTTTGAACAATGTCATTGGTTTTACCATGATGTGCACTAGAAAATGGGAAAAAAATTCCAAGTGTGATGAAATTGCAAAAAAAAGTGCAATCCTATGCGTGTTTTTTGTTTGGCTTTTTTGCTAGGTTCACTAAATGCTAAAACTGACCTGCCATTACGATTCACCAGGTCATTACGAGTTCATAGACACCTAACATGTCTAGGTTATTTGCGCCATTTTCCGATACCTGTAGCATCTTCATTTTTTGTGATCTGGGGTGGGGCTTATTTTTTGCGTGCCGAGCTGACGTTTTTAATGATACCATTTTGGTGCAGGTACGTTGTTTTGATCCCCCGTTATTGCATTTTAATGCAATGTCTCAGCAACCAAAAAAACATAATTTTGGCGTTTCAAATTTTTTTTCTTGCTATGCCGTTTAGCGATCAGGTTAATCCTTTTTTTAGTGATAGATCGGGCGATTCTGAATGCGGCGATACCAAATATGTGTAGATTTGATTTTATTTTTATTGTTTTATTTTGAATGGGGCGAAAGGGGGGTGATTTAAACTTTTATATTTTTTTTTATTTATTTCATATTTTTTTAAACATTTTTTTTTTTACTTTTGCCATGCTTCAATAGCCTCCATGGGAGGCTAGAAGCTGGCACCACTCGATCGGCTCAGCTACATTGGAGCGATCATCAGATCGCTCCTATGCAGCAGAAATGCAGGCGTGCTATGAGTGCCGACCACATGGCGGCGCTCACAGCAAACCAGCATCAGTAACCATAGAGGTCTCAAGGACCTCTATGGTTACTATCCTTACGCATTGCTGACCTCCGATCATGTGACGGGGGTCGGCGATGCGCACATTTCCGGCTGCGCGGCAGGAAGCCGTAGTTAACTAGTTAATAGCGGCAGATGGTTCAAAACAGCTGACAAGTCGCAGCTTTGATGTGGGCTCACCGCCAGAGCACACAACAAAGCAGGGGATCTGACCTCGGACGTACTATCCTGTCCGAGGTCAGAAAGGGGCTAAAGGGGTCCTCTGGAGTGATGGTATGCAGCAAGATGGTGACGCTTCCCACAGGTAAAATGGGGTCCCCAGGGCTTCCCAGGTGCAGGGCACTGATGGTGTGGGGTGTATGGTATGGCAAAGAACGAGGACACAGGTTTGCAGTCTTTACCTGGTTTACTGATGATAGCAGTCCTCAGTCCAGGGTACCAAGTGCAGGGTAGCTGTGGTCCGGCCGGCTTGGAGGCAATAGGGGATCCCTCTCCCAGGTGAGGTCCATAAGCCTTTCCTATTTGCGCTACATTAGTTGGTGAAGTCCCTGTCGCTTGAAGCTTGGTTGCAAAGTCCTCTCCCGTCTTAAGACAGATGTCTGTACAATAGGCAGTTCAAGCCTGTTTATAGGGACTCTATCATGCCCCGGGCTCTAAGGTTACTGCTTCACCCCAGACTTGATGTGGGCAATTGACATACAGTCCTATGCCCTCCGGTTCTTTCGAGCGTCCTGGAGAACAGCACGACCTCAGGCTCCCGGTACCCGGCTTCTACGTTCTGGCTCTGAGGGTGTCCTTCCACTGTTCCCCTGCTGCGCCTCTTCCTCCACTGTGCTCCTTTCCTCTAAGCTCCTCTATGATTCAACTCCTCACATTATCTCTTTCCAGGGGTCGCAGCACCCACGTGGCTGCTCAGCCCCTACATCTGCTCCAGACTTCCTTCTCTCTCTCTCTCTTCTGACTGGCTGACTCCTCCTCCAGACCAGGATACATAAAGTCTAAGTGACCTCCCCTGAATCCGGGTCCTGAGCTCCCCCTTCTGGCCTAGATTCAGATTGTGTTGAATGTGAGTGCCTTACCTGGTAAAGAGAATCCTCCTTGCCTCCAAGCGTGATATATCACCCTCCCAGAAAGGAAGGTAACATCACTGCAACAACCGGTTACCTGGGGTGTTGCAATTCAATGGGGAAAATGTTGTGAATTCCGTTCTCGGGCTCCCTCCTGTGGTCATGAGTGGTACTTTGTGAGTTCTGTTCATGGGCTCCCTCTGGTGGCTTTTAGTGTTACGGCTGGTCTGTAGCTGGACTCCAGCTGCCTCGTTTCCTGCTATGCCTGCTGCCTATTTAACTCCATCTGGACCTTTACTTGTTGCCTGCTGTCGTTGTATTCAGTACTGGTTCAGATCTCTCTGGGACTTCCCTTGTGACCTGTCTCCTCGTGGAGAAGCTAAGTTCATGCTAGTCCATTTTTGCTCATTTCTATTTGAAAATGTTTCTCAGTATGTTATGAGTTCAGTCCAGCTTGCTTATATGCTATTTGATTGCTAGCTGGAAGCTCTGGGGTGCGGAGTTGCGCCCCTCACATCGTGAGTCGGTGTGGGGGTCTTTTTGTATTCTCTGCGTGGATACTTTTGGTAGTATTTTATACTGACCGCACAGATTCCTTGCTATCTTCTGACTATTTAGTTATTAGCAGGCCTCATTTGCTAAAACCTATTTTCATTTCTATGTTTGTGTTTTCCCCTTAAACTCACCGTTATTATTTGTGGGGGGCTGCTTACACTTTGGGGAAAATTTCTCTGAGGCAAGTGAGGCTTTGTTTCTCTCTAGGGGTAGCTAGTTTCTCAGGCTGTGAACGAGGCATCTAGGCCGAGTTAGGAACGCTCCACGGCTGCCTATAGTGTGGTTTGATAGGATCAGAATTGCGGTCAGTAAAGTTCCCACATTCCCAGAGCTTGTCCTTATTTTTGGTTTACCCATCAGGCCAGTTCATGTGTTCCTTACCACCAGGATCATAACCGGAAAAGCAGTGTGAAATGTAAAGCCATATGCATGTCATACGGATACATGGGTGTGAGAAAATCGCATCATCAAATTGCAAACGCATTACACACAGATGACCATACGGAGAACACTCGTGCCACTCTCGGCAGGGAGACTCGCACCAATTTTCCATACATTTAGTGTGACGCCGGCCTAATGGTGGTACTTTCATGCAAGTGGGTCAGTCTTCCTTACCTGGGACACACAGCGCAGCTTCCTAGTTGCTCTTCTGCAGCCTCCTCTACATCCCCAGAGTACTGTGCTATGTATAGTCAGTGATACTCACCCCCAATATTAGCTAGCTGTGCCGCAGACACTTCTCCAGGGCTCTTCAGATCCTTCCTCCTGCCAAGCTGTTTTTTGTGTGTATGTTCATTTCTTTTCTAGAACAGAAACCTTTTATATCCTCAACAGTTTAGTCAGGGGGTGTTACTCCATAATGCCCAATGACACAGTGCATTAACTCCTAAGGACAAAGCAGAACCAACTTTTCTCAGAGGTCTTAACTATTTTGGGCATTATTTGACTTGGGTATATCTTCCATCTTCCTTACTCACATCAACCATACGGTGTTGCTCATAGAATGATAAAATGTTAAGAGTTGGAACGGAATCTCCAGGGTCGTCGTGTCCAACCCCATGCTCAATGCAGGAGTCACTGAACCAACTCAGACAGAAGTCTGTCCAGCCTCTGTTTGAAGACTTCCATTGAAGGAGAACTTACCTACCTCTCGTGGCCGCCTGTTCCACTCATTGATCACCCTCACCTCCTCCAGTTAAGCTGTTCTTACATTGCAGTGATTGATTGTGCAATACTTTGGCAGGTAAGTGGCGGGTACAAGTACATTTTTGCGATTAAGTGGTTGGCACTGGTACAGCTTGACAGTGAAGTGGTTGGCACAAGTGAGGTGGTTGGCAAAGGAATAATTTGGCAGATAGATGATTGGCAAAGCTATAGCCTAGCAATAAGATGGTTGGAGCTTGTAAGTGAGGTATTTGGCACAGGAATAATTTAATAGTGAGGTGTTTGGTACAGGTATAACAGTACTGAGATGGTTAGCACAAGCAAATTACAACCAGTTCTCACACTCCAGCTCAGTGTGTTATTAGGTTGATTCCCAGGCGAATCGAGGAGCGGTCAAGAATAAGATTTCCCAAGAAAAGCGAAACAGCATCATCAGCTCATCGATGGCGGTCTCTCGGCAAAGAAAATTGACAAACTACATAATGTGAGCGCCCTGACAGCTGGAAGAATACGAAATGAAGTTCGTCCATCCATTCAGAAGCCAAAAGGTGGATGTCCTGGCAAAATATCGGAGCCAACAAGTCAGCTCTTCATAAGGTCTTTGTAACGAATGGAAACGGAGGCACCGGTGGTAAAGTTCACATTCGTTTTTATTAATAGAACGTGGAACCTCTGGACCGGGGTCCGGGGGGCTCCGAAGGGGGCATAACTACGTGAGCCCCAGACACCCGTAGTAAGACCTCTGGAACAAGGTCAGAATGGGATACCTGGGGGACACGGGTGCTACCTCCAGTTAGACCCCGGACTCGTGGTAGCTGACCCAGCGGGACAGATGGACTAACAGGGTTAGCAGGTGATGTAGAGCTAACCAGTGGATACCAGGGGTACGGGTAGAAGCTGTTTCCAGTGATACCGACGTTGTCCTGAGGTTCAGGTGACTGAATGACGGGACGAGACGGAACTGGAGTAAGCAGGTTGGAGATCATCCAGAAAAGCCAGGTAACGGGTAGCAGATAGCCTGTGGAGACAAATAGTGTAAGCGAAGTGCTGGCAGAGAACTACAGAAACAGAAGCACATGCTAGCAGGAACAGGAAGTTGGCTACTGAGGATACTTGTTGCTCCGGCACCCTCCCTATGGTGGAGGGATTAGAAATAGCAATCATTCACACGCCATGGTCAGAAGCACCTTTTGGAAAAAGCACGCTGTCTCTTTAAGAGACCGGGAAGGAGCGCGTGCGTGACCTAAGCACACAGCGTGAGGACCTGCTGGCTGCACTCCAGGTAGCAGAGGAGGGAGGAGAAGCAGAGGTCCCGCCCAGACAGCATGGAGCCGGCACAGAGCGGGAGTCCCAAAGGGGACCCCGCGAAGGTACAGGAACCGGACCGGGTGTAACAGTCTTTCAGTTCTGGAGACAAACACGGCAGTGGAGGAGGCTCCTATGCATTGTAATACTGAGATCACAGACGTCCATGGAAGCACCGTGCGATGCACATTACACAAGTGAGCGCCCCCAGATGCAGGGCAATGGGGTACTCGGTACTGGGTCCCTCTGTCACGGTTCTGGGGATGTCACGGTGGCCCGACCCGGTCCGTGGCCCTGCTAAGGGGCGTCCAATTAAAGGTGTAGGTGGCGGTGGTTTAGGTCGCGGTAAATAACGAGGACACAAGGTTGCAGTCTCTTTACCTTTTACTGTAGACTTAGGCATCCACAATCCAGAGCACTGCAACAGGGCTGGCTGAGACCGGCCGGTCCGAAGGCACATCCAGAGTTCCCTTTGCAGGTGGAAATCAGTAGCCTTCCTACTTGCACCTGGGTGTTGTAGTACCTCCCTGCTGAGCACCACGGGATAGTCCTCACAACTGTCGTGTATGTTTCTGATGTTCTCTCTCTCTCCGTCCCCCAGTTTGGATAGGACGCACGCGTATGACGGGGGTAGGCCTGGAGCTATTTTATAGGGACCCTAGAGACGCCCCTCTCCCACAATTTGCCTCCGTTGTCTTCATAGGTGTAAAGGGTGGACAGCCAACTTGGAATTAGCTGCCCCTGCCGCTATCTGGAGCAATGTGTGTAGTCAGTACTCCCTCTGTGTTCCGGCCACCTGCTACGCGCCTCAGAAGATGTTGCCACGATCTTAGGGCACGACTTCTCCCGGTATTATCTCCTCTGTTGCTGTGATTCCGTTACTCACTTCTCCACAATATACTTCGCTTCTTGTCCTCTCTTAAGATACCGCCGCAATGAAGTGCAGGCGCGGCTCCGTAACGATCTGTCTCTTGCTAGGCCTCTGTCATGATCCCACACCTGACAGGTCCTCCCTGGAACTCTCCCAGACTGCTTTCTCTCTAACTTTCTATCCAACCCCCAGTTTTACCAGAGTGTGAGGAGTGGCCTTGTAAATAGAACCTTTTGCTCCCCCTGGTGGCCGGAGTGTGAAGTGTAATGTGTGACTGTGATACCTGGTCAGGTGAACTCCTTTAGTGCCATCAGACGTAACATCACTCCCCTTAGCGGCAGAGCGACAATACTGCAACGACCAGGACTCTGGGGCGCTGCACAAGTCTGGAATGGTGGCCCAGCAAAAGGTGAAGAAGCCTCAACTTTAATATTGTTGGAGCGCCCCCACTGCCACAGGGCCGAGGGGTACCCGGTACCGGGCCTCTCTGTCTCGGTTCTGGGATTGTCACGGTGGCTAGATCCGGTCCGCGACCCTGCTGAGGGGCGTCCAGTGAAAGTTGAGAGCGATGATGTGTGGTGCAGGGTGCGATGAATAACGAGGACACAAGGTTGCAGTCTCTTTACCTCTTTACTGAAGGTTTCGAGATACTCAATCCAGAGCACTGTTAACAGGGCTGACTGAGACCGGCCGGTCCAAAGGCACATCCGGAGTTCCCTTAGCAGGTGGGAATCAGTGTCGACCTTCTAGCGCTTGTGTGTTGTAGTCCTTCCCTGCTGAGCACCCCGGGATAGTCCTCACAACTGATTCTGTCTGCCTCTGATGTTCGTTCTCTACGTCCCCCAGATGATATGGTTAGGACGCACCCGTATGACGGGGTAGGCCTGGAGTTCTTCCGGGACCCTAGAGTTGCCCCTCTCCCACAGCTGCCTCCGTTGTCTGCTTAGGTGTTTTAGGTGAGACAGCCCGCCTATAACTGACTGTCCTGCCGTAGTTTGAAGTAATGCTTAAAGACTCTTACTTTCTCGGCGTTCCAGCCACCGTGACTTTGCGCTTCAGAAGGATGTTGCCTCGATCTTACAGCACGACTCCTTCTGGTCCTATCACCTCTGCGCTGTATTCCCGTTTCTCGCTCCTTCACAATACCGCTCGCTTCTTGTCCTTTCCTAGGAGACTTCCGCTGTAAGCACAGGCACGGCTCTGTAACGTTCTTTCTTGTTCACTAGGGCTCTGCCAGGATCCCACCTCTGACAGGTCCTCTCTCGAGCTCTTCCCAGCTCCTTTCTCCCTAACTTCCTGTCCAACCCCCAGTTTTACCCAAGTGTGAGGAGTGGTCTAATAGATAGAACCACCCCCCTGGTGGCCGGAGTGTGAAGTGTATGGTGGGTGTGTGTTACCTGGTCAGGTGAACTCCTTTAGTGCAATCAGACGTACCATCACTCCCCTTAGTGGCAGAGCAACAGTACTGCAACGACCAGGACTCTGGGGCGCTGCATTGTCATAAGAAGTGTCAGTTCGAACTTGCAAACAAGTGCGAAATGTGGACAGTAGAAGATTGGAAACAGGTGATTTGGAGCGATGAGATGAAAGTCAATATACTAGGCTCTGATGGGCCCAGGAAATGGGTCTGAAGGGAAAAAGGGGCTAACGGAGCGAGAAATTGAAGGAACTGTGAAGTTCAGTAGAGGAAGCCTGATGATATGAGGATGTTTCACAGCAAAGGCGTTGGATTCTTGCTTGACCAGGATTGATGGTGGTCTCAATGCTGAGCTCTATGTGATTATCCTACAAGATGAGATACTTCGTACACTCGAGTACTATGGATATGAAAAGGACAACGATGTGAAGCATACAGCGAGATTGGTGAAGAAATGGATCAATGACAATGAAGTAGAGGTGCTGAATTGTCCCCACAGTCCACAGACCTCAACCCCATTCAACACTTGTGGGTAGAATTGAAGAAAGCACTGTATACAGACCCAAGTGAGGCGACCATTGTGCACCAGGGACGCCGTCATACTCATGGCTGCACAGTCTCCTCCCCATTGCTTGGCACATCCTCATTCCCTGCTTGCTGCTCTGAGTCTTCTCATAAAAGCACCTAGTGCACGCGCTCTTAAAGTGGCAGTGCACTTACTTGCAAAATGCCCAATTGCCAATGGCTGGAAGGCATCTTGTATAAAAGGTACCTTCCCCAATATGGAGGTGCCGGCGCAATGTGGTCCCATTAGTTTTTGTGCACCTAGTGTGTTGCCAGGTCTCAGTCCCAAACCTGAAACTCTGGTCCTTGAGTGGCCAGAGCCTGAAACCGAACTTCTAGTCCTTGTGTGGTCAGAGCCCGAACCGATAACGCTGGCCCTTGCATGGCCAGGACCCAAACCCCTGGTCCTTGTATGACCAAAGCCTGAACGTGTACCCCTGGTCCTTTTGCGGCCAAAAGCCGAGCACCTGGTCCTTGTGTGGCCAGGAACCGAACCCCTGGTCCTTGTGTGACCAGAGCTCAAACATGTGCCCCTGGTCCTTGTGTGGCCAAAACCCAAGCCCCTGGTCCTTGTGTGGCCAGAGCCTGAAACTGAAACCGCATCCGATGGTACGTGAATCTGAAACCACATCAGCTGTAGCCGAACCTGAAACACTTCTGTCAGTACAAAAACCTATCAGAGCCTTTTCCAGGATCCCAATCCAGCTCAGTCTGTGACTCCGTGTCAGTATACATTCTGTGTGAGGATCCAGAGCCTGTGCAGTCTGAATGGAGTCCTAATCCTGTCTTGCCAAGTACTCTGAGCCCAGTCTGTGTCAGCACACTTGACCCTTGGGGTCAGCAGCTACAGTACTGCGGACTGCCTAGGAGTGGTACCTGGCGTCTACCTACAGCCCAAGTCTTACTCAACCACTAGGAGCTCCAGTCCCGGCCCTGTGACACAGGGGGTCCACAAATCACGTGTGCCACCTGCTGGCGTAACCGTCACAATGCAATGACATGACAAAAATCTGCATAACTACATATTGACAAGTAAAATTTATGTATGAGATAGCCAAGATGATTGTGTATAAAATGATGATAGTCTCACGTTGGAATCGGTGCTGGATGGTGAGAAATGGAACCTAAAAGCCAAAAGTTCACAACATTGTTACGCTTCTGCTCGTCACTGTATTGGTGAGTCGGTCATTGACAACGAGGAGCCCGATAGTTAGCAGGTAAGTCAAGGGCCATCTCTGTCATGGTTGATGCATCGTTGGCCATCACTAGCCGTGTGCCGACACAGGAGACGTTCTCATCTGCTGAACCCAACACGGAAACGGAGCTGCCGGGATCGGCACTGACAGCGGAAAATTGTAGGAAAGTCCTGACTGTATGAGTAAGTTCTGCAACGTTGGACGCATGTGCAGCGCCCCAGAGTCCTGGTCGTTGCAGTACTGATGCTCCGCCGCTAAGGGGGGCTATGGTACGTCTGATGGCACTGAAGGAGTTCACCTGACCAGGTATCACAGACACCAATACACTTCACAGTCTGGCCTCCAGGGGGAGCTAAGGGTGCTATGTATTAGGCCACTCCTCACAATCTGGTAAAACTGGGGGTTAGATAGGAAGTTAGGGAGAAGCTGACTGGGTTGGAACCAGGCAACATCCTGTGGCAGAGGGTGTTGCAGGGGAAGATTCAGGGGGGTCCCTGTCAGGGGTGGGATCCTGACAGAGGCCTAGCGAACAGAAAGAACGTTACGGGACCACGCCTGCACTTCATCGCGGCGGTACCCCAAGAAAGGACAAGAAGCAAGGTTTATTGTGCTGAGTGAGAAACGAGATCAACGCAACAAGGAGAAACACCAGTAGGAGTTGTGCTGTAAGACGAGGCAACATCCTACTGAGGCGCGTAGCCGGTGGCCGGAAACGCCGAGGAAGTATTGATTTTCAGGCCTTACTTCAAACCTACGGCAGGACAGTCAGTTCTAGGCGGGCTGTCTCACCCAAAATCACACCTAAGCAGACATAGGGGGCAACATTTGGAGAGGGGCGACTCTAGGGTCCCGGAAGAGCTCCGAGCCTACCCGTCATACGGGTGCGTCCTAGCCATATCATCTGGGGGGACGAAGAAGAACATCATCATCGAGTTGTGAGGGAACTTCAGAAACAGACACAACAGTTGTGGGGACTATCCCGTAAGCACAGCAGGGAAGGACCACAATACACAAGCGCTAGAAGGTAGGCACAGATTTCCACCTGCAAAGGGAACTCTGGAGGTGCCATCGGACCGGCCGGACTCTGGTAGCCCGGTTGACCGTATTCCGGACTGAGGATCCTGAAGCCTTCAGTAAAGAGGTAAAGAGACTGCAACTTGGTGTCCTCGTTATTCACCGCGACCTGCACCGCACCATAACATCATCACATTCCCAACTTTCACTGGACGCCCCTCAGCAGGGTCACGGACCGGGCCTAGCCACCGTGACAACCCCAGGACTGAGACACAGAGGCCCGGTACCGGGTACCCCTCGGCCCTGCGGCAGTGGGGGCGCTCCAACTTGGCGTCACGAACAGGATCTACTTAAGCCTGGAGAATCAGGTCATGTGTGCCTTGGAACTGTGATTTATTGTGCTTGGACTGTGACTTATTGCAAAGACTGTGCAGTGCCACTTGCTGCCAAAAGTTCCCGCCAAAAACCGCCGCCATTGCAGTGCCACAGGGAGCGCAGAGGAAGAAGAAGGGCGTACCATGTGAGGAGACTACCAAAGCGGCGCCAAAAGTAGCGACCGCCCCCTCCGACTTTTGCTGCAAGATGACGACCTGCCCAGAAGCAGAGGAGAACCACCCCCTGATTTGCAATGGCGGGAACGAGGTGAAGGGGGAGCTCGACCTTGGAGAAATGGCGGAGCCAGGTGCATGCGTTGCCACCAAATGCCGGACAGCGAAGATGATCAACAAGTGCCCGAGTGGCGGCGAAGTGACCCCGGGTTGTCCCCACCGATTGGAGACGGATCCGAACCCACCGCAGTTGAAGGACTCAAACTCCTTGGAGCCGCTGGCGGAGGATCCGAGCCCGCCTATCCCGACCACGGAGCCATGGCGAGCGGAGCCACATCGGGAGGCCGCCTTGGAGGAGCCGCGGTCCGGGCTGCAGCCGACTCCAGTGTCCTTGTTAACGGAACAGATCAACATCGGTGGAATCTGTTGTGAATTCTGCTCTTGGGCTCCCTCCGGTGGTTGTAAGTGGTAGCGCTGCTGTCTCTGAATCGCAGCATTTATCAGGTGTGTTCACTTTTTGCAATTTTGACTGGGCTATTTAGTCTTGCTTCACCCTTTAGTCAGTGCCAGTTGTCCATTGTTCCTGGAGGATTCACATCCCTGCCTGGTCTCTTCTGCTTTGCAGTTCATTTCAACAAAGATAAGTTCTGGCCTTGATTTTTGCTGTCCACATGCTGTGGCCTTATTGTTCAGTTCTTTTCCATGTTTTTGTCTTGTCCAGCTTGGTCTGTATAAGGATTTGTTTAGCCAAGCTGGTATCTCTGGAGATGCAGATATACCCTCCATATCTTTAGTTAGCTGTGGAGATTTTGTATTTTCTGTGGTGGATATTTTCTAGTGTTTTAATACTGACCGCATAGTACTCTGTCCTATCCTTTCTATTTAGCTAGAAGTGGCCTCCTTTGCTAAATTCTTATTTCAGTCTGTGTATGTTTTTTCCCTCTCCTCTCACAGTCAATATTTGTGGGGGGCTGTCTATCCTTTGGGGATTTTCTCTGAGGCAAGATAGTTTTCCCTTTTCTATCTCTAGGGGTAATTAGTCCTCCGGCTGTGTCGAGATGTCTAGGGAGCGCTAGGTACATTCCACGGCTACTTCTAGTTGCGGTGTTAAGTTCAGGGTCTGCGGTCAGTACAGGTACCACCTTCTCCAGAGTACGGCTCATGCTGCTCTTAGGCCACCAGATCATAACAGGAATCACATCTGGCGCAGGTATGGAAGGCGCCCCTACTCCCCCGACCGATCCTGCTCCCCCGACCGATCCTGCTCCCCCGACCGATCCTGCTCCCCCGACCGATCCCGCTCCCCTGACCGATCCCGCTCCCGCGACTGCTCCTCACCCCGACAATAACCGTTTCCTCTCGGTGGAGCGGGTGGTGCTGACTCCCGACATGATGGGGAAGCTGGTGCCTCCGCTACCGACCAGGATGGGGGAACCCCTAGATGTGAGCTCAGAAGGGGTGATCTTCCAGTGGGACACCCCCTGGATTGGGCCAGATGGAGCTCGGGAGGAAGGCCTCACCCTTGCTGTACTCACTTGGGAACAATATAAACAATGCTTGATCCTACATTGGAAAAAACGAAAAGAGACAGAACAAACTGACGTGCCAAAAGTACAACACCCAAAGCCTGCGCATGGCAGGAAAGATGCGGTAAAGCAGTGAACTGTGCTGGCTTTTCACCCGAAACGGGGTTAGGGCTCCATACAGGAACCGGGACTACCGACTGACATCTTCGTTACCAGTTACAACGTGAAGACTCCCTTTCGCAACCGATATGGTGACCCATTATTGCAAAGGGGGGATCAGGTGACCTACACCCGCCACCGGAGTGCACAAGGATGGTGCGCTCGGAACGTCCAACGATGTGGGCCTGAGGAGGTGTCACCTGTTACCCCGACCATGACTGATCCGGACTTGACAAATCTTGTTACTATCGCCACAGTACGCCTCGTTGCGGCTACCGAGCTTTCAGCCAGGGTTAGCCTTCGAATCCAGACACCGGGTGATCTGACTGCACCCGAGAGACCAACCACCAATACTGACACCGCATCTGTTCTGGCCTTGATTTTTGCTGTCCACATGCTGTGGCCTTATTGTTCAGTTCTTTTCCATGTTTTTGTCTTGTCCAGCTTGGTCTGTATAAGGATTTGTTTAGCCAAGCTGGTATCTCTGGAGATGCAGATATACCCTCCATATCTTTAGTTAGCTGTGGAGATTTTGTATTTTCTGTGGTGGATATTTTCTAGTGTTTTAATACTGACCGCATAGTACTCTGTCCTATCCTTTCTATTTAGCTAGAAGTGGCCTCCTTTGCTAAATTCTTATTTCAGTCTGTGTATGTTTTTTCCCTCTCCTCTCACAGTCAATATTTGTGGGGGGCTGTCTATCCTTTGGGGATTTTCTCTGAGGCAAGATAGTTTTCCCTTTTCTATCTCTAGGGGTAATTAGTCCTCCGGCTGTGTCGAGATGTCTAGGGAGCGCTAGGTACATTCCACGGCTACTTCTAGTTGCGGTGTTAAGTTCAGGGTCTGCGGTCAGTACAGGTACCACCTTCTCCAGAGTACGGCTCATGCTGCTCTTAGGCCACCAGATCATAACAGGAATCACATCTGGCGCAGGTATGGAAGGCGCCCCTACTCCCCCGACCGATCCTGCTCCCCCGACCGATCCTGCTCCCCCGACCGATCCTGCTCCCCCGACCGATCCCGCTCCCCTGACCGATCCCGCTCCCGCGACTGCTCCTCACCCCGACAATAACCGTTTCCTCTCGGTGGAGCGGGTGGTGCTGACTCCCGACATGATGGGGAAGCTGGTGCCTCCGCTACCGACCAGGATGGGGGAACCCCTAGATGTGAGCTCAGAAGGGGTGATCTTCCAGTGGGACACCCCCTGGATTGGGCCAGATGGAGCTCGGGAGGAAGGCCTCACCCTTGCTGTACTCACTTGGGAACAATATAAACAATGCTTGATCCTACATTGGAAAAAACGAAAAGAGACAGAACAAACTGACGTGCCAAAAGTACAACACCCAAAGCCTGCGCATGGCAGGAAAGATGCGGTAAAGCAGTGAACTGTGCTGGCTTTTCACCCGAAACGGGGTTAGGGCTCCATACAGGAACCGGGACTACCGACTGACATCTTCGTTACCAGTTACAACGTGAAGACTCCCTTTCGCAACCGATATGGTGACCCATTATTGCAAAGGGGGGATCAGGTGACCTACACCCGCCACCGGAGTGCACAAGGATGGTGCGCTCGGAACGTCCAACGATGTGGGCCTGAGGAGGTGTCACCTGTTACCCCGACCATGACTGATCCGGACTTGACAAATCTTGTTACTATCGCCACAGTACGCCTCGTTGCGGCTACCGAGCTTTCAGCCAGGGTTAGCCTTCGAATCCAGACACCGGGTGATCTGACTGCACCCGAGAGACCAACCACCAATACTGACACCGCATCAGCCGGAGACCAGGGACCGAAGCCGCCACGGTCAGGAGATGTCTACTACCGGCTGATGTCTTGCAATTTACTATGAAGCTTTAAAGTGCTTTGCAAACTGTACATAGTTAACTGTCTGTCCTGTTTGTGTTTTTCTCTGCTGCTACAACCCGACTAGGGTTAACTCTTAAAGGGATCCCTTAGTTTACCCGGGATCCCTACTTTTGTCTTTTTGCTTTTGTTTCTCGTTCATCACTGTTGAAAAGAACTGCTGGATCATGAACACTGCATGATTACAAACTCATTGTAAATAGTTTGCACCTTCTTAGAGGTGCCCTCTACTGGTTTTACAAAGAAAAGGACTCTTTGCGAAGAAACTGTTCTTGGAAACAGCACAGGAGTCCTTGCTGTATACGAACTTGCAGCTTGAGAAGTTGCACTACCTCCGAAAGACTTGGTCCCCTCTTAAAGGGGACGTTCACCAATAGCACTTAAAGTCGAATAATGCTTACATGTAGAAGTTATATGTAGTTAGCTAGTTAATTGTAAGAAATGTTTAATAATGTGTTAGAGAATGAGGACAGGAAGAGAACCAGTAGGGGGTTAGTCGGTGAGTCCTCCTAGGAGCCATACATAGATGGCTCAGTGATCTTGAACTGAGAGAAGGTTGATAAGTTCTATACTGTGTATAGTAGCAGAAAGGCAGTAGGCCCGGACGAGGATGGGGCGGTCCTGCAACAGAGCGGGAGGCAGTAGGCCTGGGGCAGATAGACAGGCGGTCCTGCAGATGTAAAGGTGGAAAATGAAGAAAAGTTGATTAGCCTTATAGTGTTTTATAAGAAGGTCTTTAGTGGATTCAGCGTATACGTCCTTAAAGGCAATGTTAAATTATTGTTCAGAAATTGCACTAAGTAGAATACCCGGTTGGGTAAGAGAAGTTATTTTTAGTATGTTATTTAAAATATTTAACCGTGTTTGTAACGTTCAAGTGTCCTCACCTCCCATAAAGGGAAGCTCTGTTCAAATTTACTTGTTATTGCATTTCAAAAATTGTATGTCTTTTTGCTGACATGTATTGTTGTTTTCTTCCCAGTCCAGGAGTACTGGATTTAACCGGGGGGGAGTGCAGCGCCCCAGAGTCCTGGTCGTTGCAGTACTGATGCTCCGCCGCTAAGGGGGGCTATGGTACGTCTGATGGCACTGAAGGAGTTCACCTGACCAGGTATCACAGACACCAATACACTTCACAGTCTGACCTCTAGGGGGAGCTAAGGGTGCTATGTATTAGGCCACTCCTCACAATCTGGTAAAACTGGGGGTTAGATAGGAAGTTAGGGAGAAGCTGACTGGGTTGGAACCAGGCAACATCCTGTGGCAGAGGGTGTTGCAGGGGAAGATTCAGGGGGGTCCCTGTCAGGGGTGGGATCCTGACAGAGGCCTAGCGAACAGAAAGAACGTTACGGGACCGCGCCTGCACTTCATTGCGGCGGGACCCCAAGAAAGGACAAGAAGCGAGGTTTATTGTGCTGAGTGAGAAACGAGATCAACGCAACAAGGAGAAACACCAGTAGGAGTCGTGCTGTAAGACGAGGCAACATCCTACTGAGGCGCGTAGCCGGTGGCCAGAAACGCCGAGGAAGTATTGAGCTCCAGGCCTTACTTCAAACTTACGGCAGGACAGTCAGTTCTAGGCGGGCTGTCTCACCCAAAATCACCTAAGCAGACATAGGGGGCAACATTTGGAGAGGGGCGACTCTAGGGTCCCGGAAGAGCTCCGAGCCTACCCGTCATACGGGTGCGTCCTAGCCATATCATCTGGGGGGACGAAGAAGAACATCATCATCGAGTTGTGAGGGAACTTCAGAAACAGACACAACAGTTGTGGGGACTATCCCGTAAGCACAGCAGGGAAGGACCACAACACACAAGCGCTAGAAGGTAGGCACAGATTTCCACCTGCAAAGGGAACTCTGGAGGTGCCATCGGACCGGCCGGACTCCGGTAGCCCGGTTGACCGTATTCCGGACTGAGGATCCTGAAGCCTTCAGTAAAGAGGTAAAGAGACTGCAACTTGGTGTCCTCGTTATTCACCGCGACCTGCACCGCACCATAACATCATCACATTCCCAACTTTCACTGGACACCCCTCAGCAGGGTCACGGACCGGGCCTAGCCACCGTGACAACCCCAGGACTGAGACACAGAGGCCCGGTACCGGGTACCCCTCGGCCCTGCGGCAGTGGGGGCGCTCCACATGTAAAATATTGATTTTCTGGCTGGACGAACCCTCTGAGACCAATCGGATTTCTCTACTGCCTGAACGGAAGGGAAATCTGTATCAAATAAAGCCCAGCAAGAACATTTGAGGAATGACGTGAGACCATGTTATAATTGTGGCTGAATTATCTGTATGGGATCCTGGACTTGGCAGCAGAGCGAACAATCTTTAGGACATCGCGGTCGGCACAGTGGAGCCGGTATTACAGATTACTGGGCTGGAGGCCACTGCTCGCGGTGCGGATACACTCGTCTCCCCTCATTTCTGCCCTGTTCAGCATCTGATCGGCTCCGTGCCCCCGATAAGCGGCGATGTTTGCTCGGCCCTTCTCTCATGAATACGAATTGTGTGTCTCTAATCCGCAGCGCACTCACTCTCCCGAGGAGATGGTTTAACTTTCACCCCTGCAAATGTTTCATTTGCCGTATTGTATATTTTAAAGAGTAGCAATCTGAGCCGTGTTTGCGGAAGGGATAATGTCGTCTACCCGGCAAATAGCGGACTGATGGAGCCCTCCACACAGGGGTAACTCTTTCAAGCCTTCACGTCCTTTGCATTCTTGGCTAGAGCTAAAGGAAAATGATTCTATAACCTCCAGATATAACTTAAAGGGGCTGAAATTAAAAGTTAGCGTCTCTCTATGAGAACACAGACTGTGGAAAGAACAGTATTATAATACTTATATTCTTGAACACGGGGGCAGTGCCTTGAAATAGTTTTCATACCCACATTTTTTCATGTCACACCCGCAAACTTCCATGTATTTTATTGGAATTTCACGTGATACCAAAACTAACGAACAACTATTTGTGACGCGTAAAGGAAATGACACTGGTTTTCCAATTATTTAAAAATGATAAATCTAAGAATTGTTCTGTGCATTTGTGGTCACCTCCTGAGTAAGCACTTTGTAAGACCCCTCTCGCTGTAGTCTTTTGGGGCCTATCTCTACAGTTTTGCACATCTACAGGTGACATTTTGCCCCTTCTTTGCACACTCGCTCTCGCTCAGTGAGATTAGACGGAGACAACTGTGATCAGTAATTTTCCCATCTTGTCGCAGATTCTCTGGGATTTCGTCTGGACAGTGACTGGGCTGTTCACACACAGGAATATAGTATGATCTAAACCTTTCTTTGTAGCTCTGGAAGGATGTTGAGGGTCATTGTCCTGCTGGAAGGTGAACCTATGCCCCAGTATCAAGTCCTTTGCATCCTCTAACATGTTTTCCTCCAAGATTGCCCAGTATTTATCTCCATCCATCATCCCATCAGCTCTGACCAGCTGTCCTGCCCCTGCTGAAGAAAAGCATAATACTGCCACCATCATGTTTGACGGTGGGGATGGTGTTTTCAAAATGATCTGCAGTGTTAGTTTTCCACCACATATAGCAATTTCCATTTAGCCTAAAAAGTTCTACTTTGTTCTCATCTGACCACGGCCACATGCTTGCTGTGTCCCTTAAGTGACTTTTTGAAAAACTCCAAACGGGTCTTCTTATGGCTTGTTTTCAAATATAGCTTTCTTGTCAGATTTGTGGAGTATACAACTAAGGGCTCATACTCAAATGTGAGAAACTCAGATGAGTCTCGCACGTCAATACCTGGCGCTGCTGCCGGCACTCAGGAGCGGAGAGTGCGGCTGCATGTATTCCTATGCAGCCGCTCGCTTCGATCTGAGTGCCGGTAGCTGTACCGGGTATTAACATGCGAGACTCATCAGAGTTTCTTGCAGGTGAGTATGAGCCCTGACAGTTGTTCTGTGGACAGATTCTCCCCCCTGAGCTGTGGATCTCTGCAGCTCCTCCACAGTGACCATGGGCCTCTTGGCTGCTTCTCAAATTAATATTCTCCAAACTTGGGATGTCAGTTAAGGTGGACGGCCATGTCTTGGTAAGATTGCCATTGTGCCATACACCTTCCATGTTTAGATGATGGATTGAACAGTGCTTTACGAGATGTTCAGAACTTGGGCAGTTTTTTTATAACCTAACCCTCCTTTAATATTATCCACAACTTTATCCCTGACTTGTCTGGTGGGTTCCTTGTTTTTCATGATGCTATTTGATCCATAATGGTCTCAAACGGATATCTGAGGCCTTCACAGAGCAGCTGTAGTTATACTGAGAAAAAATCACACACAGGTGGACTCAATCTACTAATTATGTGACCTCTAAAGGGAATTGGTCACTCAGAATTTTATTTAGGGGTATCAGACTTCAGGGGGCTGTATACAAATGCATAACACAATTTCAGATTGTGAAGTATTTCATTTACACTCCACAAATACTTAGAAACAAAGACTTCAGAACTAAACACATCTCCTTATTCAGTATCCCCTTTGACCTAAGTGGTAGGGGTGCTAACATAGCATAGGACACTCTCAGAATGACATTTTATACAAAAAAGAAGAAGAAAGAGCACAAAAAGTCCTATTCAAAATCATGATCATAATTTATTCAAAATTACATATTAAGCAAAGCACAATAACCATAGAAAATAAATAAGCACAGACAAAGTGAAATAAATGATATCACAGGTGTAATATCAAGCCACCACACACATTTAAGTGGGTGGGAAGGCAACAGAGGACACTTGAACAGGTTAATAAAAGATATCTATATCACTGGCAAGTGACGTCATACCACTCAAAAATATAAATCCATTGCTATCATAAATGAATATAGAAGACCTTCAAGATTTAGAAAAACTGCAATGAAAAAAGTGCATAGGGAGGAGAGTAGCATGACAACCTGCAGCGCCCCAGAGTCCTGGTCGTTGCAGTACTGTGGCTCCGCCACTATGGGGAGCTACGGTGCGTCCGATGGCACTGAAGGAGTTCATCTGATCAGGTATCACAGACACCAATACATTTCACAGCCGGGCCTCCGGGGGGAGCTAAGGGTGCTATTCATTAGGCCACTCCCCACCATAGTGGGTAAACTGGGGGTCAGGCAGGAAGTTAGATCAGAAAGCTGACTGGATTGGACGAAGCAACACCTAGTGGCAGAGGGTGTTGTGGAGGAAGAGACAGTAGGGTCTCTGTCAGGGGTGGGATCCTGACAGAGGCTTGGCATTGAAAAGAACGTAACGGGTCCGCGCCAGCTCCGGGAAGCGGCGGGACCCAAGAAAGGACTAGAAGCGAGATAGATTGTGCTGAGTGAGAAACGAGATCAAGCAATAGGAGAATACCAGTAGGGGTCGTGCTGTAAGACCGGAGCAACATCCTACTGAGGCGCACTACCGGTGGCCGGAACGCCGAGGGAGTATTACAATAACCAGCTTCAAGCAATACTCTAAACAGCGGCAGGACAGTCAGTTTAAGGCGGGCTGTCTAACACATATCACCTATGAAGTCTTGGGAGGCAATTGCGGGAGAGGGGCGTCTCTAGGGTCCCGGAAGAACTCCAGGCCTATCCGACAAACGGGTGCCGTTCTAACTGTAACATCAGGAAGGGACGGAAGATTAGAAGAACATCATTTAATCGAGTTGTGAGGGAACTTAAGAAACAGACACAACGGTTGTGGGGTACTTTCCGTAAGCATAGCAGGGAAGGACTACAACACATAGCGCTAAGAAGGAAGGCACCGATTTCCACCTGTGAAGTGAACTCTGAAGGTGCCATTGGACCGGCCGGACTTGCGCAGCCTGGTGAACCATATTCTGGACTGAGGACTCAGAGATCGCCAGTAAAGAGGTAAAGAGACTGCAACCTGGTGTCCTCGTTATTTACCGCGACCTGCACCCCACAACTGCACCGTTACAACACCACTTATTGCACCGGACGTCCCCCACTGACAGACAGGGCCACGGACCGGGTCTAGCCACCGTGACAACCCCAGAACTGATAACTCAGAGGCCCGGCTCCGGGTACCCCTCGGCCCTGCGGCGGTGTGGGGGCGCTACATCTTGGCGTCACTAACAGGATCTACTAAAGCCTGAAGAATCAGGTCATGTGTGCCTAGGAACTGTGATTTGTTGTGCTTGGACTGTACTTTATTGCAAAGACTGTGCTGCGCCATTTACCGCCAAAAGTTCCCGCCAAAAACCGCCACCATTGCTACGCCAGAGAAGCAGGAGGGCGTGCCATGGGAGGAGACTACCAAAGTGGCGCCAGAAACGGTGATCGCCCCCTGCGCCTCTTGTTGCAAAGCGATGACCTGCCTCAAAGCAGAGAACCGCCCCCCGACTTGTGATGGCGGGAACGAGGTGAAGGAGGACCTCAACCTTGGAGAAATGGCAGAGTCAGATGCATGCATTGCCGCCGAATGCCGGACAGCGACAATGAACAGCAGGTGCCCGAACAACGGCGAGGTGATCCCGGTTTGTCCGCACCCATCGGAAGAGGACTCGCGTCCACCGCCGGTGAGGGACCTGGACTCCTTGGAGAAACCAGTGGAGGAGCCGAGCCTGCCTATCCTAGTCACGGAATCATGGAGGGCGGAGTTACGTCAGGAGATGACTCCGGAGGAGCCGTGGTCCGGGCTGCAGCCGATTCCAGTGTCCTTGTCAACGGACCTGAGCGACATCGGTGGAATCACATCAGGCGCAGGTATGGACAACATCCCTACTCCCCTGGCCGATTCTGCTCTCCCGACCGATCCGGCTCCCCTGATCGATCCCACTCCCGTGACCGCTCCCCACCCCGGCAATGATCGTTCCTTCTTGGTGGAGCGGGTTATCCTCACCTCCAACGCGATGGGGAAGCTAGTGCCGCCGCTACCAACCAAGGTGGGAGAACCCATAGGTGTGGGCCTAGACGGGGTGATCCTTCGGTGGGACACCCCCTGGACAGGGCCGAATGGGACCCGGGAGGATGGCCTCACCCTTGCGGTACTTACCTGGGAGCAGTATAAGCAATGTCTGATCCAACACTGGAAGGATCGGGACGAGACCGAACCACCTGACACGCAACGTAAGAAGTCTGCTCCCGGCAGGAAAGACGTGGTAAAGCGGGGAACTGTACTGGCCTACCACTCGAAGAGGGGATGGGGCTCCATACAGGAACCGGGGCTACCAACTGATGTCTTTGTCACTAGCTATAATGTGAAGACCCCCTGCTGCAGTCGAAATGGTGATCCGTTACAAAGAGGGGATCAGGTGACTTACACCCGCCATCGGAGTGCACAAGGATGGTGTGCCCGGAACGTTTGACGGTGTGAGCCTGAGGGAGCGCCCCCTGTTGTCCCGATCATGACTGATCCCGATTTGCCGGACCTCGTCCCCATCACCACGGTACGTCTTGTAGCGGCTACCGAACTCGCAAGCAGGATTAGCCTTCAAATCCAGGCACCGGCTGATCTGATGGCATCTGAGAGACCAACTACCAGTACGGGTGCCACGTTGGCTGGGGGACAAAGACCGCCTCCCGCTTTAGAAGAATAAACCTCGATACCCTGAATCTGTAAATAGTTACTGTTCCACTACTTGGTAGCTATACCCGTAAAGGGTTAATTCTTAAAGGGATCCCTCTGCTGACCCGGGATCCTTATTGTTTTGCATTTGTTTGATTTTTCTAAAGTTTTACACATGTTTCCAGAACTGCAGTAATCATGGACCGTGCATGATACAAACTCTTCCTTGTAAATAGTTTACACCTTCTAAAGGGTGTTTCCTACTGGTTTTACTTAAAGACTCTTTGTGAAGATACCTTTTCTACTGATCCTACTTAAAGACTCTTTGCGAAGATACTGTATCGGAGCCTTTGCTGAAAAAGGACTGGTAGCTAGAGGAAAGGAGCTACCTCAGAAAGACTTGATCCTCTCTTAAAGGGGATGCAGAAAGTGTACTTATAAGTGATACTGTTTTAGAACAGTAATGTGAAAGTAAAATGATAATGTTGACATGTAAAAGTTACGTGCATTGAAATGGTTAACTGTAAAAAGTGAAGAAATGTTGATAATGTTCCTTAGAAGAAAGTGTGAGAGCTAGAAGAAAGATGCAGTGGGCCCGTAGGGGTAGACAGAATGTCCTGCATAGTTGGAAGTAGAAAGTAGTAATGAAGGTTGCTGATATAAGGAAATAGTTAATAATGTTGATAAGGTAATGGGGATAGAAGGTAGACCCTGAGTCCTCCATAGGAAGTTAGAAGAGTTAATAATGTGTTACCGAGGACAGAGAGTGAACCCGTAGGGGTTAGGTGGTAGGTCCTCTTAAGGGTCATATGAAGATGGCCCAGTGCTTCCAAAATTGAAAGAAATGTTATGTTCTATACCATGTATAGCAGTTGAAAGGCAGTAGGTCCTGGCTGAACGGGACGGTCCTGTAACAGAAAGGAGAGGCAGTAGGTCTGGTGCCGATAGGACAGGCGGTCATGCAGATCCAAAGTAGGAGAATGTAAAAGTTAAAATACCTTATAATGTGATTATAGGAAGGACTTTAGTGGATTAAGAGTGTATGTCCTTAAAGGCAAAGTTAAATTATTGTTCAACAATTTTTGCACTTAGTAGAATACCCGGTTGGGTAAGAAAAGTTAATTATAGCATGTTGCTATGATATTTTACCATGTTTGTAACGTTCAAGTGTCCTCACCTCCCATAAAGGGAAGCTCTGTTTAAATATGCTTATTGTTATTGCACTCAACAAAATTGTATGTCTTTTTGCTAACTTGTATTGTTGTTTTCTTCCCAGTCCCGGAGTACTGTGTTTAACCAGGGGGGAGTGCAGCGCCCCAGAGTCCTGGTCGTTGCAGTGCTGTGGCTCCGCCACTATGGGGAGCTACGGTGCATCCGATGGCACTGAAGGAGTTCATCTGATCAGGTATCACAGACACCAATACATTTCACAGCTGGGCCTCCGGGGGGAGCTAAGGGTGCTATTCATTAGGCCACTCCCCACCATAGTGGGTAAACTGGGGGTCAGGCAGGAAGTTAGATCAGAAAGCTGACTGGGTTGGACGAAGCAACACCTAGTGGCAGAGGGTGTTGTGGAGGAAGAGACAGTAGGGTCTCTGTCAGGGGTGGGATCCTGACAGAGGCTTGGCATTGAAAAGAACGTAACGGGTCCGCGCCAGCTCCGGGAAGCGGCGGAACCCAAGAAAGGACTAGAAGCGAGATAGATTGTGCTGAGTGAGAAACGAGATCAAGCAAAGGAGAAATACCAGTAGGGGTCGTGCTGTAAGACCGGAGCAACATCCTACTGAGGCGCACTACCGGTGGCCAGAACGCCGAGGGAGTATTACAATAACCAGCTTCAAGCAATACTCTAAACAGCGGCAGGACAGTCAGTTTAAGGCGGGCTGTCTAACACATATCACCTATGAAGTCTTGGGAGGCAATTGCGGGAGAGGGGCGTCTCTAGGGTCCCGGAAGAACTCCAGGCCTATCCGACAAACGGGTGCCGTTCTAACTGTAACATCAGGAAAGGACGGACGATTAGAAGAACATCATTTAATCGAGTTGTGAGGGAACTTAAGAAACAGACACAACGGTTGTGGGGTACTTTCCGTAAGCATAGCAGGGAAGGACTACAACACATAGCGCTAAGAAGGAAGGCACCGATTTCCACCTGTGAAGTGAACTCTGAAGGTGCCATTGGACCGGCCGGACTTGCGCAGCCTGGTGAACCATATTCTGGACTGAGGACTCAGAGATCTCCAGTAAAGAGGTAAAGAGACTGCAACCTGGTGTCCTCGTTATTTACCGCGACCTGCACCCCACAACTGCACCGTTACAACACCACTTATTGCACCGGACGTCCCCCACTGACAGACAGGGCCACGGACCGGGTCTAGCCACCGTGACAACCCCAGAACTGATAACTCAGAGGCCCGGCTCCGGGTACCCCTCGGCACTGCGGCGGTGTGGGGGCGCTCCAAACCCAGCCAGGCAAAATCTGAAAGATCTAAGTATCAGGTATATGTCACTTTAAATAGCGCTAATACTGCTAATAGTGCCACTAAGAGCTCTTACCCATAGTCTCCACTGTGGTAACCTCGATAAGCAGCCCCAACGCGGCTTGTACACAAGGGCAGTATTATAGTAGTTATATTCTTGTACATAGGAGCAGTATTATAGTAGTTATATTCTTGTACATAGGGGGCAGTATTATAGTAGTTATATTCTTGTACATAGGAGCAGTATTATAGTAGTTATATTCTTGTACATAGGGGCAGTATTATAGTAGTTATATTCTTGTACATAGGAGCAGTATTATAGTAGTTATATTCCTGTACATAGGAGCAGTATTATAGTAGTTATATTCTTATACATAGGAGGCAGTATTGTAGTAGTTATATTCTTGTACATAGGGTCAGTATTATAGTAGTTATATTCTTATACATAGGAGCAGTATTATAGTAGTTATATTCTTGTACATAGGAGCAGTATTATAGTAGTTATATTCTTGTACATAGGAGCAGTATTATAGTAGTTATATTCTTGTACATAGGGTCAGTATTATAGTAGTTATATTCTTGTACATAGGAGCAGTATTATAGTAGTTATATTCTTATACATAGGGGCAGTATTATAGTAGTTATATTCTTGTACATAGGAGCAGTATTATAGTAGTTATATTCCTGTACATAGGAGCAGTATTATAGTAGTTATATTCTTGTACATAGGAGCAGTATTATAGTAGTTATATTCTTATACATAGGGGCAGTATTATAGTAGTTATATTCTTGTACATAGGAGCAGTATTATAGTAGTTATATTCTTATACATAGGGGCAGTATTATAGTAGATATATTCTTGTACATAGGAGCAGTATTATAGTAGTTATATTCTTATACATAGGGGCAGTATTATAGTAGTTATATTCTTGTACATAGGAGCAGTATTATAGTAGTTATATTCTTGTACATAGGGGCAGTATTATAGTAGTTATATTCTTGTACATAGGAGCAGTATTATAGTAGTTATATTCTTGTACATAGGAGCAGTATTATAGTAGTTATATTCTTGTACATAGGGGCAGTATTATAGAAGTTATATTCTTGTACATAGGGGGCAGTATTATAGTAGTTATATTCTTGTACATAGGAGCAGTATTATAGTAGTTATATTCTTATACATAGGAGCAGTATTATAGTAGTTATATTCTTATACATAGGGGCAGTATTATAGTAGTTATATTCTTGTACATAGGAGCAGTATTATAGTAGTTATATTCTTATACATAGGGGCAGTATTATAGTAGATATATTCTTGTACATAGGAGCAGTATTATAGTAGTTATATTCTTATACATAGGGGCAGTATTATAGTAGTTATATTCTTGTACATAGGAGCAGTATTATAGTAGTTATATTCTTGTACATAGGGGCAGTATTATAGTAGTTATATTCTTGTACATAGGAGCAGTATTATAGTAGTTATATTCTTGTACATAGGAGCAGTATTATAGTAGTTATATTCTTGTACATAGGGGCAGTATTATAGAAGTTATATTCTTGTACATAGGGGGCAGTATTATAGTAGTTATATTCTTGTACATAGGGGAAATATTATAAAAGTTATATTCTTGTACATAGGAGCAGTATTATAGTAGTTATATTCTTGTACATAGGAGCAGTATTATAGTAGTTATATTCTTGTACATAGGGGCAGTATTATAGAAGTTATATTCTTGTACATAGGGGGCAGTATTATAGTAGTTATATTCTTGTACATAGGGGAAATATTATAGAAGTTATATTCTTGTACATAGGAGCAGTATTATAGTAGTTATATTCTTGTACATAGGAGCAGTATTATAGTAGTTATATTCTTGTACATAGGAGCAGTATTATAGTAGTTATATTCTTGTACATAGGGGCAGTATTATAGAAGTTATATTCTTGCCCCTATGTACAAGAGTATTACTATAATACTGCCCCTATGTACAAGAATGTAATATTCTTGTACATAGGGGCAGTATTATAGTAGTTATATTCTTGTACATAGGGGCAGTATTATAGTAGTTATATTCATGTACATAGGGGCAGTATTATAGTAGTTATATTCCTGTACCTAGGAGCAGTATTATAGTAGTTATATTCCTGTACCTAGGAGCAGTATTATAGTAGTTATATTCTTGTACATAGGGGGCAGTATTATAGTAGTTATATTCTTGTACATAGGGGCAGTATTATAGTAGTTATATTCTTGTACATAGGGGCAGTATTATAGTAGTTATATTCTTGTACATAGGAGCAGTATTATAGTAGTTATATTCTTGTACATAGGGGGCAGTATTATAGTAGTTATATTCTTGTATATAGGAGCAGTATTATAGTAGTTATATTCTTGTACATAGGGGCAGTAGTATAGTAGTTATATTCTTGTACATAGGGGGCAGTAGTATAGTAGTTATATTCTTGTACATAGGGGGCAGTAGTATAGTAGTTATATTCCTGTATATAGGGGGCAGTAGTATAGTAGTTATATTCTTGTACATAGGGGGCAGCATTATAGTAGTTATATTCTTGTACATAGGGGCAGTATTATAGTAGTTATATTCTGGTACATAGGAGCAGTATTATAGTAGTTATATTCTTGTACATAGGGGCAGTGTTATAGTAGTTATATTCTTGTACATAGGGGCAGTATTATAGCAGTTATATTCTTGTACATAGGAGCAGTATTATAGCAGTTATATTCTTGTACATAGGGGCAGTATTATAGTAGTTATATTCTTGTACATAGGGGCAGTATTATAGTAGTTATATTCTCGTACATAGGAGCAGTATTATAGTAGTTCTATTCTTGTACATAGAAGCAGTATTATAGTAGTTATATTCTTGTACATAGGAGCAGTATTATAGTATTAGTTATATTCTTGTATATAGGGGCAGTATTATAGTAGTTATATTCTTGTACATAGGGGCAGTGTTATAGTAGTTATATTCTTGTACATAGGAGCAGTATTATAGTAGTTATATTCTTGTACATAGGAGCAGTATTATAGTAGTTATATTCTTGTACATAGGAGCAGTATTATAGTATTAGTTATATTCTTGTATATAGGGGCAGTATTATAGTAGTTATATTCTTGTACATAGGGGCAGTATTATAGTAGTTATATTCTTGTACATAGGAGCAGTATTATAGTAGTTATACTCTTGTACATAGGAGCAGTATTGTAGTAGTTATACTCTTGTACATAGGGGAAGTATTATAGTAGTTATATTCTTGTACATAGGGGGCAGTATTATAGTAGTTATATTCTTGTACATAGGAGCAGTATTATAGTAGTTATATTCTTGTACATAGGGGGCAGTAGTATAGTAGTTATATTCCTTTACATAGGGGGCAGTAGTATAGTAGTTATATTCTTGTACATAGGCGCAGTATTATAGTAGTTATATTCTTGTACATAGGGGCAGTATTATAGTAGTTATATTCTTGTACATAGGAGCAGTATTATAGTAGTTATATTCTTGTACATAGGAGCAGTATTATAGTAGTTATATTCTTGTACATAGGAGCAGTATTATAGTAGTTATATTCTTGTACATAGAGGCAGTATTATAGTAGTTATATTCTTGTACATAGGGGGCAGTATTATTGTAGTTATATTCTTGCACATAGGGAGCATTATTATAGTAGTTATATTCTTGTACATAGGAGCAGTATTATAGTAGTTATATTATTGTACATAGGGGCAGTATTATTGTAGTTATATTCTTGAACATAGGGAGCAGTATTATAGTAGGTATATTCTTGTACATAGGAGCAGTATTATAGTAGTTATAGTCTTGACATAGGGGCAGTATTATAGTAATATTATTGTACATAGGGGCTGTATTATAGTAGTTATATTCTTGTACATAGGAGCAGTATTATAGTAGTTATATTCTTATATATAGGGGCAGTATTATAGTAATATTCTTGCACATAGGAGCAGTATTATAGTAGTTATATTCTTGTACATAGGGGGCAGTATTATAGTAGTTATATTCTTGTACATAGGGGCAGTATTATAGTAGTTATATTCTTTGTACATAGGAGCAGTATTATAGTTTTATTCTTGTACATAGTAGCAGTATTATAGCAGTTATAGTCTTGTACATAGGGGCAGTATTATAGCAGTTATATTCTTGTACATAGGAGCAGTATTATAGTAGTTGTATTCTTGTACATAGGGGCAGTATTATAGTAGTTATAGTCTTGTACATAGGGGCAGTATTATAGTAGTTATATTCTTGTACATAGGAGCAATATTATAGTAGTTATATTCTTGTACATAGGGGGCAGTATTATTGTAGTTATATTCTTGTACATAGGGAGCAGTATTATAGTAGTTATATTCTTGTACATAGGAGCAGTATTATAGTAGTTATATTCTTGTACATAGGGGCAGTATTATAGTAGTTATATCCTTGTACATAGGAGCAGTATTATAGTAGTTTCATTCTTGTACATAGTGGGCAGTATTATAGTAGTTATATTCTTGTACATAGGGCAGTATTATAGCAGTTATATTCTTGTACATAGGGGCAGTATTATAGTAGCTATATTCTTGTACATAGGAGCAGTATTATAGTAGTTATATTCTTGTACATAGGAGCAGTATTATAGTAGTTATATTATTGTACATAGGAGCAGTACTATAGTAGTTATATTCTTGCACATAGGGGCAGTATTATTGTAGTTATATTCTTGTACATAGGGAGCAGTATTATAGTAGTTATATTCTTGTACATAGGAGCAGTATTATAGTAGGTATATTCTAAAACATAGGAGCAGTATTATAGTAGTTACTATAATACTGTCCCTACGTACAAGAATGTAACTACTATAATACTGCCCCAATGTACAAGAATATAATTACTATAATACTGCCCCTATGTACAAGAGTATTACTATAATACTGCCCCTATGTACAAGAATGTAATATTCTTGTACATAGGGGCAGTATTATAGTAGTTATAGTCTTGTACATAGGGGCAGTATTATAGTAGTTATAGTCTTGTACATAGGGGCAGTTTTATAGTAGTTATATTTGCAGCGCCCCAGAGTCCTGGTCGTTGCAGTAACGTCGCTCTGCCGCTAAGGGGAGTGATGGTACGTCTGATGGCACCAAAGGAGTTCACCTGACCAGGTATCACAGACACCAATACACTTCACAGTCTGACCTCCAGGGGGAGCTGTGCTATGTATTAGGCCACTCCTCACAATCTGGTAAAACTGGGGGTTAGAGAGGAAGTTAGGCAGAAAGCTGACTGGGTTGGAGCCAGGCAACATCCTGTGGCAGAGGGTGTTGCAGGGGAAGACTCAGGGGGTCCCTGTCAGGGGTGGGATCCTGACAGAGGCCTAGCGAACAGAGAGAACGTTATGGGACCGCGCCTGCACGAGATAGCGGCGGTGCCCTAAGAAAGGACAAGAAGCGAGGTTTATTGTGCTGAGTGAGAAACGAGATCAACGCAACAAGGAGAAATACCAGTAGGAGTCGTGCTGTAAGACGAGGCAACATCCTACTGAGGCGCGCAGCCGGTGGCCAGAACGCCGAGGAAGTACTAGGCTCCAAGCAATACTTCAAACCTACGGCAGGACAGTCAGTTATAGGCGGGCTGTCTCACACAAATCACCTACGAAGACATAGGGGGCAACATTTGGAGAGGGGCGACTCTAGGGTCCCGGAAGAACTCCGAGCCTACCCGTCATACGGGTGCGTCCTAGCCATATAATCTGGGGGACGAAGAAGAACATCAGAATCGAGTTGTGAGGGAACTTCAGAAACAGACACAACAGTTGTGGGGACTATCCCGTAAGCACAGCAGGGGAGGACCACAACACACAAGCGCTAGAAGGTAGGCACTGATTTCCACCTGCAAAGGGAACTCTGGAGGTGCCATCAGACCGGCCGGACTTGCGCAGCCCGGTTAACCGTATTCCAGACTGAGTGTCCTGAAGCCTCCAGTAAAGAGGTAAAGAGACTGCAACCTGGTGTCCTCGTTATTTACTGCGACCGGCACTCCACCGCACTACCACCCCCTTCCACACCTATTATTGGGCGCCCCTAAGCAGGGTCACGGACCGGGTCTAGCCACCATGACAATCCCAGCACAGAGACTCAGAGGCCCGGTACCGGGTACCTCTCGGCCCTGCAACAGTGGGGGCGCTACAACTTGGCGTCACGAACAGGATCCTACTTAAGCCCGAGGATCGGGTCATGTGTGCCTTGGGATTGTGATTTATTGTATTTGGACTGTGATTTATTGCAAAGACTGTGCACTGCCATTTGCCGCCAAAACCCGCCGCCATTGCAGCGCCACCGGGAGCGCAGAAGAAGAAGGGCGTGCCATGGGAGGAGACTACCAGAGCGGCGCCAAAAGCAGTGACCGCCCCCTCCGACTTCTGCTGCGAGATGATGACCTGCCCAGAAGCAGAGGAGAACCACCCCCTGATTTGCAACGGCGGGAACGAGGTGAAGAGGGAGCTCGACCTTGGAGAAATGGCGGGGCCAGGTGTATGCGGTGCCGCCGAATGCCGGACAGTGACGATGAGCAGCAAGTGCCCGAGCGACGGCGAAGTATTCCCGGCTTGTCCTCACCCACCGGAGACGGACCCGAATCCACCTCAGCTGAAGGACTCGAACTCCTTGGAGCCGTCGGCGGAGGGGCCGAGCCTACCTATCCCAACCACGGAGCCATGGAGAGCGGAACCACATCAAGAGGCCACCGTGGAGGAACCGCAGTCCGGGCTGCGGCCGATTCCAGTGTCCTTGTCAGCGGAACGGATCGACATTGGTGGAATCACATTAGGCGCAGGTATGGAAGACGCACCTGCTCCCCTGACCGATCCTGCTCCCCTGACCGATCCCGCTCCCGCGACCGCGCCTCGCCCCAACAATAACCGTTTCCTCTCGGCGGGGCTGGTGGTGCTCACCCCCGACACGATGGGGAAGCTGGTACCTCCACTACCGACCACGATGGGGGAACCCATAGATGTGAGCCCAGAAGGGGTGATCCTCCAGTGGGACACCCCCTGGACCGGGCCAGAAGGAGCTCGGGAGGAAGGCCTCACCCTTGCTGTGCTCACCTGGGAACAATATAAACAATGCCTGATCCTACATTGGAAAAACCGAAAAGACACAGAACAAACTAATGCGCCAAAAGTACAACGCCCGAAGCCTGCGTGCGGCAGGAAAGATGTGGTAAAGCGGGGAACTGTGCTGGCCTTTCACCCAAAGCGGGGTTGGGGCTCCATACAGGAACCGGGACTACCGACTGATGTCTTCGTTACCAGTTATAACGTGAAGACTCCCTGCCGCGACCAATATGGTGACCCACTATTGCAAAGGGGGGATCAGGTGACCTACACCCGCCACCGGAGTGCGCAAGGATGGTGCGCTCGGAACGTCCAGCGATGTGGGCCTGAGGGGGTGTCACCTGTTGCCCCGATCATGACCGGTCCGGACTTGACAGATCTTGTTACTATCGCCACTGTATGCCTTGTTGCGGCTACCGAGCTTGCAGCCAGGGTTAGCCTTCGAATCCAGACACCGGGTGACCTGACTGCACCCGAGAGACCAACCGTTGACACTGACACTACATCAGCCGCCGACCAGGGGCCGAAGCTTGAACGGTCGAGGTGTCCACTGTCGGCTGATGTCTTGCAACTTACTATGAAGCTCTAGATGCCTTATAGAATGTAAATAGTTAACTGTTTGTCTTCTTGCTGCTACAACCCGATCAGGGTAACTCTTAAAGGGATCCCTTTGTTTACCCGGGATCCCTTCCTCTGCTTTTGCTTTTGTTTCCTGTTTTATCATTGTTGAAAGAACTGCTGGATCATGAACACTGCATGATTACAAACTCCCTGTAAATAGTTTGCACCTTCTTAAAGGTGCCCTCTACTGGTTTTACAAAAGAAGGGACTCTTTGCGAAGAAACTGTTCCTGGAGACAGCACCGGAGCCCTTGCTGTATACGAACTCGCAGCTTGAGAAGTTGCACTACCTCATAGAGACTTGGTCCCTTCTTAAAGGGGACGTTCATCGATAGCACTTAGATAATGATGATACTTTAACAGAAGAAGTAATAATGCTGACATGTAGCAGTTATATGTAGTTAGCTAGTTATTTGTAAGGAATGTTTAATAATGTGTTAGAGAATGAGGACAGGAAGTGAACCTGTACGGGGTTAGTCGGCGAGTCCTCCTAGGAGCCATACAGAGATGGCTCGGTGATCCTGAACTGAGAGATGGAAGATAAGTTCTATACTGTGTATAGTAGCAGAAAGGCAGTAGGCCCGGGCAGAAAGGGGCGGTCCTGCAACAGAGCGAGAGGCAGCAGGCCTGGGGCAGATAGACAGGCGGTCCTGCAGATGTAAAGAAGGAAAATGAAGAAAGGTTGATTAGCCTTATAGTGTTTTATAAGAAGGTCTTTAGTGGATTCAGTGTGTACGTCCTTAAAGGCAACGTTAAATTATTGTTCAAAAATTTGCACTTAGTAGAATACCCGGTTGGGTCAGAAAAGTTATTTATAGTATGTTATTTAAAGTATTTAACCATGTTTGTAACGTTCAAGTGTCCTCACCTCCCATAAAGGGAAGCTCTGTTCAAATTTACTTATTGTTATTGCATTTCAAAATTGTATGTCTTTTTGCTGACATGTATTGTTGTTTTCTTCCCAGTCCAGGAGTACTGGATTTAACCGGGGGCGAGTGCAGCGCCCCAGAGTCCTGGTCGTTGCAGTAACGTCGCTCTGCCGCTAAGGGGAGTGATGTTACGTCTGATGGCACTGAAGGAGTTCACCTGACCAGGTATCACAGACACCAATACACTTCACAGTCTGACCTCCAGGGGGAGCTAAGGGTGCTATGTATTAGGCCACTCCTCACAATCTGGTAAAACTGGGGGTTAGAGAGGAAGTTAGGCAGAAAGCTGACTGGGTTGGAGCCAGGTAACATCCTGTGGCAGAGGGTGTTGCAGGGGAAGACTCAGGGGGGTCCCTGTCAGGGGTGGGATCCTGACAGAGGCCTAGCGAACAGAGAGAACGTTACGGGACCGCGCCTGCACTTGATCGCGGCGGTACCCCAAGAAAGGACAAGAAGCGAGGTTTATTGTGCTGAGTGAGAAACGAGATCAACGCAACAAGGAGAAATACCAGTAGGAGTCGTGCTGTAAGACGAGGCAACATCCTACTGAGGCGCGCAGCCGGTGGCCGGAACGCCGAGGAAGTACTAGGCTCCAAGCAATACTTCAAACCTACGGCAGGACAGTCAGTTATAGGCGGGCTGTCTCACACAAATCACCTACGAAGACATAGAGGGCAACATTTGGAGACGGGCGACTCTAGGGTCCCGGAAGAACTCCGAGCCTACCCGTCATACGGGTGCGTCCTAGCCATATAATCTGGGGGACGAAGAAGAACATCAGAATCGAGTTGTGAGGGAACTTCAGAAACAGACACAACAGTTGTGGGGACTATCCCGTAAGCACAGCAGGGGAGGACCACAACACACAAGCGCTAGAAGGAAGGCACAGATTTCCACCTGCAAAGGGAACTCTGGAGGTGCCATCAGACCGGCCGGACTTGCGCAGCCCGGTTAACCATATTCCAGACTGAGTGTCCTGAAGCCTCCAGTAAAGAGGTAAAGAGACTGCAACCTGGTGTCCTCGTTATTTACTGCGACCGGCACTCCACCGCACTACCACCCCCTTCCACACCTATTATTGGGCGCCCCTCAGCAGGGTCACGGACCGGGTCTAGCCACCGTGACAATCCCAGCGCAGAGACTCAGAGGCCCGGTACCGGGTACCCCTCGGCCCTGCAACAGTGGGGGCGCTACATATTCTTGTACATAGGAGCAGTATTATAGTAGTTATATTCTTGTACATAGGGAGCAGTATTATAGTAGTTATATTCTTGTACATAGGGGCAGTATTATGGTAGTTATATTCTTGTACATAGGGGCAGTATTATAGTAGTTATATTCTTGTACATAGAGGCAGTATTATAGTAGTTATATTCTTGTACATAGGGGCAGTATTATAGTAGTTATATTCTTGTACATAGGAGCAGTATTATAGTAGTTATATTCTTGTACATAGAGGCAGTATTATAGTAGTTATATTCTTGTACATAGAGGCAGTATTATAGTAGTTATATTCTTGTACATAGGGGCAGTATTATAGTAGTTACATTCCTGTACATAGGAGCAGTATTATAGTAGTTATATTCTTGTACATAGGGGCAGTATTATAGTAGTTATATTCTTGTACATAGGGGCAGTATTATAGTAGTTATATTCTTGTACATGGGGCAGTATTATATTAGTTATATTCTTGTACATAGGGAGCAGTATTATAGTAGTTATATTCTTGTACATAGGAGCAGTATTATAGTAGTTATATTCTTGTACATAGGGGCAGTATTATAGCAGTTATATTCTTATACATAGGGGCAGTATTATAGTAGTTATATTCTTGTACATAGGAGCAGTATTATAGTAGTTATATTCTTGTACATAGGAGCAGTATTATAGTAGTTATATTCTTGTACATAGGAGCAGTATTATAGTAGTTATATTCTTGTACATAGGGGCAGTATTATAGTAGTTATATTCTTGTACATAGGAGCAGTATTATAGTAGTTATATTCTTGTACATAGGGGCAGTATTATAGTAGTTATATTCTTATACATAGGGGCAGTATTATAGTAGTTATATTCTTGTACATAGGAGCAGTATTATAGTAGTTATATTCTTGTACATAGGAGCAGTATTATAGTAGTTATATTCTTGTACATAGGGGCAGTATTATAGTAGCTATATTCTTGTACATAGGAGCAGTATTATAGTAGTTATATTCTTGTACATAGGGGGCAATATTTACTATATTATGGAAACCATCTGTGCCAAGACGTAATTCAGAAGGGAAAAGGAGGATGTCCAGCTTCACAATAGTGAAAAATATTTATTGAGTGGATGAGTACGAAAAAAGCCATATGGAAAATGAATTAAAATGTACAAAGGAGGCTTAAAAATATTGCATCAGCGCATTTTTGGTGCTTGGCATCCTTAATCATGAGGTGTACTGTGCATGACGGGAAGGCATCTTTAGAACTTGCGGTCCTGCGCAGTGCGCCTCTGATGGGAAGCGTATACCCGGCTTCAGAGACACAGTGATGCTGCAGAACTGAGTGGCGCGTAAGCGCTAGAATTGTATGAACTGACTTCAATGCCGTCTCGTGCAAATTATGTTATTACTCACACAGGGACATGAAAACATGGAAAGAGGGCTGACCAGTCTGAGAAAGCTAATGCCCCGTCAACTAGTCAAAACACGAATTAGCAGAGGAAACGGTGACAATATAGATGGGTTTTTTTTAATTATTTATTTAACTGAATGACATTATACCGGGCTGGTTAGGCAGAGAGTTTAATTACACATAGGTGAATGCTGCTGGGTTGGAGGGTACGGGGGACCTGGCAGGTTCCCTTTAAAAATGGAAGCAGAATGTTTTCTGAGCCCTCGTCTACATGTCTTCTGGGGTGTATCGCAGTCCCTCCTTCTAATTTTTGGCAGCCCTTGCATAGGATTTACCAGTCTAGGAGTCTACTACATGACAAATGTGTATGATCCCTTCTTTACAGTTCTGTTCTGTAAACTACGCCTTGAAGCCATAAGCTATCGTAAACGGTGTCCAATCGACCGAGAGGGATTGGTAATGGTGGTAGTGAGTAGTCTGGGGTTTTCGGAGAGTTAGCAGTGACCGAGGGGTGTATACACATATTCCATGTGTTGGAATCCGGAGGTGTACGTGCCGTACGCTCAGCGTTAGTTTTCCGATAGCCGGCCTAGTGGTGCGAACAGGCTGCGGCCTCTGTTGATCGTCGGCCAATCGTGTAATTGTCCGGATGATAGGGGGCAGCAGAGAGCTGTTCGCTCCAAAGATCACAGCGGGTGGTACTCGGGACCTTCCCGGCCTGTGATATCAGGGATCTGTGGGATTAAGAAAGTCCTGACAACTTATTTCCTGACACTGGACATCCTCCTTATTCCCGCAGTATTGAGACACTTTTGGGTTTTTTTACCACACACAGATGACATGATAGAAAGCTTTGTGAACTTTCACAAAACCATTTCAGGGCATCCTAATGTAGAAGGTGGGACGGGGGGCTGCTCCATCACCGGCGGGTATTACTGGGTAAATGCCCCGGTATGAGAATGAAGAATTATGCATTGACTTGTTGGGACTCGTAAATCGACAATTGGGATCCAGTCAGAAAGATCGGCTGTCTGGAGTGAACTGGATCACATATTGTGGTTAGGGGTCCGAATACAATGGGATATGTATGCATAGGACAATGGGGGTCCGAATACCATGGGATATGTATGCATAGGACGCCCACATGTCTTCTCCCTTGTGGCTGTGCTGCTTATATTCGCCCGTCATACAAGTATCCAGAATGTCTCACGAAAGTGCCAGCGATTAGTAAGCTTGTAAAGCGTGCGGCGGATCGCTCCTCGCTGCTGTTACCGCCGTTTACTGATCTCATAAATGCTCCTCTAATTACATCCTCCCTGTAACATGTTATGACATCTCCAGAAAAAACTAATTGCTATTTCTCCAACATCTGAGCCGGTGTTGTGGCATTCATCACAATCCAGGATGCGGGAGGAGAGAGCGAGCACGCAATCCTGCGAAGAGATAATGCCGCTGCTCCAGCGTACAGCGCACACATCCCGTCATCTAATGTACACAGGGTGGAAAGCAGCAGGAGAGGTCTGCGGAGGCAGAGGAACGTGCGGAGGGAGAGGGAGGTGCGGAGGCAGAGGGAGGTGCGGAGGCAGAGGGACGTGCGGAGGCAGAGGGAGGTGCGGAGGCAGAGGAACGTGCGGAGGCACAGGGACGTGCGGAGGGAGAGGGAGGTGCGGAGGCAGAGGGACGTGCAGAGGGAGGGGGACATGCGGAGGCAGAGGGAGGTGCGGAGGCAGAGGGACGTGCGGAGGGAGAGGGACGTGCAGAGGGAGGGGGACGTGCGGAGGCAGAGGGAGGTGCGGAGGCAGAGGGACGTGCGGAGGTAGAGGGACGTGCGGAGGGAGATGTACGTGCGGAGGAAGAGGGAGGTGCGGAGGCAGAGGAACGTGCGGAGGCACAGGGACGTGCAGAGGGAGAGGGAGGTGCGGAGGCAGAGGGACGTGCAGAGGGAGGGGGACATGCGGAGGCAGAGGGAGGTGCGGAGGCAGAGGGACGTGCGGAGGTAGAGGGACGTGCGGAGGGAGATGTACGTGCGGAGGCAGAGGGAGGTGCGGAGGCAGAGGAACGTGCGGAGGCACAGGGACGTGCGGAGGGAGAGGGAGGTGCGGAGGCAGAGGGACGTGCAGAGGGAGGGGGACATGCGGAGGCAGAGGGAGGTGCGGAGGCAGAGGGACGTGCGGAGGCAGAGGGACGTGCGGAGGGAGAGGGACGTGCAGAGGGAGGGGGACGTGCGGAGGCAGAGGGAGGTGCGGAGGCAGAGGGACGTGCGGAGGCAGAGGGAGGTGCGGAGGGAGAGGGAGGTGCGGAGGCAGAGGGACGTGCAGAGGGAGGGGGACATGCGGAGGCAGAGGGAGGTGCGGAGGCAGAGGGACGTGCGGAGGCAGAGGGACGTGCGGAGGGAGAGGGACGTGCAGAGGGAGGGGGACGTGCGGAGGCAGAGGGAGGTGCGGAGGCAGAGGGAGGTGCGGAGGCAGAGGGACGTGCGTATGCAGAGGGATGTACAAAGGCAGGGGGATGTACAGAGGCAGAGGGACGTGTGGAGGCCAAGGGGACATGCTGAGGCCAAGCGGACGTGGGAAGACAGAGGCAGGTGCAGAGGCAGAGGAACGTGCGGAGGCAGAGGAAGGAGGGCCTTGTGGAGGCCAAGGGGATGTGCTGAGGAAGAGGGACGTGCGGAGGCAAGTGTGGATGCAGAGGGAGGTGCGGAGGCAGAGGGACATGCAGAGGGAGAGGGACGTGCGGAGGGAGAGGGACGTGCGGAGGGAGAGGGACGTGCGGAGGCAGAGGGACATGTGAGAGGCGCAGAGACAGAGGGACATGAGAAGGCAGGATGGATGTGCGGAGGCAGAGAGCCGTCCGTGCTGCCGTGTATACAAATACCGTGTCGCATTAACCCTTATGGCTGCTTTCACACATCAGGTTTTCGCTGTCAGGCTCAATCCGGCGAATTTTCAAAAAACCAGATCAGGCGAATGTTGCTGCCGGATCAGGTTTTTTTCCCATAGACTTGTATTAGTGCCGGATTGCACCGGATGACATTGCGTTTCGTCTGGTTTTCGCCGGATCCGGCAAATCTACTGCTTCCGGTTTCTTGAAAAAACGTCCATTGCAACGTTTTTTGTCTCCAGCAAAAAAGCCTGAAGCGCCGGGTCTGGCGCTTCCGGCTGTTTGTTAGAATGGGAGCCGGAAGGTGCCGGATCCGGAAAAAGGCGGATCCGGCGGCCTGATCCAGTTTTTTAAACTGAGCATGCTCCAAATTTTTTTTTTATCCAATAATCTAGATAGGCTAGCCAGATCCGTCAAAAAAACAGATCCGTCGCATCAGTTTTTCACAATCTGCGCCGGATCCAGTTTTTTCAACATTCGCCGGATTTAGCCTGACACTGAAAACCTGATGTGTGAAAGTATCCTCTATACTGCTGCTGAATGTCAGGCGTAGATTGGATGCTCTGCAGTCATTTTCGGCTGCAGGAGGGCAGTTTCGGGGTGATACTTTTAACTCCTTAGATGCCACAATCCCTTCTGACAATAAAAAACAATGGATGGTTATTTTTTTATGTATTCATGAAAAACGTCAGCTAACCATTAATTGATATACACACAGATGTAGCGCCCACTGACATGTACTCACCGCCCACTGACATGTACTCACCGCCCACTGACATGTAGTCACCGCCCACTGACATGTAGTCACCGCCCACTGAGTTAAAGGAAATTTGTCATCAGAAAACGACCAGGGCTTTGTGTCGCACTTGTTTTAAAAATTGAATTTTCTTTTCTTTACCCAAAACAAAGCAAAATTGTTAGTCTTGAAGTTTTTCATATGGGTTTATTTTTGTCTTTTCAGGAAGAGTTTTCAGCAGGCTCCTTATCATCAGAGGCAGGATTACAACGACAGGTAACACATCTCATAACACAGGATCCAGCCATCACAACAAGTGATGTCACCGCTCACCTCCTCCCTTGACAGTGACCTTTGCACACGCTCATTATATGCCTCAGTAACTAAGGATAGGATCTGAGTCTGTTCATTGCTGCTAATGTTCATGTTTTGTTTTCTAAAACAACAGGAACTTTTTTTTTTTTTTTTAAACAGTGGCAAATGTGAAAGTTACAAGATCTCGTATTTTTAATGCAAATCGTGATAAGGAAAAAAATAAAAACATTGACAAAAAATTGTAAAAATTTACATTTACCAGATTTAAACAATCTGTCATTTAGGACCCTACATCGTCAACGTACAACTTTGCCGGCGGAAACCTATAAAGCTGTGAAAAAAAAACTGTGGCTGTCAGAAAAAATGTTGGCGAAAGCTAAAAATGTGCACCAAAGGCTACTTTTTCTAAAAGGGATCAGTGTTTTGTTTTCCAGCAGGGTACAGCATTACTTTCTTATTAGTAAAGTCCTAATCATGGTCAGAAGAGGAGCAAAGTGAAGAGGAAGATCAAGACAATGGCGGAGAAGACCCTGGTGGACCTCTCTAGACTGCTCAACATACAGAGCGTTCATCCATCAAGTCACTCGAGATCAGCCGCTAAAAATAAATGTTGGGACCCCAATCGATCCCGAGGATTTTCGCTTTGGGTCCAATGCTCTTTAAAACTTTCCCATAAATCTGTTCTATCACCGCACTTTTATCAGACTTTTTACAAATTCTTTCTTGCTGCTACGTTTACTCCTTTTTAAATACTTTTTACTCATTTTTTTTTATATAATTTTTACAACTTGTAAACAAATTCCTACTAATTCTGTACATTTGTTTTGCCTTTAGTTTTTTTTTATACTTTTACTAGTATATATATTTTTTACATCCTTTTCACTACGACTTTGTTGCATCATTTTGGCACTTTTTTTTTTTTTTAAATAAACATTTTTTGTACTAATCCTTCGCATCATTTTTCAATGTTTTTTATGCTTTTCACCGGTACGTTTTCCATCATTTTTATGTTCATTCTTACATCCTTTTTTTTTGCGTAACCTAAATACTAATTTTTGGAGCTTCCTTTTTCATTGCTATTTTGCACACAAGTTTTATTTATAGAAAACTTTTGTCACTTTTTTTGTCATCTACTTTTACTTCAAATTTCTTTTAAAAATGTTTGCTTCTCATTTTTTTCGTACAATAACACATTTTTGGAATATTCCTTTTTTTCTTTTTTTTTTGTCTCATCTGTCACCATCAGATCTGGGGGGATGATAAATGTTTTTAGGGTCTACTCTGGAAATACATAAAAAAAAACTCTCAAATCTTAATATTTTGAAATTTTAAAAAATCCTGTTGACCGTTAGACGTAACGGCAGCTATCCCAGAAGTCTCAGAGATGGGTCCTGAGATTTTAAATTAAAATCTGGGATTACCGAAATTAATTGTGTCAGGGCCCTAATTAATGAGGGTGTCACCGCATGACTCACTGGCCCTTTCACCTACATTATCCCGTGTTTATTTGCTCTCATTGAATCGGCCTCTTTTGTAGGAAGATCATGTCCCTCAACTCTTCCCGATCAGCTCTTCTCATCATCTTCATCCCGCATCCATGATGCTCGGTGAATCGGAACTGATCTCTGCTGCTTTTAATCTGTTCCCTCATTAACTCTTAACAGCTTTGTTGTTGTAATCACTTAATTCTTCCGTAATACTCAGCGAGCAGCGGGGGATCCGGGCGCCTTCATTCTGTACCGAGAGAATCGCCTGTTGGAAAGCTGACGGATCTTTTCAGCCTTTCTTAAGATGGTTCTTCAACAAGAATTGAATAGAATTTTTTTTTTTTTTCAGTATAATTACAGACTGTATTTCCAGTGTCTGACATTTTTTTTTACATATAACCTGTGAAAATAAGTTCAAAAATTTGAAAATGAAAAGTCATTCTTCAAAAGTTCCTAAAGAAAATCTGTCTATTTGTTAAAGGAGGTTTCCATCAATGAAACAATGGAGTAATTTCACATAAGCAATCATTTCTTATTAAATGTTAGCCCCGTCGCGGTCTTCTCGGCCCCTCCACGGCTGCTTCGTTCACATGGTGGTCCTAATTGATGTCACCTAATGATTTTAATGGGTCCTTCCACCTGATATTGACATGACGTCACTTCGGTAATGGTTTACATATGACTTTTATGACAGGTCGCGGGGGGGGGGGGGGGAGGACAAGAAGGTATCATTCAAATGCATAGCTGTCACATAAAAGCTGTAGAAAAGCATGGTATTGCTGTTGTCTTCTCTCACAAATAAAACTGGTATTGGGGCACCTACCAGTCTTATATGTCCTGGAACTGTCACAATTTCCCTACTCTGTAATTTTCCATCTCCTCTTTCTGAGTAATGGTATATTAGCATTACACCAGCATTATAAGTCCTGGAACTCTTTCCTTAACTTCCATTGGCTTACCTGGCTTGCACTGAAAGTCTGACTTTTTGTTATGCCTGTATGAATTTTACAAACAGGAAAACGGGAGATGAGAAACAAAGAGTTAACCCCACTTCTTGTAGTGAGTCAAAGTCCCGTCCACTTCTTGTATAGAGATAAATACCTGCCCACTTCCTGTTGATATACAAAGAACTCCATATCTGTGGAAATCCTCCGCCACTTTCTGTAGAGACAGAGATCTTCCAACACTTCCTGTAGAGATAAGACTCGCCCCCACTTCCTGCAGAGAAACAAATGCTCACCCCACTTCCTGTAGAGAGACAAACACTCACCCTCACTTCCTGTAGAGAGACAAACATTCACCGCCACTTCCTGTAGAGACAAAAATTTAAACATTCACCACCACTTCCTGTAGAGAGACAAACACTCACCCCCACTTCCTGTAGAGAGACAAACATTCACCGCCACTTCCTACAAAGAGACAAATACCCCCACTTCCTGCAGAGAAACAAATGCTCACCCCACTTCCTGTAGAGAGATAAACACTCACCCTCACTTCCTGTAGAGAGACAAACATTCACCACCACTTCCTGTAGAGAGACAAACACCCCCACTTCCTGTAGAGAGATAAACACTCACCCCCACTTCCTGTAGAGAGATAAACACTCACCCCCACTTCCTGCAGAGACAAATACTCACTCCCACTTCCTGTAGAGAGACAAACACTCACCCCCACTTCCTGCAGAGACAAACACTCACCCCCACTTCCTGCAGAGACAAAGATCCATCTCAACTTACTGCAGAGACAGAAACCTCCATCCACTATCTGTAGAGAAAAAACAATCCTCCCATTTCCTGTAGGGAGTTAAAATATGGCTCCACTTCCTGTAAACAAATACCTGTATGGAGACAGTGTCCCGCCCCGCCTCCTGTATGGAGACAATGTCCCGCCCCTGCCTCCTGTATGGAGACAGTGTCCCGCCCCCGCCTCCTGTATGGAGACAATGTCTCGCCCCGCCTCCTGTATGGAGAAAGTGTCCCGCCCCCACCTCCTGTATGGAGACAATGTCCCGCCCCCACCTCCTGTATGGAGACAGTGTCCCGCCCCCGCCTCCTGTATGGAGACAGTGTCCCGCCCCCGCCTCCTGTATGGAGACAATGTCCCGCCCCGCCTCCTGTATGGAGAAAGTGTCCCGCCCCCACCTCCTGTATGGAGACAATGTCCCGCCTCCTGTATGGAGACATTGTCCCGCCCCCGCCTCCTGTATGGAGAAAGTGTCCCGCCCCACCTCCTGTATGGACAGTGTCCCGCCCCCGCCTCCTGTATGGAGACAGTGTCCCACCCCCGCCTCCTGTATGGAGACAGTGTTCCGCCCCTGCATATCTTAGACAGACAACAAGTTTGGATAACTCTTAGTATTGGGCCTGTAATGGGCCAGGATGAGCCGCCCTCCGCTCAGTGACAGGCCAGGTGTCATCCAGGACGAGCCGCCCTCTGCTCAGTGACAGGCCAGGTGTCATCCAGGACGAGCCACCCTCCGCTCAGTGACAGGCCAGGGGTCATCCAGGACGAGCCGCCCTCCGCTCAGTGACAGGCCAGGTGTCATCCAGGACGAGCCGCCCTCCGCTCAGTGACAGGCCAGGTGTCATCCAAGACGAGCCGCCCTCCGCTCAGTGACAGGCCAGGTGTCATCCAGGACGAGCCGCCCTCCGCTCAGTGACAGGCCAGGTGTCATCCAGGACGAGTCACCCTCCGCTCAGTGACAGACCAGGTGTCATCCAGGACGAGTCACCCTCCGCTCAGTGACAGACCAGGTGTCATCCAGGACGAGCCGCCCTCCACTCAGTGACAGGCCAGGTGTCATCCAGGACGAGTCACCCTCCGCTCAGTGACAGACCAGGTGTCATCCAGGACGAGTCACCCTCCGCTCAGTGACAGGCCAGGTGTCATCCAGGACGAGCCACCCTCCGCTCAGTGACAGGCCAGGTGTCATCCAGGACGAGCCGCCCTCCGCTCAGTGACAGGCCAGGTGTCATCCAGGACGAGCCGCCCTCCGCTCAGTGACAGGCCAGGTGTCATCCAGGACGAGCCGCCCTCCGCTCAGTGACAGGCCAGGTGTCATCCAGGACGAGCCACCCTCCGCTCAGTGACAGGCCAGGTGTCATCCAGGACGAGCCGCCCTCCGCTCAGTGACAGGCCAGGTGTCATCCAGGACGAGCCGCCCTCCGCTCAGTGACAGGCCAGGTGTCATCCAGGACGAGCCGCCCTCCGCTCAGTGACAGGCCAGGTGTCATCCAGGACGAGTCACCCTCCGCTCAGTGACAGACCAGGTGTCATCCAGGACGAGTCACCCTCCGCTCAGTGACAGACCAGGTGTCATCCAGGACGAGTCACCCTCCGCTCAGTGACAGACCAGGTGTCATCCAGGACGAGTCACCCTCCGCTCAGTGACAGACCAGGTGTCATCCAGGACGAGTCACCCTCCGCTCAGTGACAGACCAGGTGTCATCCAGGACGAGTCACCCTCCGCTCAGTGACAGGCCAGGTGCCATATTTGCTCTGCTCACAGCCGGGTAGAATAACAGTCATCTGTGAGTCTCAGTCGCTCCCTCCTTCTCATTATCATCCCATTCACATCTCATTTGTTGCATTCATGTCTATTAACTGAAAACATAAAGACCTGCTGGCCCGCCAGGCTTCAAAGCCCTGATCCCATCCCACCGGCCTGTGAAGTGGGGGCGCCTGCCCATTATTACTGAATGTAGTTAGTGTCAGGATCTCAAGTGATCATCATCTGCCCCAGCATGAGCCGAGCAGGAGGAAGGGAAGATCACTCACTCCTGGTAGGAGATCAGCCCCGGCCATTATAGAGCCGCTAATAACAGTGCCGGGCTTACCAGTAATGCCAGTAATTTAGAGAGTAATACCTGTAATGCCAATAACAACAGTGAGACTAGTAATGGCAGTAATACCAATAATATATAATAGATAGATAGATAGATAGATAGATAGATAGATAGATAGATAGATAGATAGATAGATAGATAGATAATAGATACAGTGGGGAAATTATTATTTGATCCCTTGTTGATTTTGTAAGTTTGCCCACTGACAAAGACATGAACAGTCTATAATTTTAAGAGTAGGGTAATTTTAACATTGAGAGATAGAATATCAAAAATAAAATCCAGAAAATCGCATTGTATAAATTATATAAATTTATTTGCATTTTGCAGTGAGAATTAAGTATTTGATCCCCTACCAACCATTAAGAGTTCTGGCTCCTACAGACCAGTTAGACGTTCCTAATCAACTCGTTACCTGCATTATAGACAGCTGTATTACATAGTCACCTTTATATAAGACTCCTGTCCACAGACTCAATTAATCAGTCAGACTCTAACCTCTACAACATGGGCAAGACCAAAGAGCTTTATAAGGATGTCAGGGACAAGATCATAGACCTGCACAAAGCTGGAATGGGCTACAAAGACATAAGTAAGACGCTGGGTGAGAAGGAGACAACTGTTGGTGCAATAGTAAGAAAATGGAAGAAATACAAAATGACAGTGAATCGACATTGATCTGGGGCACCATGCAAAATCTCACCTCATGGGTTTTCCTTGATCATGAGGAAGGTGAGAGATCAGCCTAAAACTACACAGGGGAAACTTGTTAATGATCTCAAGGAAGCTGGGACCACAGTCACAAGAAAACCATTGGTAACACATTACTAAGTAAAGGTGTAAAATCCTACAGTGCCCGCAAGGTCCCCCTGCTCAAGAAGGCACATGTGCGGCCCGTCTGAAGTTTGCCAATGAACACCTGGATGATTCTGTTAGTGATTGGGAGAAGGTGCTGTGGTCAGATGAGACAAAAATTGAGGTCTATGGCATTAACTCAACTCAACGTGTTTGGAGGAAGAGAAATGCTGCCTATGATCCAAAGAACACCATCCCCACTGTCAAGCATGGAGGTGGAAACATTATATTTTGGAGGTGTTTCTCTGCTAAGGGCACAGGACTACTTCACTGCATCAATGGGAGAATGGATGGAGCCATGTACCGTGAAATCCTGAGTGACAACCTCCTTCCCTCCACCAGGACATTAAAAATAGGTCATGGCTGTGTCTTCCAGCAAGACAATGACTCAAAACATACAGCCAAGGTAACAAAGAAGTGGCTTAAAAAGCAGCACATTAAGAACATGGAGTAGCCTAGCCAGTCTCCAGACCTTAATCCCATAGAAAACTTATGGAGGGAGTTGAAGCTCCGAGTTGCCAAGTGACAGCCTCAAAATCTTAATGATTTAGAGAAGATCCGCAAAGAGGAGTGGACCAAAATTCTTCCTGACATTTGCACAAACCTCATCATCAACTACAAAAAATGCAGGACTGCTGTGCTTGCCAACAAGGATTTTGCCACCAAGTATTAAGTCTTGTTTGCCAGAGGGATCAAATACTTATTTCTCACTGCAAAATATAAATACATTTATATAATTTATACAATGTGATTTTCTGGATTTATTTTTGATATTCTATCTCTCAATGTTAAAATTAACCTACCCTTAAAATTATCGACTGTTCAGGTCTTTGTCAGTGGGCAAACTTACAAAATTAGCAGGGGATCAAATACTTATTTCCCCCACTGTATATAGATAATAGATATATAATAGATAGATGATAGATATATAATAAATAGGTAGATAGATATGTAGATAATAGATAGATATAAAATAGATATCTAGATACTAAATAGATAATAGATCATAGATAATAGATAGATAATAATCAGAAAAAAAGAATTAAGCACAGCAAAAAAAACTGGGTGCAAAGTCTCATAGGCATATACCAAACCTTGTAAGTGGAGTCAAAAAATTCTGAAACAGCACTCCATATGGCAGTAATAAGGTGCTCTTTATTGGCCCATGTGGTGACATTTCGGTCCTGGATGCAGACTTGAGAAAGGTCTGCATCCAGGACCGAATCATCACCACATGGGCCAATAAAGATGATAGATAGATAGAGAATAGATAGATAGATAGATAGATAGATAGATAGATAGATAGATAGATAATAGATAGATAATAGACAATATATAGATGGATGAATGAAGACAGAAAATGGGACAATCCAGGCGGTATTAATTCTCAACTTTCAGGTGGTGTTGTACATTCAATGCATACCATGCCAAGAGCTTGAAGGACCACTGGACCACCAGGGATCAGACCAAAGCGTTGGGTGGTGCCGAGGCTATATACCGTATGTGAATGAAGACACTGTACCAGACACCATTAGGTGGGGTTGGCATTGTACATGTCTGCAGTGCTAGTAACTGATACAATCCACTGGACCAGCCGTCTCTATTGTTTCTTAAGAAAATACCGTTGTAATTATAGTTTTTGAACCTTGTAGTTTTTGTTTTCTGCTAAAAGCCTACACATAACTATAAAATAAAGCTATAATTGCTATTCTTTAAATTATATATTTTTTGTAACTACTTTATTACACTATCTCTATCCCTAAACCTATCTATTGCTAAACCTTAACATACCCTAGCCTTTATTTTAACACCAGCCCTGATTATAGTTTTTAATCTAAGCTCAGCCATAACCCTAGCCCTTACTCTAACCCTTAACCCTTGCTCTATCCATAACCTTATCGCTAAACCTAGCCCTAATCCTAAATCCAGCCTTAAACTTAGCTCTAGCCCTAAGCCTAGTCCTAACCTTAAAACCAGCTCTGACCCTAAACCCAGCCCTAAACTTAGCTCTAGCCCTAAACCCAAACCTAAACTTAGCTCTAGCCCTAACCCTAAACCCAGCTTTGACCCTAAACCCAAACCTAAACTCAGCTCTAACCCTAAACCCAGCTCTGACCCTAAACCCAGACCTAAACTTCGCTCTAGCCCTAACCTTAAAACCAGCCCTAAACTTAGCTCTAGCCCCAACCCTAAGCCCAGCTCTGACCCTAAACCCAGCCCTAAACTTAGCTCTAGCCCTAAACCCAAACCTAAACTTAGCTCTAGCCCTAACCCTAAACCCAGCTCTAACCCTAAACCCAGCCCTAAACTTAGCTCTAGCAGTAAACCTAGCCCTAACCATAAACCCAGCTCTGACCCTAAACCCAGACCTAAACTCAGCTCCAGCCCTAACCCTAGACATAACCCTAAACCCAGCTCTGAGCCTAAACCCAGCCCTAAACTTAGCTCTAGCCCTAACCCTAAACCCAGCTCTAACCCTAAACCCAGTGCTAAACTTAGCTCTAGCCGTATCCTTAGCCCTAACACAAAAACCCATCTCTAGCCCTGATCCCAGCCCTAAACTTAGCTCTAGCCGTAACCCTAGTCCTAACCCTAAACCCAGCTCTAACCCTGATCCCAGCCCTAAACTTAGCTCTAGCCCTACAGTGTAAAGACATAAAATCAGCTGATGACTGAAGACAGTATAATCATGTGCGGTGACTTTCTTCTTTTCCTGCTTCTGTTTTGGTCATCACTGTTTATGCAGAGCGCAGCAGTTGAGATGAGCTAATTATCGGCTGCTATGCTCTGCATAGGCAGTGATAGAGATAGCAAAGATCACTTCATTTTATTGATTTGTCATTTTCCCCAGTGCCTATGCAGAGCTCAGCAGCCGATGACAAATTGATCTTGGCAGCTCAGGGCGGGTAGTCATTACGGTGCTGACACGGATTACTTCACAGAGGAGTCGGAGCCACAATTTTGCACCACCCGAGAGTGTGGCACTTGGGGTAACTGCCCCCCACACTACGCCACGCTGCTGGCAGTGCGCTGCCTGGTGTCAGGGTGAAAAGTGCGACTAAGTGGCAGGAAATCGCTCACCACGGGGTAAAGACAGCTCCGCTGTGGGGGCTCCAAGTCCGACAGATCTGCAAACTCCTGCGGTGACACTCAATGGACGCCAGAGGAAGTCGCCACCGGGTCAAGAGGACGTCGTACAACGCGGTCATCACAGAATCATCCATAGTGTTTGTACAGACGCAGCAGATAAAGATATACAGCAGATCACAGGGAGCGGACGACGGAGAAAGACAAAGACCACCACAAAATACTATCTGTACTGGCCGAGAGCAAGAGATCGCGGAAAACGGATCCTGCAGATCAGATTCACAGATAGATAGATAATAGATAGATAATATAGATAGATAATAGATAAATAGATAGATAATGGAAATAGATACATAGGTAGATCATAGATAGATACAGTTGTGTGAAAAAGTGTTCTCCCCCTTCCTGATTTCCTATTCTTTTCCACGTTTGTCACACTTACGTGTTTCAGATCACCAAATGTAAATATTATACAAAGATGACACAAGTAATCACAAAATGCAGTTTTTAACCCCTTCACCCCCGAGGGTGGTTTGCACGTTAATGACCGGGCCAATTTTTACAATTCTGACCACTGTCCCTTTATGAGGTTATAACTCTGGAACGCTTCAACGGATCTTGGCGATTCTGACATTGTTTTCTCGTGACATATTGTACTTCATGATAGTGGTAAAATTTCTTTGATATTACCTGCGTTTATTTGCAAAAAAAATGGAAATTTGGCGAAAATTTTGAAAATTTAGCAATTTTCCAACTTTGAATTTTTATGCCCTTAAATCACAGAGATATGTCACACAAAATACTTAATAAGTAACATTTCCCACATGTCTACTTTACATCAGCACAATTTTGGAACCAACATTTTTTTTTGTTAGGGAGTTATAAGGGTTAAAATTTGACCAGCAATTTCTCATTTTTACAACACCATTTTTTTTTAGGGACCACATCTCATTTGAAGTCATTTTGAGGGGTCTATATGATAGAAAATACCCAAGTGTGACACCATTCTAAAAACTGCACCCCTCAAGGTGCTCAAAACCACATTCAAGAAGTTTATTAACCCTTCAGGTGTTTCACAGGAATTTTTGGAATGTTTAAATAAAAATGAACATTTAACTTTTTTTCACAAAAAATTTACTTCAGCTCCAATTTGTTTTATTTTACCAAGGGTAACAGGAGAAAATGGACCCCAAAAGTTGTTGTACAATTGTCCTGAGTACGCCGATACCCCATATGTGGGGGTAAACCACTGTTTGGGCGCATGACAGAGCTCGGAAGCGAAGGAGCGCCATTTGACTTTTCAATGCAAAATTGACTGGAATTGAGATGGGACGCCATGTTGCGTTTGGGGAGCCCCTGATGTGCCTAAACATTGAAACCCCCCACAAGTGACACCATTTTGGAAAGTAGACCCCCTAAGGAACTTATTTAGAGGTGTGGTGAGCACTTTGACCCACCAAGTGCTTCACAGAAGTTTATAATGCAGAACCGTAAAAATAAAAAAAATCATTTTTTCACAAAAATTATTTTTCACCCCCAATTTTTTATTTTCCCAAGGGTAAGAGAAGAAATTGGACCCCAAAAGTTGTTGTACAATTTGTCCTGAGTACGCTGATACCCCATATGTGGGGGTAAACCACTGTTTGGGCGCATGGGAGACCTCGGAAGGGAAGGAGCGCCGTTTGACTTTTCAATGCAAAATTGACAGGAATTGAGATGGGACGTCATGTTGCGTTTGGAGAGCCCCTGATGTGCGTAAACATTGAAACCCCCCACAAGTGACACCATTTTGGAAAGTAGACCCCCTAAGGAACTTATCTAGATGTGTTTTGAGCACTTTGACCCACCACCCACGCATGGAACGGCTCGGAAGTGAAGGAGCGCCATTTGGAATGCAGACTTAGATGGAATGGTCTGCAGGCATCACATTGCGTTTGCAGAGCCCCTAATGTACCTAAACAGTAGAAACCCCCCACAAGTGACACCATGTTGGAAAGTAGACCCCCTAAGGAACTTATCTAGATGTGTGGTGAGTGCTTTGACCCACCAAGGGCTTCACAGAAGTTTATAATGCAGAGCCGTAAAAATAAAACAAAAATTTTTTCCCACAAAAATTATTTTTCAGCCCCCAGTTTTGTATTTTCCCGAGGGTAACAGGAGAAATTGGACCCCAAAAGTTGTTGTCCAATTTGTCCTGAGTGCGCCGATACCCCATATGTGGGGGGAACCACCGTTTGGATGCATGGGAGGGCTCGGAAGGGAAGGAGCGCCATTTGGAATGCAGACTTAGATGGAATGGTCTGCAGGCGTCACATTGCGTTTGCAGAGCCCCTAATGTACCTAAACAGTAGAAGCCCCGCACAAGTGACCCCATTTTGGAAACTAGACCCCCCAAGGAACTTATCTAGATGTGTTGTAAGAACTTTGAACCCCCAAGTGTTTCACTACAGTTTATAACGCAGAGCCGTGAAAATAAAAAATCCTTTTTTTTCCCACAAAAATTATTTTTTAGCCCCCAGTTTTGTATTTTCCCAGGGGTAACAGGAGAAATTGGACCCCAAAGGTTGTTGTCCTATTTGTCCTGAGTACGCTGATACCCCATATGTTGGGGTAAACCCCTGTTTGGGCACACGGGAGAGCTCGGAAGGGAAGGAGCACTGTTTTACGTTTTCAACGCAGAATTGGCTGGAATTGAGATCGGACGCCATGTCGCGTTTGGAGAGCCCCTGATGTGCCGAAACAGTGGAAACCCCCCAATTATAACTGAAACCCTAATCCAAACACACCCCTAACCCTAATCCCAACAGTAACCCTAACCACACCTCTAACCCTGACACACCCCCTAACCCTAATCCCAACCCTATTCCCAACCGTAAATGTAATCTAAACCCTAACCCTAACTTTAGCCCCAACCCTAACTGTAGCCTTAACCCTAGACCCAACCCTAACTGTAGCCTTATCCCTAGCCCTAACCCTAATGGGAAAATGGAAATAAATACATTTTTTTTATTTTTCCCTAACTAAGGGGGTGATGAAGGGGGGTTTGATTTACTTTTATAGCGAGTTTTTTAGCGGATTTTTATGATTGGCAGCCGTCACACACTGAAAGACGCTTTTTATTGCAAAAAAATATTTTTTGCGTTACCACATTTTGAGAGCTATAAATTTTCCATATTTTGGTCCACAGAGTCATGTGAGGTCTTGTTTTTTGCGGGACGAGTTGACGTTTTTATTGGTAACTTTTTGGGCATGTCACATTTTTTGATCGCTTTTTATTCCGATTTTTGTGAGGCAGAATGACCAAAAACCAGCTATTCATGAATTTCTTTTGGGAGAGGCGTTTATACTGTTCCGCGTTTGGTAAAATTGATAAAGCAGTTTTATTCTTCGGGTCAGTACGATTACAGCGATACCTCATTTATATTATTTTTTTTATGTTTTGGCGCTTTTATACGATAAAAACTATTTTATGGAAAAAATAATTATTTTTGCATCGCTTTATTCTCAGGACTGTAACTTTTTTATTTTTTTGCTGATCATGCTGTATTGTGGCTCGTTATTTCAGGGACAAGATGACGCTTTCAGCGGTACCATGGTTATTTATATCTGTCTTTTTGATCGCGTGTTATTCCACTTTTTGTTCGGCGGTATGATAATAAAGCGTTGTTTTTTGCCTCGTTTTTTTTTTTTTTTCTTACGGTGTTTACTGAAGGGGTTAACTAGTGGGCCAGTTTTATAGGTCGGGTCGTTACGGACGTGGCGATACTAAATATGTGTACTTTTATTGTTTTGTTTTTTTTATTTAGATAAAGAAATGTATTTATGGGAATAATATTTTTTTTTTTTTTTCATTATTTTGGAATATTTTTTTTTATTTTTTTTTTAGACATTTGGAAAAAAAATTTTTTACTTTTTTACTTTGCCCCAGGGGGGGACAATACAGATCGGTGATCTGCCAGTTTGCATAGCACTCTGACAGATCACCGATCTGAGAGAAGTGCAGGCTGCTTCACAGTGCCTGCTCTGAGCAGGCTTCTGTGAAGCCACCTCCCTCCCTGCAGGACCTGGATCTGCGGCCATCTTGGATCCGGGTCTGGAGCAGGCAGGGAGGGAGGTAAGACCCTCGCAGCAACGCGATCACATCGCGTTGCTGCGGGGGGCTCAGGGAAGCCCGCAGGGAGCCCCCTCCCTGCGCGATGCTTCCCTATACCGCCGGCACATCGCGATCATGTTTGATCACGGTGTGCCGGGGGTTAATGTGCCGGGGGCGGTCCGTGACCGCTCCTGGCACATAGTGCCGGATGTCAGCTGCGATAGGCAGCTGACACCCGGCCGCGATCGGCCGCGCTCCCCCCGTGAGCGCCACCGATCGCGCTGGACGTACTATCCCGTCGGTGGTCATACGGGCCCACCCCACCTCGACGGGATAGTACGTCCGATGTCAGGAAGGGGTTAAATTAAGGACTTTATTACTAAGGGGAAAAGAAATCCAAACCTACAGGGCCCAGTGTGAAAAAGTAATTGCTCCCTAAGCCTAATAATTGGTTGGGCCACCCTGAGCAGCAACAACTGCAATCAAGAGTTTGTGATAACTGGCAATGAGTCTTTTACAACGCTCTGGAGGACTTTTGGTCCACTCATCTTTGCACAATTGTTGTAATTCAGCCACATTGGAGGGTTTCCGAGAATGAATCGCCTTTTTAAGGTCATGCCACAGCATCTCAATCACACCAAGGTCAGGACTTTGACTAGGCCACTCCAAAGTCTTAATTTTGTTTAATTTTGTTTTTCCTAAGCCATTCAGAGGTGGACTTGCTGGTGTGTTTTGGATCATTATCCTGCTGCATAAACCAAGTGCACTTCAGCTTGAAGTCACAAACAGATGGCCGGACATTCTCCTTCAGGATGGTTTGATATACAGCAGAACTCATGGTTCCATTTACCACAGAAAGTCTCCCAGGTCCTGAAGCAGCAACACAGCCCCAGACCATCACACTACCACCATATTTGACTGTTGGTATGATGTTCTTTTTCTAAAATGCTCTTTTACTTCTATGCCAGATGTAATGGGACATACACCTTAAAAAAAGTCACATTTTGTCTCGTCATTCCACAGAGTATTCTCCCAAAACTCTTGGGGATCATCAAGATGTTTTCTGATAAAACTAGGATTAGCCTTTATGTTCTTATTGCTCAGTAGTGGTTTTCGGCTTGGATCTCTGCCATGCAGGCCAATTTTGCCCAGCCTCTTTCTTATGGTGGAGTCATGAACACTGACCTCAACTGAGGCAAGTGAGGCCTGCAGATCTTTGGATGTTGTTGTGGGGTCTTTTGTGACATCTTGGGTGAGTCGTTGCAGCTCTTTTGGGGTAATTTTTGTCAGCCAGACACTCCTGGGACCACTGATGCACATTTTCACCATTTCTGGGAATTGTTTCAAGGTGGGGGCAATTATTTTTTCACACAGGTTCCTGTAGGTTTCATTTTTTTTTCCTTTCATAATAAAGACCTTCTGTCATCCCCATCGGTCACACCAATATGTCATGAATCAGAGTTGTTTGGTTGCCCAGTTCTTTCTGAAGGGGATTTAACTATATCCCACTTCCCAGTTCAGGTTTGGAACTTGCAGATCTCTGGCGCCCCCCTTACCTTCAGGTCAGACAGGGTACTGCACCTAGGATAATTAGTCACCAGAAAGGCTGCCTTACTTTGTACTGGCTAATGGGCACGCTGCAGCGATATAACTGCTCCCACTCAGACGGGAACAATAATTATCAACGCCGTCCGTCGCTGCCAGTTTTCCCAAACAGACAGGACAAATCCACCAGCTCCGATTCCTTAATTAATAACGGGTCCGGAGCCAACCCAAATTAGTAGCGTAATTCACCTCAAAGGACGTGACAGTATGTTATAGAGCAAGGAGAAACGAAGCTAGTAATTTTATATATTTTACTCCAAAAAGGTAGACAGTGTTTACAAAAGGGTAAAAGGATATTATAAAAGAAGACAAGTATCGTATGTACAGTACAATTACAAATAAAAAGGGATTAAAGTTGAAAAAACACTTAAAGTTCTCTCATATCATTTCAGATCATGGCAAACCATGTGGCTGGGGGAGGAGCGAACATCAGAATGCGTTACAGAGCATCTCTCAGCTAGCTACCGGGTCAAAGGCTAGTGAAAAATGAGCTCTCACGGTCTTATACCCCTTGGTTGTGTGTTATGGACCTGGTGGTTAGGAGCACCCGAAATGACCTGATGGTTAAAATGGAAAAACCTGGGACAAGCTCTGAGGAAGTGGTAACTCTACTGACCGCAATCCCTAATCCTATCACACACACTAGAAATAGCCGTGGAGCGTACCTAACTCTCCCTAGACGCCTCTTCACAGCCTAAGAGCTAACTACCCCTAAAGATAGAAATAGCAGCCTACCTTGCCTCAGAGAAATTCCCCAAAGTAAAGGTAGCCCCCCACAAATATTGACTGTGAGTTAAGAGGAAGTAACAAACACAGGAATGAAACAGATTTTAGCAAAGGAGGCCGAATCTTCTCTAGACAGACAGAGGATAGGAAAGGGAACTATGCGGTCAGTAATAAAAACTACAAAAACCACGCAGAGTGTACAAAAAGACCTCCACACCGACTCACGGTGTGGAGGTGCAGCTCTGCACCCCCAGAGCTTCCAGCTAGCAAGGAAATGTCATAATAGCAGGCTGGACTGAAACATAGCATGTACTGAGAAATATATTCAAAAACCAATGAACAGCACATGAACTAGCGAGGACTTAGCTTCTGCTGGAGTAGACAGGTCATCTGAGAAATCCAAGAGAGATCTGAACCAGTACTGAGACATTGACAGCTGGCATGGACTAACGACCTGGGCAGAGTTAAATAGGGAAGCCAGCAGAAGCAATAAACGAGAGCAGCTGAGAAAGCCAACCTCAAAGATCAGCAGTTCCACTCAAAGCCACCAGAGGGTGTCCAAGGACAGAACTCACCAAAGTACCATTCACGACCACAGGAGGGAGCCCGAGAACAGAATTCACAACAGTACCCCCCCCCCTTGAGGAGGGGTCACCGAACCCTCACCAGAGCCCCCATGCCGATCAGGACAAGCCAAATGAAAGGCACGAACCAAATCGGCAGCATGGACATCGGAGGCAACAACCCAGGAATTATCCTCCTGACCATAGCCCTTCCATTTAACCAGGTACTGAAGCTTCCGTCTCGAAATACGAGAATCTAAAATCTTCTCCACCACATACTCCAACTCCCCTCAACCAACACCGGAGCAGGAGGATCAACGGAAGGAACCATAGGCGCCACATATCTCCGCAACAACGACCTATGGAACACATTATGGATGGCAAAAGAAGCTGGAAGGGCCAAACGAAACGACACAGGATTGATAATTTCAGAAATCTTATAAGGACCAATGAAACGAGGCTTGCACTTAGGAGAAGAAACCTTCATAGGAACAAAACGAGAAGACAACCAAACCAAATCCCCAACACGAAGTCGGGGACCAACACAGCGACGGCGGTTAGCAAAACGTTGCGCCTTCTCCTGAGACAACGTCAAATTGTCCACCACGTGAGTCCAAATTTGCTGCAACCTGTCCACTACAGAATCCACACCGGGACAGTCAGAAGGCTCAACCTGCCCTGAAGAAAAACGGGGATGAAAACCAGAATTACAAAAAAAAAGGCGAAACCAAAGTAGCAGAACTAGCCCGATTATTAAGGGCGAACTCGGCCAATGGCAAGAAGGTCACCCAATCATCCTGATCAGCAGAGACAAAGCATCTCAGATAGGTCTCCAAGGTCTGATTAGTGCGCTCGGTTTGGACATTTGTCTGAGGATGGAACGCTGAAGAAAAAGACAAATCAATGCCCATCTTAGCACAAAAGGACCGCCAAAACCTAGAAACAAACTGGGAACCTCTGTCCGACACAATGTTCTCCGGAATGCCATGCAAACGAACCACATGCTGAAAAAATAATGGAACCAAATCAGAGGAGGAAGGCAATTTAGGCAAGGGTACCAAATGGACCATCTTAGAAAACCGATCACAAACCACCCAGATGACAGACATCCTTTGACAGACAGGAAGATCAGAAATGAAATCCATGGAAATATGCGTTCAGGGCCTCTTTGGGACAGGCAAAGGCAAAAGCAACCCACTGGCACGAGAACAGCAAGGTTTGGCCCGAGCACAAGTCCCACAGGACTGCACAAAAGAACGCACATCCCGTGACAAGGAAGGCCACCAAAAGGACCTAGCAACCAAATCTCTGGTACCAAAAATCCCAGGATGACCAGCCAATACTGAACAATGAACCTTAACCCTACTAGTCCATCTATCAGGGACAAACAGTTTCTCCACTGGACAGCAGTCAGGTCTATCAGCCTAAAACTCCTGCAGCACCCACTGCAAATCAGGGGAGATGGCAGACAAAATCACCCCCTCTTTGAGAATACCAGCCGGCTCAGACACTCTCAGAGAATCAGGCAAAAAACTCCTAGAAAGGGAATCAGCCTTCACATTCTTAGATCCCGGAAGGTATGAGACCACAAAATCGAAACGGGAGAAAAACAGTGACCATCGAGCCTGTCTAGGATTCAACCTCTTGGCGGACTCGAGGTAAGTCAGATTCTTGTGATCAGTCAAGACCACCACGCGATGTTTGGCTCCCTCAAGCCAATGTCGCCACTCCTCGAATGCCCACTTCATAGTCAACAACTCCCGATTGCCGACATCATAATTACGCTCAGTAGGCGAAAACTTTCTAGAAAAGAAAGCACACGGCTTCATCAATGAGCCATCAGAACTTCTCTGAGACAAAACAGCCCCTGCCCCGATCTCAGAAGCATCAACCTCGACCTGAAAAGGGAGCAAAACATCTGGCTGACGCAACACAGGGGCCGAAGTAAAACGACATTTAAGCTCCTGAAAAGCCTCAACGGCCGCAGGGGACCAGTTCACCACATCAGCTCCTTTCTTCGTCAAATCAGTCAAAGGCTTAACCACACTAGAAAAATTAGCGATGAAGCGACGGTAAAAATTAGCAAAGCCCAGGAACTTCTGAAGACTCTTCACAGATGTAGGTTGAGCCCAATCATAAATGGCCTGAACTTTAACAGGGTCCATCTCGATAGTAGAAGGGGAAAAAATGAAGCCCAAAAAGGAAACCTTCTGAACTCCAAAAAGGCATTTAGACCCCTTCACAAACAACGCATTAGCACGAAGGACCTGGAACACCATCCTGACCTGCCTTACATCCTGATCCATCCTGACTCCCAATCATCCGAAAAGACCAAAATATCATCCAAATATACAATCATGAACCTATCCAGATACTTCCGGAAGATGTTGTGCATAAAGGACTGAAACACAGATGGGGCATTAGAAAGTCCGAATGGCATCACCAGGTACTCAAAATGGCCCTCGGGCGTATTAAATGCTGTTTTCCATTCATCGCCCTGTTTAATACGCACAAGATTATACGCCCCTCGAAGGTCAATCTTGGTAAACCAACTAGCCCCCTTAATCTGAGCAAACAAATCAGACAACAGAGGCAAAGGGTACTGAAATTTGACCGTGATTTTATTGAGAAGGCGGTAATCTATACAGGGTCTCAGAGAGCCATCCTTCTTGGCCACAAAAAAGAACCCTGCTCCCAATGGTGACGAAGACGGGCGAATATGTCCTTTCTCCAAGGACTCCTTTACATAACTCTGCATAGCGGCATGTTCTGGCACAGATAAATTAAACAGTCGGCCCTTAGGGTACTTACTACCAGGAATAAAATTAATAGCGCAATCACAGTCCCTATGAGTTGGTAGGGCACTGGACTTGGGCTCATCAAATACATCCTGGTAATCCGACAAAAACTCAGGAATTTCAGAAGGAGTGGAAGAAGAAATTTACATCAAAGGAACATCAGTATGTATCCCTTGACAACCCCAACTAGACACAGACATTGATTTCCAATCCAGTACTGGATTATGAACCTGCAACCATGGCAAACCCAACACGACAACATCATGCCAATTATGCAACACCAAAAAGCGAATATTTTCCTGATGTGCGGGAGCCATGCACATGGTCAGCTGAGTCCAGTACTGGGGTTTATTCTTGGCCAATGGCGTAGCATCAATCCCCCTTAAGGGAATAGGAATCTGCAAAGGCTCCAAGAAAAAACCACAGCGCCTGGCAAACTCCAAGTCCATCAAATTCAGAGCAGCGCCCGAATCCACAAATGCCATAACAGAGTAGGACGACAATGAGCAAATCAGAGTAACGGACAAAAGAAATTTAGGCTGCACAGTACTAATGGTGACAGACCTAGCGAACCTCTTAGTGCGCTTAGGACAATCAGAAATAGCATGAGAAGAGTCACCACAGTAAAAACACAGCCCATTCTGACATCTGTGTTCTTGCCGTTCAGCTCTGGTCAAAGTCCTATCACATTGCATAGGCTCAGGCCTTTGCTCAGAGGACACCGCCAAATGGTGCACAACTTTGCGCTCACGCAAACGCCGATCAATCTGAATGGCCAAAGACATTGATTCATTCAGACCAGCAGGCGTGGGGAACCCCACCATAACATCTTTAAGGGCTTCCGAAAGACCCTTTCTGAAAATTGCTGCCAGGGCACACTCATTCCATTGTGTAAGCACAGACCACTTTCTAAACTTCTGGCAATATACTTCTGCTTCATCCTGACCCTGACATAGAGTCAGCAAGATCTTTTCTGCCTGATCCACAGAATTAGGTTCATCATAAAGCAATCCAAGCGCTAGAAAATATGCATCTACATTAAGCAATGCAGGATTTCCTGGCTCAAGGGAGAATGCCCAGTCTTGCGGGTCACCACGCAACAAAGAAATAACAATCTTTACTTGCTGAATGGGATCACCAGAGGAGCGGGGTTTCAGAGCAAGAAACAGTCTGCAATTATTTTTGAAATTCAAAAATTTAGATCTATCCCCAGAAAACAAATCAGGAATTGGAATTCTAGGCTCTAACATCGGATTCTGAACTACATAATCTTGAATACTCTGTACCCTAACAGCGAGTTGATCCACACAAGAGGACAGACCCTGAATATCCATATCTACACCTGAGTCCTGAACCACCCAGAGGTTAAGGGGAAAAGAAAGACAAAACAAGCAGCAAAGAAAAAAAAATTGACTCAGAACTTCTCTTTTCCCTCTTTTGAGATGCATTAACACTTTGTGGGCCAGCTGTACTGTTATGGACCTGGTGGTTAGGAGCACCCGAAATGACCTGATGGTTAAAATGGAAAAACCTGGGACAAGCTCTGAGGAAGTGGTAACTCTACTGACCGCAATCCCTAATCCTATCACACACACTAGAAATAGCCGTGGAGCGTACCTAACTCTTCCTAGACGCCTCTTCACAGCCTAAGGCCTTGTTCACACCATCCTTTTTTTTCTGCAGATTTTTCAGGTCCTGATTTGGAAATCCCGCAGTGCTAAACCGCGGTGGATTTCCCTGCGGTTTTTTGTGCGGTTTCTCCTGCAGATTCCACTGCGGTTTTCCATCTGCACTTTCCTATTGGTGCAGGTGGAAAACAGTTGCGGAATCCGCAGAAAGAAGTGACATGCTACTTCTTTTTTTCTGCAGAAAATCAGCGCGGATTTTCCAGCGGAAAAAAGGAACGTGGGAACAGCGGATTTGGTTTTCCATAGGGTAACATTGTACTGTACCCTGCATGGAAAACGTCTGCGGATCCGCAGCTGCGGATCCGCAGCTGCAAATCCGCTGCGGATCTGCAGCAAAAACCGCAGCATGTGAACATAGCCTAAGAGCTAACTACCCCTAAAGATAGAATAGCAGCCTACCTTGCCTCAGAGAAATTCCCCAAAGTAAAGGTAGCCCCCCACAAATATTGACTGTGAGTTAAGAGGAAGTAACAAACACAGGAATGAAACAGATTTTAGCAAAGGAGGCCGAATCTTCTCTAGACAGACAGAGGATAGGAAAGGGAACTATGCGGTCAGTAATAAAAACTACAAAAACCATGCAGAGTGTGCAAAAAGACCTCCACACCGACTCACGGTGTGGAGGTGCAGCTCTGCACCCCCAGAGCTTCCAGCTAGCAAGGAAATATCATAATAGCAGGCTGGACTGAAACATAGCATGTACTGAGAAATATATTCAAAAACCAATAAACAGCAAATGAACTAGCGAGGACTTAGCTTCTGCTGGACTAGACAGGTCATCTGAGAAATCCAAGAGAGATCTGAACCAGTACTGAGACATTGACAGCTGGCATGGACTAACGACCTGGGCAGAGTTAAATAGGGAAGCCAGCAGAAGCAATAAACGAGAGCAGCTGAGAAAGCCAACCTCAAAGATCAGCAGTTCCACTCAAAGCCACCAGAGGGTGTCCAAGGACAGAGCTCACCAAAGTACCATTCACGACCACAGGAGGGAGCCCAAGAACGGAATTCACAACAGTCGTGACATCACTGAGTGGGCAGAGCTATGGAGTGCACTCCTACTTTCTCAGAGAGACTCAGAGTTATGGAACATTCATATCCACCATAGCTCCAGGATGCAACCTCGTATAGCGGACGGAATTACCATTGATCTTGTTTAGCGACTAGCATTCTATTAAGACCAAAGATGACCTGGCTATGCACTGCGAGTATGCAGTAATTTGTTTCTCGGATACCAAGGGTACAGGAAATTGGAAAACGCACTGGGTGATGGCCCGGCCATTGCACATACCAAATATATAACTTTCCTATCTCTGTCACTAATTGGGTTCAAGTTATGCCTTAGGCTACTTTCACACTAGTGTCGGGCTCGGCCCGTTGCGGTGCATCGGGCCGAGGTTCCCGACGCTAGCGTTGTCTCCGCCGCACAACGGGGGCAGCGGATGCATTTTTCCAGCGCATCCGCTGCCCCATTGTGAGGTGCGGGGAAGTGCGGGGAGGTGGGGGTGGAGTTCCGGCCCCGCATGCGCGGTCGGAAAAAGCGGACCGTCGGGAGCAAAAAACGTTACATGTAACGTTTTTTGCTCCCGACGGTCCGCCACAGCACGGCGCAACCGTCGCACGACGGTTGCGACGTGTGTCATTGCGTCGCAAATGCGTCGCTAATGTTAGTCTATGCAGAAAAAACGCATCCTGCAAGCACTTTTGCAGGATGCGTTTTTTCGGCAAAACAACGCATTGCAAGGTAATGCAGTTAACGCCAGTGTGAAAGTAGCCTTACTATTAAGTTTGCACATGAACAAAAGAGCACATAGTTTCAGGAAAAGACTGGTTTTCTGCACACTCCTGCCTTGAGAGGGAGGGGGGACAGAGTCCCACACTGGAGTGTCATGTTACAGCTGTATTGCCAGCAGGGAGCAAGAGTTGGGAGGAAGGGGGTCGGAAAGCCCGCAGCGTGTGTCTGTGCTCAGCTTTAATGGACGTAGCAGAGCTCACTGTGCGTGATCATAGACAATCAAATATATCATATTCCTGACACCTTCATTTAGAAACTGCATTTTGTGTTTACATTTGTTATCTTTGTCTAATATTTAAATGTGTTTGGTGATCTGATACATTTAAGTGTGACAAACATGCAAAGGAATAGGAAATCAGGAAGGGGGAAATACTTTTTCACACAACTGTAGATAGTTAATAGATTGTGTGGAGACACAGGGGTCAGCGGGTGCTCTGATCGGTAGCCCGACCTGGGCTCATCCCACCGAACGCCCACATAGGCATAACACTACTCAGACAACACAGGGTGAGGGTAAAACAGTGTGCCAATACTTTATTGAACCACAAAACAGGCAAATAACACATTGAACACTCCCAGCAAAATACCCAAGATGGTGCACATTACAGAGTCCCACCCTTCCAGTGTCTCGCAGTTGTGACTTCATAGCTTCCAGGGCCAATTACCCCAACTGTAGCACGCATAGATAGGAGGTAACAACAAGCTTGAGGTACAAGGCTAGGTGACTGGAAGGTCACAACCTGGCTTCTCCATGGAGCCAGGTGACCGGTGGGTTCACATTCTGACCTCCCCAAGCATATTCATGGATTCAGTGATGGTCAATGGAGCAGACCTGTATTCTTTCAGCAGAGGCTGCGGTCCCCTAAACTGGCATCCTCTAGAATATCAAATCTGTGTCCCTCGTGATGGAGGCATCATGTCTTACCTGCTGTCTTGTGAAGAGTCTCTGATTATTTCTTTCTTCTTTTTTGTTTATTTACAGTTTATCCTTCATTGATTGGAAGTCAACAAACCGCATGGCCTGGTATAATGTGTAATCAACATATCAGAAAACATCATCGTTCAGTGACCCTACATCCCTCTTTTGCAAAGATAACTGTACATTAAACTGTAGGAGTTGATATGAGGTAAATAACAACCATTCATCAATTTGGAAATATCAATCCAACCTAAATGAAAAGTCAACATATAGAAAACAGGCTATGCCTCCAGGCTTCCTGAAAACAGACGTCTGGATAATTAGGATTAAATGCTGTGACGTCACAGATAGATAGATAATAGACAGAAAGATAATACATAGATAATAGATAGATGATTGATAGACAATATATAATAGATAGATAATAGATAATGGATAATAGCTAGATAGATAGATAGATAGATAGATAGATAGATAGATAGATAGATAGATAGATAGATAGATAGACGCAGGAAAGCTGTGAGTAAAAATCATGGTTATTCCACAAAATATTGATTTCTGAGCTCTTCCTGAGGTAAAACATTAGTATCGTTGTTTCTTAATGATTATGAGCTTGTTTTCTTTGCATTATTTGAGGTCTGAAAGCACTGGGGGGTTTTTTAATTTTCATCATTTCTCCTTTTCAGAAAAAAAATTCAAAATTTATTGCTTGGAACTTCGGAGACCTGTTGTCAGAAGTTTATAGACTAAAAGAACAATTTACATTTTACTCAAAAATATACCTATAAAGAGAAAAATCAGACAAACGGAACATTCTGCAGTGATCTCTTTTTGCCAGCGCTGTATATAGGAGCAGTATGGGGAGGTCTTCCTCCCGGCGGCCCCCCGCCCCGCTATAATGTGCAGCATTATGGACAGATCCACGTTCTCCTCTCAATATAATCTCCCGGCAAACATCTGACAATCTCATCTCATCTTCTGCAGATGACAAATCCTAAAAACAAATAATGAGAGAGAAGATACCAGAGAACGTGTGCGACACCCCCCATATCACTGACTACATGCGGGTACTAAACTGTGCTACCGAGCTGTGTATCCAAGCCTAACGTGTGATACTGGCTGCTCAGCCATGTATCCAATCCTATCCTGTGTGATACTGACTGCTGAGCTGTGTATCTAATCCCATCCTGTGTGATACCATCTGCTGAGCTGTGTATCTAATCCTATCCTGTGTGATACTGTCTGCTGAGCCGTGTATCTAATCCTATCCTGTGCGATACTGTCTGCTGAGCCGTGTATCTAATCCTATCCTGTGTGATACTGACTGCTGAGCCGTGTATCCAATCCTCTCCTGTGTGATACTGACTGCTGAGCCGTGTATCTAATCCTCTCCTGTGTGATACTGACTGCTGAGCAGTGTATCTAATCCTATCCTGTGTGATACTGTCTGCTGAGCCGTGTATCTAATCCTATCCTGTGTGATACTGTCTGCTGAGCTGTGTATCTAATCCTATCCTGTGTGATACCATCTGCTGAGCTGTGTATCTAATCCTCTCCTGTGCGATACTGTCTGCTGAGCTGTGTATCTAATCCTATCCTGTGCGATACTGTCTGCTGAGCCGTGTATCTAATCCTATCCTGTGTGATACCATCTGCTGAGCTGTGTATCTAATCCTCTCCTGTGCGATACTGTCTGCTGAGCTGTGTATCTAATCCTATCCTGTGCGATACTGTCTGCTGAGCCGTGTATCTAATCCTATCCTGTGTGATACTGTCTGCTGAGCCGTGTATCTAATCCTATCCTGTGTGATACTGTCTGCTGAGCTGTGTATCTAATCCTCTCCTGTGTGATACTGACTGCTGAGCCGTGTATCTAATCCTATCCTGTGTGATACCATCTGCTGAGCTGTGTATCTAATCCTCTCCTGTGCGATACTGTCTGCTGAGCTGTGTATCTAATCCTATCCTGTGCGATACTGTCTGCTGAGCCGTGTATCTAATCCTATCCTGTGTGATACTGTCTGCTGAGCCGTGTATCTAATCCTATCCTGTGTGATACTGTCTGCTGAGCTGTGTATCTAATCCTCTCCTGTGTGATACTGACTGCTGAGCCGTGTATCTAATCCTATCCTGTCTGATACTGTCTGCTGAGCCGTGTATCTAATCCTCTCCTGTGTGATACTGACTGCTGAGCCGTGTATCTAATCCTATCCTGTCTGATACTGTCTGCTGAGCCGTGTATCTAATCCACTCCTGTGTGTGATACGGTCTGCTGAGCTGTGTATCTAATCCTATCCTGTGTGATACTGACTGCTGAGCCGTGAATCTAATCCTATCCTGGGTGATGACACAGTGGGGTCCTGATTAGATGTTCGGTCCACATTCTCCAGATCACGGCGCAGCGGCGAGGAGGAGACGCCACAAATGGGTCTCCGGTAGTGTTGAGCGATACCTTCCGATACTTGAAAGTATCGGTATCGGATAGTATCGGCCGATATCCGAAAAATATCGGATATCGCCGATACCGATACAAGTCAATGGGACACAAGTATCGGAAGCTATCCTGGATGGTTCCCAGGGTCTGAAGGAGAGGAAACTCTCCTTCAGGCCCTGGGATCCATATTCATGTAAAAAATAAAGAATAAAAATAAAAAATATGGATATACTCACCCCTCCGGCGGACCCTGGACCTAGCGGTGTTAACCGGCAGCCTCCGTTCCTAAGAATGAGCGAGTGAAGGACCTTCGATGACGTGGCGGCTTGTGATTGGTCGCGTGACCGCTCATGTGACCGCTCACGCGACCAATCACAAGACCACGACGTCATCGTAGGTCCTTCACTCGCTCATTCTTAGGAACGGAGGCTGTCGGTAGCAGCGGTTACAACCAGGGCGCGTCAGAGGGTGAGTATATCCCTATTAATGATTTTTATTCTTTATTTTACACATGAATATGCATTTGCAGCGCCCCAGAGTCCTGGTCATTGCAGTACTGACGCTCCGCCGCTAAGGGGAGTGATGGTACATCTGATGGCACTGAAGGAGTTCACCTGACCAGGTATCACAGTCACACATTACACTTCACACTCCGGCCACCAGGGGGAGCTAAGGGTTCTATGTATTAGGCCACTCCTCACACTCTGGTAAAACTGGGGGTTGGATAGGAAGTTAGAGAGAAGCTGACTGGGTTGGAACCAGGCAACATCCTGTGGCAGAGGGTGTTGCAGGGGAAGATTCAGGGGGGTCCCTGTCAGGGATGGGATCCTGACAGAGGCCTAGCGAACAGGAAAGAATGTTACGGGACCGCGCCTGCACTTCATCGCGGCGGTACCCCAAGAAAGGACAAGAAGCGAGGTTTATTGTGAAGAGTGAGAAACGAGATCAAAGCAAAAAGGAGAAACACCAGTAGGAGTCATGCTGTAAGACGAGGCAACATCCTACTGAGGCGCGTAGCCGGTGGCCGGAACGCCGAGGAAGTATTAGACTCCAAGCAATACTTCAAACCTACGGCAGGACAGTTAATTATAGGTTGGTTGTCTCACCAAAATCACCTAAGCAGACATAGGGGGCAACTGTGGGAGAGGGGCGACACTAGGGTCCCGGAAGAACTCCAGGCCTACCCGTCATACGGGTGCGTCCTAGCCATATCATCTGGGGGACGGAGAAGAACATCAGAATCAGTTGTGAGGGAACATCAGAAACAGACACGACAGTTGTGAGGACTATCCCGAGGTGCTCAGCAGGGAAGTACTACAACACACAGGCGCTAGAAGGTAGGCACAGATTTCCACCTGCAAAGGGAACTCTGGAGGTGCCATTGGACCGGCCGGTCTCAGCCAGCCCTGTTAACCGTACTCTGGATTGAGGACCTTGAAGCCTTCAGTAAACAGGTAAAGAGACTGCAACCCTGTGTCCTCGTTATTCATCGCGACCTGCACCACGCACCACCACCTACACCTTTCATTGGATGCCCCTTAGCAGGGTCACGGACCGGGTCTAGCCACCGTGACAACCCCAGAACTGAGACAGAGAAGCCCGGTACCGAGTACCCCGCGGCCCTGCGTCTGGGGGCGCTCCACATTCCGATCCCGATTCCCGATATCGGAAAAATATCGGAACTCTGTATCGGAATTCCGATACCGCAAATATCGGCCGATACTTGCGGTATCGGAATGCTCAACACTAATCTCCGGCTATCTGTCCTCTGCAGTGCATGTCCTACTGGTCACCACTAGATGGCAGTAGAGGCCACTCACAAACTAAATAGGGAAAAATCAGTGGAGAAAAGTAAGAAACAAAAAGTCACATAACTATACACAGGGAAATACAAGAAAATCCGCTCTCTGCTGTGAAAGGGTTAACTGCTCGGTTCAGCCACTTACTAGATAAAGTCCTCAGATATAGACAAGGATCCTTGTAACCAGAGGTGAGAAAGATAACACTCCACAAAAGTATAATAATAATAATAATAATAATAATAATAATAATAAACACTGAATCATTCCTGGCATTGACGTCTTTTCTAACCGACAGATCCGAACTATTGTCCTAAATGCCACAGAAATTCCAACAAATGAACGAGAATTATATAATTTACACCACAAATAATGATAGAAATACAATGTAACAGAAAAAAAAGAAATAAAATATTAATGATTGTCATGTTCCTATTAATGTATTAATAATTTCCCCCTCTCTCCCCCATGTCTCTGTACACAGCAGACCTCTCTCCCCCATGTCTCTGTACACAGCAGACCCCTCTCCCCCATGTCTCTGTACACAGCAGACCCCTCTCCCCCATGTCTCTGTACACAGCAGACCTCTCTCCCCCATGTCTCTGTACACAGCAGACCTCTCTCCCCCATGTCTCTGCACACAGCAGACCCCTCTCCCCCATGTCTCTGTACACAGCAGACCTCTCTCCCGCATGTCTCTGTACACAGCAGACCCCTCTCCCCCATGTCTCTGTACACAGCAGACCTCTCTCCCCCATGTCTCTGTACACAGCAGACCTCTCTCCCCCATGTCTCTGTACACAGCAGACCCCTCTCCCCCATGTCTCTGTACACAGCAGACCCCTCTCCCCCATGTCTCTGTACACAGCAGACCCCTCTCCCCCATGTCTCTGTACACAGCAGACCTCTCTCCCCCATGTCTCTGTACACAGCAGACCTCTCTCCCCCATGTCTCTGTACACAGCAGACCCCTCTCCCCCATGTCTCTGTACACAGCAGACCCCTCTCCCCCATGTCTCTGTACACAGCAGACCTCTCTCCCCCATGTCTCTGTACACAGCAGACCTCTCTCCCCCATGTCTCTGCACACAGCAGACCCCTCTCCCCCATGTCTCTGTACACAGCAGACCTCTCTCCCGCATGTCTCTGTACACAGCAGACCCCTCTCCCCCATGTCTCTGTACACAGCAGACCTCTCTCCCCCATGTCTCTGTACACAGCAGACCTCTCTCCCCCATGTCTCTGTACACAGCAGACCCCTCTCCCCCATGTCTCTGTACACAGCAGACCCCTCTCCCCCATGTCTCTGTACACAGCAGACCTCTCTCCCCCATGTCTCTGTACACAGCAGACCTCTCTCCCCCATGTCTCTGTACACAGCAGACCCCTCTCCCCCATGTCTCTGTACACAGCAGACCCCTCTCTCCCCCATGTCTCTGTATACAGCAGACCCCTCTCCCCCATGTCTCTGTACACAGCAGACCCCTCTCCCCCATGTCTCTGTATACAGCAGACCTCTCTCCCCCATGTCTCTGTACACTGCAGACCTCTCTCCCCCATGTCTCTGTACACAGCAGACCTCTCTCCCCCATGTCTCTGTACACAGCAGACCCCTCTCTCCCCCATGTCTCTGTACACAGCAGACCCCTCTCCCCCATGTCTCTGTACACAGCAGACCCCTCTCCCCCATGTCTCTGTACACAGCAGACCCCTCTCCCCCATGTCTCTGTACACAGCAGACCCCTCTCCCCCATGTCTCTGTACACAGCAGACCCCTCTCCCCCATGTCTCTGTACACAGCAGACCCCTCTCCCCCATGTCTCTGTACACAGCAGACCTCTCTCCCGCATGTCTCTGTACACAGCAGACCCCTCTCCCCCATGTCTCTGTACACAGCAGACCCCTCTCTCCCCCATGTCTCTGTACACAGCAGACCCCTCTCTCCCCCATGTCTCTGTACACAGCAGACCCCTCTCTCCCCCATGTCTCTGTACACAGCAGACCTCTCTCCCCCATGTCTCTGTACACAGCAGACCCCTCTCCCCCCATGTCTCTGTACACAGCAGATCTCTCTCCCCCATGTCTCTGTACACAGCAGACCCCTCTCCCCCCATGTCTCTGTACACAGCAGACCTCTCTCCCCCATGTCTCTGTACACAGCAGACCTCTCTCCCCCATGTCTCTGTACACAGCAGACCTCTCTCCCGCATGTCTCTGTACACAGCAGACCTCTCTCCCCCATGTCTCTGTACACAGCCGACCTCTCTCCCCCATGTCTCTGTACACAGCAGACCCCTCTCCCCCATGTCTCTGTACACAGCAGACCTCTCTCCCCCACGTCTCTGTACACAGCAGACCTCTCTCCCCCATGTCTCTGTACACAGCAGACCTCTCTCCCCCATGTCTCTGTACACAGCAGACCCCTCTCTCCCCCATGTCTCTGTACACAGCAGACCTCTCTCCCCCATGTCTCTGTACACAGCAGACCCTCTGGGTGTACAGGTCGCGGTCGGGTGGCGGGGGGGGGGGCTCATTATTTTTCTGATTAGTCTCATTATTCCGCCTTATCTCCGCTCCGCTCCTGTTTCATCTCGCTCGGCTGCGGCTGTAAAATGCCGTTTACATCACGTCGTCGTCGCTGCGATGACTTTTCCTGCCGCCCTCGGGGCTCCGCTCAGCCCATGAAACGAGTCACCGGGAATGGCCGTGATTCTACAGAAATAATTGAGATCCTTATCGCTGCTGTTAGTTTATGACCCCCTCCCCTGTATAGAAGAGACCCCCATGGGGCGTCCTAATTGTGGTCATTATCTGGATCCAGCCCGGTCCCAAATCACCGGACCACCCCCGATATTAAGTCTTCTGAGAAGGTAAAGGGTTAACTCACTCATTTTCTGCGGGAGGATGAGATCTCCCTCACCTAGGAGCGCAGCTCCGGAGGTTAATGAGGCTCTTATGTTTAATAGAAACCACATGATTACACGGCAAACTTTCATGACCTGGCCGCTAATTATTGGGGGCGATAAGATCACAAGATTGCAGGTTCAAGACCCCCAGGGGGGAATAAAAAATGATGTGTAAAATAAAAAATCTTACAAAAAGTATTAAGCATGAAGTGTTATATTAAGAAAAAAAGCTTTACTTATACTGGAAAGAATTCAAATAAAATAAAAAGTAACAGCTGACAATAAAATAGCTTTACAACTATGACAAAAAAAACTTTTTAAAAAGTTTTAAAAACTGTAATACTTCTATAAAAATGACTTTAATACGTTATTAAAATGTGTGAAAATCATAGAAAAATCGTACATATCTTACATATGATGAAAGCAAAAACACAATTGTAGGTTCAACATCACCGGGAAGGTGAAAAATAAGATTTAAAATAAAAACAAAAAAGTTTGTAAACATTAAATTAGAAAATTTAAAAAATTCTAAAAGTTTTAATCTCCCTTTGTCCCTGATAAAAAAAAAGTAAAAAATGGAAAAAAATAAATAAGTAAATTCCAATTATTATCAATCCCATTTGGTAACTGCCATAAAGAGACAAAATCAATTAAAACACCACAACTGTAAACCAAAAAAATGCAATAAAACATGATCAAAATAATATTACTAAAAAATATCAACTCACCCGGCAAGGAACAAGCCCTCACACTGCTCCCTCTGGGCAGCAAACACAATTCTTCATTGTTACAAAATCCTGAATTTAAATTAATTAACTAATTAATTAAAAATAAATAATACATAAACAATGATTTTGTTTTGCCATAATGCTGCTGATGTGATCAGTCATGTGACCCGGATATTATTACCGCACGTCATAAAGACTAAACCCAAAATACAAAGTAGCAATAAATAATAATAATAATAATTAGTTTTTCCCATTTCATCCCTCTTGAATTTTTATTTCCTTTCTCAGTAATAGTTGGCACTCAGGATGAATCACTGCTGTGGTCCCTTTAATTGCTCCTCCAGGGGTCACATTTTATATGGACAGACCACCATGAATGACCCCAGACCTGCCTGACCACATACAGCACTGTCATGTGACCCTGCTAGAATGTGGGAGCTAAATAAAAAACTTCCTGCATTTGATGATATGAAGCATATGAACCATGCTGGTATAACCTGGGCATCTCCTGTATATAATTATATATGTACAGCTGGTATAACCTGGGCATCTCCTGTATATAATTATATATGTACAGCTGGTATAACCTGGGCATCTCCTGTATATAATTATATATGTACAGCTGGTATAACCTGGGCATCTCCTGTATATAATTATATATGTACAGCTGGTATAACCTGGGCATCTCCTGTATATAATTATACATGTACACTGGTATAACCTGGGCATCTCCTGTATATAATTATATATGTACAGCCGGTATAACCTGGGCATCTCCTGTATATAATTATACATGTACAGCCGGTATAACCTGGGCATCTCCTGTATATAATTATACATGTACAGCTGGTATAACCTGGGCATCTCCTGTATATAATTATATATGTACAGCTGGTATAACCTGGGCATCTCCTGTATATAATTACATATGTACAGCCGGTATAACCTGGGCATCTCCTGTATATAATTACATATGTACAGCCGGTATAACCTGGGCATCTCCTGTATATAATTATATATGTACAGCCGGTATAACCTGGGCATCTCCTGTATATAATTATATATGTACAGCCGGTATAACCTGGGCATCTCCTGTATATAATTATATATGTACAGCCGGTATAACCTGGGCATCTCCTGTATATAATTATACATGTACAGCCGGTATAACCTGGGCATCTCCCAGGGCCGGACTGGGACTAAAATTCAGCCCTGGCATTTGAAGTCACACAGGCCCACTTGTCGCATGGTGACTGTATAATATCTTTGTACACTTGTAGGCTACAAGAAGTGAGGGGAGTGTAACACGACTATATAACATATAATTACAGCTGTATCCAGCATTACAGCTCAGCCCCTATAGACTATAATACAGCTCAGCCCCCATAGAATGTAATGCTGCACAGCCCCCATAGAATGTAATGCAGCCAGCCCCATAGAATTTAATGCAGCACAGCCCCCATAGAATGCAATGCAGCACAGCCCCATAGAATATAATGCAGCACAACCCCATAGAATATAATGCAGCACAGCTCCCATAGAATGGAATGCAGGCAGCCCCATAGAATATAATGCAGCACAGGCCCATAGAATGGAGTGCAGCCAGCCCCATAGAATGTAATGCAGCACAGGCCCATGGAATGCAGCCAGCCCCATAGAATATAATGCTATCGTGAGGGGAGTGTAACACGACTATATAACATATAATTACAGCTGTATCCAACATTATAGCTCAGCCCCTATAGACTATAATACAGCTCAGCCCCCATAGAATGTAATGCAGCACAGCCCCCATAGACTATAATACAGCACAGTCCCCATAGAATGTAATGCAGCCCAGCCCCCATAGAATGTAATGCTGCACAGCCCCCATAGAATGTAATACAGCACAGCCCCCATAGAATGTAATACAGCACAGCCCCCATAGAATGTAATGCAGCACAGCCCCCATAGAATGTAATACAGCACAGCCCCCATAGAATGTAATGCAGCCAGCCCCATAGAATTTAATGCAGCACAGCCCCATAGAATATAATGCAGCACAACCCCATAGAATATAATGCAGCACAGCTCCCATAGAATGGAATGCAGCCAGCCCCATAGAATATAATGCAGCACAGGCCCATAGAATGGAATGCAGCCAGCCCCATAGAATGTAATGCAGCACAGGCCCATGGAATGCAGCCAGCCCCATAGAATATAATGCAGCACAGGCCCATGGAATGGAATGCAGCCAGCCCCATAGAATATAATGCAGCACAGCCCCATAGAATTTAATGCAGCACAGCCCCCATAGAATATAATGCAGCACAGCCCCATAGAATATAATGCAGCACAGCTCCCATAGAATGGAATGCAGCCAGCCCCCTAGAATATAATGCAGCACATGCCCATGGAATGGAATGCAGCCAGCCCCATAGAATATAATGCAGGCAGCTACCATACAATATAATGCAGCACAGCCCCATAGAATGTAATGCAGCACAGCCCCATAGAATGCAATGCAGCACAGCCCCATAGAATATAATGCAGCACAGCCCCATAGAATATAATGCAGCACAGCCCCATAGAATATAATGCAGCACAGCTCCAATAGAATGGAATGCAGCCAACCCCATAGAATATAATGCAGCACAGGCCCATAGAATGGAATGCAGCCAGCCCCATAGAATATAATGCAGCACAGGCCCATGGAATGCAGCCAGCCCCATAGAATATAATGCAGCACAGGCCCATGGAATGGAATGCAGCCAGCCCCATAGAATATAATGCAGCCAGCCCCATAGAATGTAATGCAGGCAGCCACCATACAATATAATGCAGCACAGCCCCCATAGAATGTAATGCAGGCAGCCCCCACAGAATGTACTGCAGGCAGGCAGCCCCCATAGAATGTACTGCAGGCAGGCAGCCCCCATAGAATGGAATGCAGGCAGGCAGCCCCCATAGAATGGAATGCAGGCAGGCAGCCCCCATAGAATGGAATGCAGGCAGGCAGCCCCCATAGAATGGAATGCAGGCAGGCAGCCCCCATAGAATGTACTGCAGGCAGGCAGCCCCCATAGAATGTACTGCAGGCAGGCAGCCCCCATAGAATGTACTGCAGGCAGGCAGCCCCCATAGAATGTACTGCAGGCAGGCAGCCCCCATAGAATGGAATGCAGGCAGGCAGCCCCCATAGAATGTACTGCAGGCAGGCAGCCCCCATAGAATGGAATGCAGGCAGGCAGCCCCCATAGAATGGAATGCAGGCAGGCAGCCCCCATAGAATGGAATGCAGGCAGGCAGCCCCCATAGAATGGAATGCAGGCAGGCAGCCCCCATAGAATGGAAGGCAGGCAGGCAGTCCCCCCCCCCCAATAGCTCCACAATCCACTCATCACTCTTTGTTAAAAAACAAACAAACACTCTACTCACCTCTCTCCTCGTGCCCCGCGCTGCTCTCCTCTGGCTCCGGTCTCAGCAGCTGCAGTCTGCCCGGCGCCCGGTCACACTGCAGGTGCGCGATGATATGACGTCATCGCGCACCCGCAGTGTCAGCGGCAGGCAGAGCGGGGAATGATGGGACAGAAAGCGTCAGCAGACGCACTCTCCTCCATCATTGCATTCAACTGTACCGGCGTCTATGACGCCGGTATAGTTGAATGCGGGGCCGGGAGTGTGCCGCAACAGCGGGGGGAAGAGTGCCGACAGCGGCACACTCAAGCGGCCCACTACTGCCATCGGCCCTTCTGGCATTTGCCAGAACTGCCATATGGCCAGTCCGGCCCTGGCATCTCCTGTATATAATTATACATGTACAGCCGGTATAACCTGGGCATCTCCTGTATATAATTATACATGTACAGCCGGTATAACCTGGGCATCTCCTGTATATAATTATACATGTACAGCCGGTATAACCTGGGCATCTCCTGTATATAATTATACATGTACAGCCGGTATAACCTGGGCATCTCCTGTATATAATTATACATGTACAGCCGGTATAACCTGGGCATCTCCTGTATATAATTATACATGTACAGCCGGTATAACCTGGGCATCTCCTGTATATAATTATATATGTACAGCCGGTATAACCTGGGCATCTCCTGTATATAATTATACATGTACAGCCGGTATAACCTGGGCATCTCCTGTATATAATTATACATGTACAGCCGGTATAACCTGGGCATCTCCTGTATATAATTATACATGTACAGCCGGTATAACCTGGGCATCTCCTGTATATAATTATACATGTACAGCCGGTATAACCTGGGCATCTCCTGTATATAATTATATATGTACAGCCGGTATAACCTGGGCATCTCCTGTATATAATTATACATGTACAGCCGGTATAACCTGGGCATCTCCTGTATATAATTATACATGTACAGCCGGTATAACCTGGGCATCTCCTGTATATAATTATACATGTACAGCCGGTATAACCTGGGCATCTCCTGTATATAATTATATATGTACAGCCGGTATAACCTGGGCATCTCCTGTATATAATTATACATGTACAGCCGGTATAACCTGGGCATCTCCTGTATATAATTATACATGTACAGCCGGTATAACCTGGGCATCTCCTGTATATAATTATACATGTACAGCCGGTATAACCTGGGCATCTCCTGTATATAATTATATATGTACAGCCGGTATAACCTGGGCATCTCCTGTATATAATTATATATGTACAGCCGGTATAACCTGGGCATCTCCTGTATATAATTATATATGTACAGTTGGTATAACCTGGGCATCTTCTGTATATAATTATATATGTACAGCTGGTATAACCTGGACATCTCCTGTATATAATTATATATGTACAGCTGGTATTAGCTGGGCATCTCCTGTATATAATTATATATGTACAGCCGGTATAACCTGGGCATCTCCTGTATATAATTATATATGTACAGCCGGTATAACCTGGGCATCTCCTGTATATAATTATATATGTACAGCCGGTATAACCTGGGCATCTCCTGTATATAATTATATATGTACATCTGGTATAACCTGGGCATCTCCTGTATATAATTATATATGTACGGTTGGTATAACCTGGGTATCTCCTGTATATAATTATATATGTACATCTGGTATAACCTGGGCATCTCCTGTATATAATTATATATGTACATCTGATATAACCTGGGTATTTCCTGTATATAATTATATATGTACAGCTGGTATAACCTGGGCATCTCCTGTATATAATTATATATGTGCAGCTGGTATAACCTGGGCATCTCCTGTATATAATTATATATGTACAGCTGGTATAACCTGGGTATCCTGGGCATATAACCACATCCACATCTCCCATACCCTGCCTCCTGTCGGCGCCCCGTTCCTGCAGATCGCCATGTGGTGACCCCCGGCCCCGATGGAGTTAATGATTAGGGATCGGTGATCCGTTCTCATTATTATATGAGCGGCTCCTGAGCACATTACCGGTAATGTCAGATCTGCTGATAGTGTCGCTCTGTGCTCCCCTCATTACCAGCAATGCGGGATCTGTGCCTAATCTGGGAGATCGCCCACCCCTGCTCGGAGCAGTAATGAGGGTGCACTGAGCCGGATCTCACCCCGGGGCCCACACTGTGGACTATGGAAAGTACAGACCCACGGAGGCCATCAGGGAGCCCAGCTGACAACAGACAACCAGGCCACAGAGAGAGGCCGGAGTACGGGAGAGGCCGGAGTACGGGAGAGGCCGGAGTACAGGAGAGGCCGGAGTACAGGAGAGAGCGGAGTACAGGAGAGTGCGGAGTACAGGAGAGTGCGGAGTACAGGAGAGGCCGGAGTACAGGAGGTGCCGGAGTACGGGAGAGGCCGGAGTACGGGACAGGCCGGAGTACGGGACAGGCCGGAGTACGGGAGAGGCCGGAGTACGGGAGAGGCCGGAGTACGGGAGAGAGCAGAGTACGGGAGAGGCCGGAGTACGGGAGAGGCCGGAGTACAGGAGGTGCCGGAGTACAGGAGGTGCCAGAGTACAGGAGGGGCCGGAGTACAGGAGAGGCCGGAGAACAGGAGAGGCTGGAGTACAGGAGGTGCCGGAGTACAGGAGAGTGCGGAGTACAGGAGAGTGCGGAGTACAGGAGAGTGCGGAGTACAGGAGAGGCCGGAGTACAGGAGGTGCCGGAGTACAGGAGGTGCCGGAGTACAGGAGGTGCCGGAGTACAGGAGAGGCCGGAGTACAGGAGAGGCCGGAGAACAGGAGAGGCCGGAGAACAGGAGAGAGCGGAGTACAGGAAGTGCCGGAGTACAGGAGGTGCCGGAGTACGGGAGAGAGCGGAGTACAGGAAGTGCCGGAGTACAGGAGAGGCCGGAGTACAGGAGGTGCCGGAGTACAGGAGGTGCCGGAGTACAGGAGGTGCCGGAGTACAGGAGGTGCCGGAGTACAGGAGAGGCCGGAGTACAGGAGGTGCCGGAGTACAGGAGAGGCCGGAGAACAGGAGAGGCCGGAGAACAGGAGAGAGCGGAGTACAGGAAGTGCCGGAGTACAGGAGGTGCCGGAGTACGGGAGAGAGCGGAGTACAGGAAGTGCCGGAGTACAGGAGAGGCCGGAGTACAGGAGAGGCCGGAGTACAGGAGGTGCCGGAGTACAGGAGAGGCCGGAGAATAGGAGGTGCCGGAGTACAGGAGAGGCCGGAGTAAATGAGAGGCCGGAGTACAGGAGAGAGCGGAGTACAGGAAGTGCCGGAGTACGGGAGAGGCCGGAGTACGGGAGAGGCTGGAGTACAGGAGAGAGCGGAGTACAGGAAGTGCTGGAGTACAGGAGAGGCGGAGTACAGGAGGTGCCGGAGTACAGGAGGTGCCGGAGTACGGGAGAGGCCGGAGTACAGGAGAGGCCGGAGTACAGGAGGTGCCGGAGTACAGGAGAGGCCGGAGTACAGGAGGTGCCGGAGTACAGGAGAGGCCGGAGTACAGGAGGTGCCGGAGTACAGGAGGTGCCGGAGTACAGGAGAGGCCGGAGAACAGGAGGTGCCGGAGTACAGGAGAGGCCGGAGTACAGGAGGTTCCGGAGTACAGGAGGTACCGGAGTACAGGAGGTGCCGGAGTACAGGAGGTGTCGGAGTACGGGAGAGTGTGGAGTACGGGAGAGTGCGGAGTACGGGAGAGACCGGAGTACAGGAGGTGCCGGAGTACGGGAGAGTGTGGAGTACGGGAGAGGCCGGAGTACAGGAGAGACCGGAGTACAGGAGGTGCCGGAGTACGGGAGAGGCTGGAGTACGGGAGAGGCCGGAGTACGGGAGAGGCCGGAGTACAGGAGAGGCCGGAGTACAGGAGAGGCCGGAGAACAGGAGGTGCCGGAGTACAGGAGAGGCCGGAGTACAGGAGGTGCCGGAGTACAGGAGGTGCCGGAGTACAGGAGGTGCCGGAGTACGGGAGAGGCCGGAGTACAGGAGAGGCCGGAGTACAGGAGAGGCCGGAGTACAGGAGAGGCCGGAGAACAGGAGGTGCCGGAGTACAGGAGAGGCCGGAGTACAGGAGAGGCCGGAGTACAGGAGGTGCCGGAGTACGGGAGAGTGCGGAGTACGGGAGAGTGCGGAGTACGGGAGAGGCCGGAGTACAGGAGAGGCCAGAGTACAGGAGGTGCCGGAGTACAGGAGAGGCCGGAGTACGGGAGGTGCCGGAGTACGGGAGGTGCCGGAGTACTGGAGGTGCCGGAGTACGGGAGAGTGCGGAGTACGGGAGAGTGCGGAGTACGGGAGAGGCCGGAGTACGGGAGAGGCCGGAGTACGGGAGAGGCCGGAGTACAGGAGAGGCCGGAGAACAGGAGGTGCCGGAGTACAGGAGAGGCCGGAGTACAGGCGGTACCGGAGTACAGGAGGTGCCGGAGTACAGGAGGTGCCGGAGTACGGGAGAGTGCGGAGTACGGGAGAGTGCGGAGTACGGGAGAGGCCGGAGTACAGGAGAGGCCTGAGTACAGGAGAGAGCGGAGTACAGGAAGTGCCGGAGTACAGGAGAGGCGGAGTACAGGAGGTGCCGGAGTACGGGACAGGCCGGAGTACGGGACAGGCCGGAGTACGGGAGAGGCCGGAGTACGGGAGAGGCCGGAGTACGGGAGAGAGCAGAGTACAGGAGAGGCCGGAGTACGGGAGAGGCCGGAGTACAGGAGGTGCCGGAGTACAGGAGGTGCCAGAGTACAGGAGGGGCCGGAGTACAGGAGAGGCCGGAGAACAGGAGAGGCTGGAGTACAGGAGGTGCCGGAGTACAGGAGAGTGCGGAGTACAGGAGAGTGCGGAGTACAGGAGAGTGCGGAGTACAGGAGAGTGCGGAGTACAGGAGGTGCCGGAGTACAGGAGGTGCCGGAGTACAGGAGGTGCCGGAGTACAGGAGAGGCCGGAGTACAGGAGAGGCCGGAGAACAGGAGAGGCCGGAGAACAGGAGAGAGCGGAGTACAGGAAGTGCCGGAGTACAGGAGGTGCCGGAGTACGGGAGAGAGCGGAGTACAGGAAGTGCCGGAGTACAGGAGAGGCCGGAGTACAGGAGGTGCCGGAGTACAGGAGGTGCCGGAGTACAGGAGGTGCCGGAGTACAGGAGAGGCCGGAGTACAGGAGAGGCCGGAGTACAGGAGGTGCCGGAGTACAGGAGAGGCCGGAGAACAGGAGAGGCCGGAGAACAGGAGAGAGCGGAGTACAGGAAGTGCCGGAGTACAGGAGGTGCCGGAGTACGGGAGAGAGCGGAGTACAGGAAGTGCCGGAGTACAGGAGAGGCCGGAGTACAGGAGAGGCCGGAGTACAGGAGGTGCCGGAGTACAGGAGAGGCCGGAGAATAGGAGGTGCCGGAGTACAGGAGAGGCCGGAGTAAATGAGAGGCCGGAGTACAGGAGAGAGCGGAGTACAGGAAGTGCCGGAGTACGGGAGAGGCCGGAGTACGGGAGAGGCTGGAGTACAGGAGAGAGCGGAGTACAGGAAGTGCTGGAGTACAGGAGAGGCGGAGTACAGGAGGTGCCGGAGTACAGGAGGTGCCGGAGTACGGGAGAGGCCGGAGTACAGGAGAGGCCGGAGTACAGGAGGTGCCGGAGTACAGGAGAGGCCGGAGTACAGGAGGTGCCGGAGTACAGGAGAGGCCGGAGTACAGGAGGTGCCGGAGTACAGGAGGTGCCGGAGTACAGGAGAGGCCGGAGAACAGGAGGTGCCGGAGTACAGGAGAGGCCGGAGTACAGGAGGTTCCGGAGTACAGGAGGTACCGGAGTACAGGAGGTGCCGGAGTACAGGAGGTGTCGGAGTACGGGAGAGTGTGGAGTACGGGAGAGTGCGGAGTACGGGAGAGACCGGAGTACAGGAGGTGCCGGAGTACGGGAGAGTGTGGAGTACGGGAGAGGCCGGAGTACAGGAGAGACCGGAGTACAGGAGGTGCCGGAGTACGGGAGAGGCCGGAGTACGGGAGAGGCCGGAGTACGGGAGAGGCCGGAGTACAGGAGAGGCCGGAGTACAGGAGAGGCCGGAGAACAGGAGGTGCCGGAGTACAGGAGAGGCCGGAGTACAGGAGGTGCCGGAGTACAGGAGGTGCCGGAGTACAGGAGGTGCCGGAGTACGGGAGAGGCCGGAGTACAGGAGAGGCCGGAGTACAGGAGAGGCCGGAGTACAGGAGAGGCCGGAGAACAGGAGGTGCCGGAGTACAGGAGAGGCCGGAGTACAGGAGAGGCCGGAGTACAGGAGGTGCCGGAGTACGGGAGAGTGCGTAGTACGGGAGAGTGCGGAGTACGGGAGAGGCCGGAGTACAGGAGAGGCCGGAGTACAGGAGGTGCCGGAGTACAGGAGAGGCCGGAGTACGGGAGGTGCCGGAGTACGGGAGGTGCCGGAGTACTGGAGGTGCCGGAGTACGGGAGAGTGCGGAGTACGGGAGAGTGCGGAGTACGGGAGAGGCCGGAGTATGGGAGAGGCCGGAGTACGGGAGAGGCCGGAGTACAGGAGAGGCCGGAGAACAGGAGGTGCCGGAGTACAGGAGAGGCCGGAGTACAGGCGGTACCGGAGTACAGGAGGTGCCGGAGTACAGGAGGTGCCGGAGTACGGGAGAGTGCGGAGTACGGGAGAGTGCGGAGTACGGGAGAGGCCGGAGTACAGGAGAGGCCTGAGTACAGGAGAGGCCTGAGTACAGGAGAGAGCGGAGTACAGGAAGTGCCGGAGTACAGGAGAGGCGGAGTACAGGAGGTGCCGGAGTACGGGAGAGGCCGGAGTACGGGAGAGGCCGGAGTACGGGAGGTGCCGGAGTACGGGAGAGTGCGGAGTACGGGAGAGTGCGGAGTACGGGAGAGGCCGGAGTACGGGAGAGGCCGGAGTACGGGAGGTGCCGGAGTACAGGAGAGGCCGGAGTACATGAGAGGCCGGAGTACAGGAAACATTCAGGGCTGCCGCCTGGTCCTGACCCCGTGCTGACCTTGTTCTGCTCACACAGCTGCTGGGCTGCTGCAATGTGTCAGTTCGGGGCTCTGTTTCCTCTGTGTACACCAGGCCTCTCTTTTCTGTCGGTAAGTGGAGATGTGAGGTTGGGGGGACGCAGCCTCTAATTGATGCCCCCATACAGCCGTCTGCCACAGTCACTATGTCTCTTAAAGGGGCTGCTCATTATACATAGACGCCATCTCTCAATGTCAGAAGATCTCTTAAAGGAATTGTCTGTTTTCCAAAGGCTCAGTCTGTTACATTCAGTATGTCTCTTAAAGGGTCGGTCCATTTTGAACAGACACCATCTCTCGCAGTCCTCTTAAAGGGGATGCCCATTTTGCAGGCTCTTTCCTGGGTGCTGCTCCATGTCTCACCTCCCCTTTAAGGCTGGCACATTGCTCGTCCATTGTATGGTCTGTAGGAGGAAGCGATCGTCCTGTGCTGCAGATCTCGGTGTGTGCTGTGCAGTGTGACTGGACCTGTGTGTGGCCGGAGGATCCCCGGTACTATCAGACTGCAGCCATCATCTCAGGGGGACTACAACTCCCACAGGACCCGCTCAGCGGCCACCTCTGCCACCTGCTCTCCAGCCGCCTCTGCCACCTGCTCTCCAGCTCACCGGCCACCTCTGCCACCTGCTCTCCAGCACACCGGCCGCCTCTGCCACCTGCTCTCCAGCTCACCGGCCACCTCTGCCACCTGCTCTCCAGCACACCGGCCGCCTCTGCCACCTGCTCTCCAGCTCACCGGCCACCTCTGCCACCTGCTCTCCAGCACGCCGGCTGCCTCTGCCACCTGCTCTCCAGCACACCGGCTGCCTCTGCCACCTGCTCTCCAGCTCACCGGCCACCTCTGCTACCTGCTCTCCAGCACACCGGCCGCCTCTGCCACCTGCTCTCCAGCTCACCGGCCACCTCTGCCACCTGCTCTCCAGCTCACCGGCCACCTCTGCCACCTGCTCTCCAGCACACCGGCC